>NC_079553.1:3374642-3688214 GCF_015846415.1 Triplophysa dalaica
ACGAACGTCCGTCTGCGATCGTATCTGTCACGCATCAATCACGCGCAATCGTCAACCTCACACCTGTTCTGTCACATACACGCGTCTCTGACGTCCCATTACAAACACTACACGCACTTTTGCGAAATTAAACGCGCCTTCGTGTGACTTAAAGCTGAATTAAAAGCGCGCAAGTAAGACGCAAAACTCTAAATAAGTTATCCACAAGCAGCACGTGCGAAGTCCGCGCGCGACAACAAAAACAATGAAGCTTGGCGTCAAAATAAGGACCTCACCATGTTATTTCTAGACACCATCTTGTCTAGCTTTTTAGCAATCCGCAACAGGTCCTCCTCTCGTGTCATCGTGTAAGCATTAATTACTATAAAATACTAAAAAAACAGGTACGTTCGTGAGAGGTTATTTCATTAATACGTAATAAGTAAGCGAAATGTACGAAGTTTTGTTCCCACGCGTAAGTTGCTCCTGCACGGTCGGTTGAGCAGAGGGGGGCGGGACCTTCAAAACAGTCGGAGGTGTCAATCAATCCCGATTTATAACGACTCCTAAATATAGACGTTAACAGAGGGCGACAAAAGTTTAGAGTGAATTTTAAGAGCGTTGAATCGTGCTCGTTTTAGTGGGACATTTGGAGTAGACGTACTAAATTATGCACGAGCTCCTCGTGTTTGGTTTCGATCCAATTCCGTGCAGTGTTGATCATAAATTCGGGTGTTTCGTTTGCATTTTAATTGCAACTTATTAGTTACTTAAAAGTACTCGAAAAGTCAAAGCACATGTGTGGAAAATACGTTTTGAGCCGTGGGACTGCGTGATACTCAGCTGTTGTTACATCACTTGACCGGCAGATGTCAGCACTGTGTTAGATATCAATATTTTCTGGCGTATGTGTGGAGATGTGGTGGGCTACTTGAAAATCGTCATCACGTTATTTTGATAAAAAAACGTTATTTATTTGTTTTTAGATTTCTTTAATAAAGAAAACTAATAAAATGCTGATATGTAAACCATATGATGTAAACTGAGCTGACAGGGTGGGTGGAGCAGGTAGATGGGTCGTTGCATGTGGAAATACTTTATAACAATGACAACCACGTTTGAGGGCAAAGGTTTTTGTTAATAACAACTTATATTTAGGACATTTTATTGTAAAATAGAACCGAGAAACTTTTACAGTAATGCACTAGAATGGAAGTCAGCTTCTCGGTTCCCCTTTACAGACAGAGGAATGAGTCAAAGTCATTTTCGTGGTAAACGACAGAATGCCACGAATGCTTTCCATAGACATTGAGTTGTAAATTAAACAGAATTTTTAAACAGATTAACAGTTGACACTATTCGTCTTTATAGTTGGTCCTACTTGGCAACTGCATGTGTGTTAGAGAGCCACATTTACAGAGAACTTTAAAGGAACGAGCAAGATTTTAACCGTTTCGGATGACCTCGGATGACCCCGGACCTTAACTGTCAGTAAAGACGTGAAAAAATTGCACCCTTGCAGTGAGAGCGACGTTTCACGACCTGCAATTTGGTACCCGAATATTTGTAATACTTTTCTACATCACTTCCTCTCGTCGCAAGCCTGTTATTCTCATCGTCCCTTGACGGCTTCACCCTAAATACCCTCAGTTCATGGTTACATAAATTATATAAAATTATCGACATACGTTGAAAATGTGCAGGTTTCTGGGAAGCAGATCTATCATTACCCTCTGCGAGCACCCCACATCAGTGAGCGACTGAAACCAGTTCTCAACGGCAGCGAGGCGAACTTGCCTGGTTTTCAAACCACAAGGAAAAGAGAGAGAGAGAGGAAAAAAGAAGAGACTTGAGAAATGGTTTTCCTTTTGATGACCTCCCGCTTCAATTTTACAACAAAATAATGAATCCGCCAGTTACCAAAGTACCCACCTACAGTGTCTTCTCAGGCCGTTTGTGGTGTCTTTACCAATTATAGACCCAAGACGCCGGACTACAGCAATTATGGAGAGTCTGAGATGACATCAGACCAGAAAATGAATGATTTCACCGTGCCTCAGTTTTTTTAGGCGCAGAGAGTCTCTGTAATAACACGCAAGGATGCTGGCTGGATTGCCATGGCATGCACACCAGTCTCTGGTTAAGGGTGTTTTTATAAAATCTCAGACACAAGAACCTTTTTTCATCTTGAATTGTTTGACAATGTTCAGTGTGGCGACATTCTAGAAAGGAACTGATATTTGCTTAGGATATTGGGCACCCACGCTATGAAAAGAACAAGCTCTTTGTGTCCAGCTGAGACCACAAAGGTGTGTTTGTCATCATAACTCACGACACAAATATAAAGAGTGCTACTATCAGCATCATGTGTTAGATGTAGCGCCAATGCTGAATTCCTTAGCCTTCAACTTTAAATTAAAGCTAAAGGGACGGTTCACCCAAAAAGGTAAATTCTGTCATTATTTACTAATCCTGAGGTTGTTCCAAATGTGTATAAATGTCTTTGTTCTGAAGAAGATATTTGGAAGAATGTCAGTAACCCAACAGATCTCATCCCTCATTCACTGCATTGTAGGGAAAATAAATATGATTGGAGTCAATAGGGAGTCAATGTTTTATAGAACAAAGAAATGCATACATGTTTTAATTTTTGGGTGAACTATCCCTTTAATGCAGATTCATCACATTACCCTAGTAAGTCCTCACAGACATCATTCTGAGCAAAACGGGAAGCTAATATTATGATCCGACACCTGCAATTGACTAGACTTGCCTGTGTGATAGCACAGACACTTAACTGTCTAACAGGATAGTTAAAGGCAGAAGTGTGTTAGTGTGTAAATCCCCTCTTACTCTCATTTCCTTACCTATCTCCCATTAATCCTTTTATGAGAACATCCAAATCCCCTAGGTTACACTTTCCTGTTGCCAAATTGAAACTATTTGTTATCAACCACAAACCTAGTTTCATTTATTTCTCTCATCGTGTAGAGGTCATTGATTGACATAAACAGCTTTTCCATGTAAAGACGTGTGGAGAACGGTGCCTTAGGCAATGTTAACATAGGGAAAAGGAAATTTTCATGAACTGAAATAGAAACTGAACAAACATTATTTTTTATGGCTCGTAGCCAACTATTTCAAAATTACAAATATTTCTGTTTTTGATTTACCCACCTAAGTGTACGACACATAAAATAACTGAATTTTGCATCCATTTTTGATACCACACCTCCGTGTCCAGATCAGGTTTAGGTCAATGAGATCTGATTACCTCAAAAGTTGAGAAAAACAGAGTAATAATTTGCAGAATTCTGTCAGGTCACATTTTTACAACTTGACCTCTGTAGATGCAAAAACGATTTTAAACACAGACCCTTAATTTAATGAAATTAAAACATCTGTTGGATTAACAAAAAGTATTTACATTGATTGTACGTATTGATATTCATCTTTATTTATAAATGATCTATGTTCAACATGTTAAACAATCAAGATATTTATATGCAAAAGTTTTATATTATGATTAAAGTCCTCAAGTATTTTCTTTGTATATTTGTATATTTTGCATTTATATTTTTCAAGATATTAAATTCAAAGAGCTTAAACGAGCAATTTGGAGATTTAGTGGCATCTAGTGGTAAGGTTGTGAATTGCAACCAAAGGCTCACTCCATTCCACACCCCTCTTTCATTTTGAAGCACTATTGCAATAACACAGGACAAACCTGTCGTCACATTTTCGCCTCTTTACTAGCATATTTACGAAACGCGCTCTGTAGACCAGTTTGCCTGTTTAGGGCTAAACACGGTAAATTCCATGTAAGGGGACCCGCGCATATATGCAGACAGAAATAGCTCATTCTTTGTTAATAAAACCATTACTTTATAGTGTAAGGTCAGTAAGCATCTCTGAAAACAGTTATGATATTGCATTTCTGTCAATAGATCCGCTTGACTTTTAAAAGAAATCCAAGTTTAAAACGTAACCTCCCACAGCCTTAGCGAAGGCACCAATCAATGGTAACCACAAAAGTTTAAAATATAACCTATAAACTGTTCTAAATCTTAAAGATTAATAAACATCAAACACTAGAATGTGTTCTCTTTACAGAAAATAACACTTTAGTTTTAAATGAATTTAGTTGCTAAATTATTTTTTCAGGTAGTCTTTGCCAAAAATAAGCAATGGCTAATAATTGATTGCTTTTCCTTTGATAGGCCTATTTGAGCAGCTTATTCAAACATAGCTAAACCAAGAGACTAGATATGCCAGGAGCCTGACAAAATCTCCCTATGAAAACATAGTGATGATCCACAGGCACTAACTTAACTTGTAAACACGCTAATCTACCATGAGAAACATCCTCCCATAGACCCAATTTTCTGTGTTCATCACGTAATACCTGGACACTGGGATAGGAGTTTGGGGGAGTGCAAGGTAATTGGCAAGCATTTGTTGTAAACAGCGTTACTGGGGTAGTACAAAAACAGAGAGTACACCTCATGTCGAAACAAAAACTGGCATCCATCAAAAAAAACAGAACGGTACCTACAGTAACATCACCACTAATTCCTTAGAACATTTCTCAATGCATTACTGAAATAAACTACTTGAATATGACAAACATTTGATAGTTCAGAAAATGAAAATTTCAAATGACGACGAAGGACCCAGGAATGATATCCAAACTGCTTTCATCGGTTCTTTATAGTTTACGAGTGATTTATAGATACCTCATGATTCTTGCGGAAGCAGGGGTCTCCCATCCAGAATGCCTAATGGAAAATCCTCATAATGGCTTTAGGGTCGACCGCAGGTCAGAAGGAAGAAGGGGGGTACGGGGTGATGTCACAAGGGAGAGGCCCAGGGTGGGTGATGTCATGAGAGTTGGTGGGGTATAGTCGTGCTCAGCCCACCAGAGAAGACGTTAGCTCTTTTTAAAATGTTTTGTTTGACATGCTCCCTCCTTCGGTGGCCAGGGAGGTCATGGATCGAAAAAGGTCACGTGACTCACCTCCATGCTCAAGTTGCTGAGGGTGTTTTCATAATCAGAACAAGAAGAGGAAGAGACCACTAATCACAGAAGCAGAAAACCCTTTTCTTGAATGAGTGTTCTCTGTGAGGCAAGAAGGAAAATAATATGGTTTTAACAGTTGAGCTCATTTGTTATCCTGACAGCCCAGTAATAAAGATTTGTGATGAAAAACTATAAACTATTAAACAGGTTCGGACAATTTTAAAAATTATGAGCATCGATGAAAAATCAAAGAGTGAACCAAACTGTACACGTTAAATTTATTTATTTTTCCGTACATGAAGACAGGATTATGAATACAAGGCTGATGGTTTAGAGGTTCAGATTTATATGACTTTTTTAAAGGAATGTTTCTAAAGCACACCTGGTGAGTCCTAACTTGGGAATGCAGATCTAGTGAATTCGTTCTGGGGTGAAACAGGCGCTCAATGGATGCCCCAGGTCTGAGTTAAACCGGTACTTTAATGTATTAAGTGGAGAATATTAACAACAGAAGTTTTTTGAGACTTGGTGGTTAAACCTTTATTAATTTCCTTAATCATTTTTAAGATAGTCTAAAGAATGTGGGAAGCTACACCGTTCTGGGGCACCAATGACTATCATAGTAGATTGTTTCCCTACTGTAGAAGTCAATAGTGCCACATAACTGTTTGGTTAAAAACATATTTTTTGTGTTGAGCTGTAACCATTTGGTAACAACTTGAGGGTGAGTAAATGATGACAGAATTTTCATTTTTGGGTGAACTATCCCTTTAAGAAAGCTGTGTATTGATCTAGTTAAAATCTCCAGATGCAGACCACGATGTTAACTAAAAACGCCAATTAACCTCACTTTCCTATTCAATTTACCATCATTTCTAAATGCACTAACTAGGCGTCTAATGTGGAACACAGTTTGGATTCAATAAGACGACAGGAAGAAGTAAACACAGAGAGGGTGCTTAGAGCGGTAGAGATATGCTAGATATTCCACTATGATAGATGCGGAAGGGAAGAAGATGTATCTGATCCGATCAAATTCTCCTGGCAAGCAAATTTGCAAAGGAATCTAGGGTGATGTGTTGCATCACTTTGAGTCTGTTGGATGACAGTAGGCCGTCTTATTATTATCTGAGGGCTTATGTGTTCTCTGCAACAACCACCACTTCCACAAAGCATCTGCAAAGAGTGAAATTTGAATACTACTGCTTACTTTACATTCAACATTACATGCTGTCAATTACCTTTTACAAAATAATTCGCAAAAACAATCATTACGTAAATTATAAATATTTCAAACAGTATTACGCTTTATTGTGAATTTACAACATAGTAAATATTTAATATACAGTATAATAAACAATTGAAAATTCTTTAACTCGTGGCAGTGCAAATATTAGATTGAAAAGAAATTATTAAAATATACTTAATATAATCATAATTATTTGTTAAAATAATGTAAAAATCTTGGGAATAAAATCTACTAATTTTGGTTGTTAAGATTTTAATTATTTTCTTTGAGTAATTTTAATTGAACAAATTATTTGGTAAATACAAATAAATTTGATAATGTTAAACCCATTTAAATTGTTCAAATTAAGTTTACTTATTTATTTTGTGTTGAGACTACATAAATAATGTTTGTAGACATAACTACCTTGGCAGTTGATCTGTAGTTCCCAGCATGATGACTGTCTGCATGAAGAGATTAATTTTCCAGATTAACTGTAATTTTAAGTGTTTTTCAGTTAAAAGAAAGACTTGTTCTTGTTTTGTGTTGATTTATGTTTGAGATCAAGTTTGGGATTTTTTAATTGTCACCGTTGTTAAGAAGAGCGGTGCTTGTGCTGAGGAAGGCACAATTGCAGTCATGAAATGTGTTAATTCACTTATTGACTAATAGCTGTGCTAATGCAGATACCAGCAGTCTCTTCTCACTTGACAATCTGTGCTGTAAAAAAAGAAGTTTGAATTAGACACATGATTTTGTTCAGCAGTTTTTATTGTTTACTTTAAGTAAGATTTAATTGATATTTAACAAAAACTAAATGTATTTAATAAATAGAATTTACTTTATTCTGGTTTGTAAATTGTACTTACATTTTACTTAATAAAATCCTCGTAACAATGTGCATTTTTTTCAGTCTGGGCTAAAACAATTTGAAATGCACATAGAAAGGAGAACATAGCATTAAATGAATAAATTAAAATGCTTTACACCCCAATTTAGTTGTATACTTCTGCAAGACCCAAAAGTAGATATTTCAATGAATGCTCGTAACCAAACAATATTGTCCCTTGTTGACTTTCATTAATGGGCACAAAACCACTAAGACGCTTTAACCTGATCTCATGGAATTTATAAATAATGTTACAAGGTGGCTTACGAATTTGTGTTGTGAATCAATTACTCAAAAAATGCAATACTGAAGCTCCGTCCCTAATCCAAAACCTAAAACCTGCGAAAGCAAATCATCCTTAAATGGCCAAAAGTAGCCACATCGTATATTTATGTTTTTGCCGTGATATTGTGTTGGACATTTTACAAAATATTTACTTTTTTGTTACACAGAAGAAAGGGTCATACACAGGTTTTGCACAACGTCTAATGTATACGTTTTTTTTGGGGGGGGTTGAACTACACAGTATTCTATCCAATGTTCTCCAATCTATATTCTATATTTCTTAGTTGCACTCACAAGGCAAACCACACCACTGAGTCTGATCTGTTTGTAGCGCCAGAATCCAAAACGTGAGTTGGTGACTCAGTTCACAGTGTGATAGGCTACACCCATAGTTTGCACCTGCATACGTGATTTATCTTCTCAACATTTACGTTTGATGTTTTTTCTGGCCCTTGGCCCCTCGATATTTGAAAGAAATTGCTACTGTGTGTGCGTTTGTCGCACTTGTGTGCCATGAAGCCATTTTTCAGATAGCAGAAGGGGTCTAAGCACATTTGGATTTGGCTCACAGTGACAGTGGTTCTTTTCTGCTTCTCTCCTTCGTTCTACTACATCCAGCCGGAGGCATGGAAAATCCCGACATCAGCCAGAGAAAATATTCCAGCAGACAAACTCAACTATTTGACGAAGCATAAATTTAAGTCAGCGTGCCGGGAGAAAGAGCAGAGAAGTTGTGAAAAGAATGTTGCAATTAAGATATGACCGGGTCAAATACATCACTTTAAGGATGGCGTGCGTGAAAAACATTTTATCAGGTGTGAATAGTTTAGTGCGCCTTTCTCTAACTAATATCGAGAGGACAAACACGTTCAAGAATGTGCAGATGCCCTTTTGATGTCTGTACTGTAGTTTGTTGCCTCGAGGGGGTAGATACATATCTTGAGGTTATAAATTACGCCGAAGAGCTAGAAATGATAAATATCCAAACAATAAAAGACCTTTTCCTCTTTTGCTGAACCTGACAGTTTGAATATGAGACAGTGTGAAGATATGAGACTTCAAATGAAGATAATAAAATCGAGAGTCGAGACTCAATGAACTATTGAACTGATTTGTGTTTTTGTGAAGGAGCAAACCTATCTACAAAGATCTATAAACAACAGACCTTTTTGTTCCATCAGTAGGCCCCCGTTGTAAGTTGAGACCCTTGTTTTAATAAAGAAAACCTGTTTTTTTAATCACAGACAGTATTATGTTGACAACCATCATAATTGGTCCTGAAAGAAAACGAGCCGCTTCGCTTCTGGTTATACAGAAAATTATTTTAAAGGGATCTTGATTCAGTACTAAATTTGTCAATGTTCTTTTTGGCATGAATATGAGGTGAAGATTACTTTACGCTTCGTTTAAACTTCAAACATGCATTTCAAGGCCACGTGTGACCGGGAGGATCAGTGCACAAGATACAGTTTCAAAGAGAGGAACTTTTTAAGATACCTAGAAGTTATCCTAAAACATCTACCCCGCCCACCTACACATGTCAGTCACCAAATCTCTCTGGTTTTCTCTAGTTTCCTTCACACATAGAGCTTTTGTGTGCCTCATACATGATCTTAGCATAGACACAGGAAGTTCAAGCCGACCGGGGAATTGTGGGTGGACATGATGTCACAGTAGAGCTAGTGTGGATGATGCAGGGGTACAGAGCAGTGACTGAGTACTTGGAGAAGTGAATTTAGGACCATATGTAATATATAATATGGATTACACTTGCATAGTAACTACGTATATGGCACACTATGCCGGTCAAAAGTTAAGGATGTCTTGACAAAAACGGTTCTTGTGATGTAAAAAATATTTGAATATGAATGTTTCAATGTTTAAAATGTATTTTCTGGACAAAATAACCATTTTTACAAACAAAAATATTTTTAAATAGATTATTTACAATTAACGAGTAAAAAGCAGCCAATAAGAGGCCAGCATATATGGAAACTCCTTCAAAGTTTCGGTTGACTTGCTTATCAATGTCTTTGTACCTAGACTGGTATACGAGAAATAATTATGACATTGAAAAAGTAACACAGGCTGCTAAAACAGACACTCCTCATAAATTATCACATGCTACAAGACTGGAAATATTCTTCAGTTGTAACCTTGGGAATCTGGCACATCTTCCAGCAAAACAAAACATCATCCAATCAAAATATGAATAAAAGTATCTTAAAATAGAAAGTACAACATTCCCTGGAATCCGACCAAACAATTGAAAAACAGCTTTTTGCTCACAAGAAAGAATCCCATTCCATCTGGCCTCTTTAAGACCCACAAGATTAAAATCTGATTTGATCAGGATCAGGATGAAATTCTGATGGATGTGGAGAATGAATAAACACCCCAATTCATGTAAAGAGAGCCTAGGCTAATGCTGAAATATGAGAAATGCTTTATGTACTTTGTGCTCGATGCCGGCCCCCTCTGTAAACCAATACCATAAAGTAGCAGACACGTGTGAAATAACCAAAGAAACGTTTCCAAAGAAGTCGAGCTGAAGGAAAGAGTGCGATGCCATTGGGGTGCCTGTATATTTTTTCAACCCTGATCAAGGACCAAGAACGCTATGCTTCCCAGCAGCCCTCTTTGGCAACTTCTGAGAAACAAGGAAATGGGATCTCCACAGAGTTTCTCTGAAGCCAAATCCAAATCTCCCCCCAGTCACTGGAGCTTCAGTTTTAATGAGCGATGTCTCCTAGTAATTATTATTTTGTTGCCTACATGTCCTAACGGTCAGCCACACTGATGATCCAGAAAAACAGAATGAACTATAACATACACTGTGGTTGCATAAACACTTGATATGAAAATAACTGAACTAAGGTAAAATTATTTGAACATTCATGGGTTAAAATGCAGAGTGCATAATTTCCAAACAACCCTTTAAATTTGCTTTAATTTTGAGCTTTAATTGAAATAATGTACTCCCGACAGTATACGATAAGTCTGTTGGAGTAACTTTCTAGAAAATAGCAAACTAAAATAATGGGATGAGAGAAACGACGGATGCACTGAACAAATGTGACCCTGGAAAACAAAACCAGTCTTATGGGTCAATTTTTCAAAACTGAGATTTTTACATAATATGAAAGCTGAGTAAATAAGATTTATATTGATGTATGAGTTGTTAGAATAGGACAATATCTGGCGGAGATACAACCGTTTACTCAGAATCCGAGAGTGCAAAAAAATCTAAATATTGAGAAAATTGCCTTTGAAGTTGTTAATCAGGCCATTGTGGCAAGCCATCCACACACAAAAATTAAGTTTTAATATATGCAAGGAAGGACATTTACAAAATATCTTCATGGAACATGATCTGTACTTAATGTCATTATGATTTTTGGCATAAAAGAAAAATCGATCATTTTGACCCGTCCAATGTATTTTTGTCTATTACTTAAAACGTTCCCGTGCTACTTAAGACTGGTTTTGTGATCCAGGGTCAAAAATAGTTACAAATTTAAAGTCCTACAGAGTGAAAAAATCAGAACAAGCTTTCATACTGTGCAGTATAGAGTAACGTTCTTCTAAAACAAAATGTGCCTACAACTAGAAAGATGAACAATTTTCTATTTCTGATTTATTCCTAAATTACATTTATTACGCTCTGCACGTAAGCCTCCGCGTTCCAGCGTTCCCATAAAATGGTTTTACTGTGAAAAGGGCGGATGTTGTTGAATTATGTGTGCTTTGAAACAATTTAATGTGGGCTTACTGCGTTGTTATTTATAGAAGTTCCCGAGGTTGTGTTTACTTTGTTTAGCAGGGAGGGTGAAAGCATTCTCCTCCAGAACTTTTTATAAAGTCCTTCGCTTGAAAACACCACAAAGGAACGTTAGACAATGGCACTCTGTTGGTCAGACAGTGGGATGATCTGTGACCTTGATCTCGATTGGCTGTGCTGGGAACAGAGAACGTCTGAGATCACAGCCCCACAGACAGCCTTGCGTCTCCCTCAACACACTGCAGGGACACACTTGGCTCGATCAGCCCGCGATAACACCCGAGGCTGATTCCTCCCGCAGACTTCACACATGTGGGGCGAGACGATGACCGAAGGAGCATCTCTCTAACCCGACCGCCTGAGAACATCTGGCCCTACAGCTCTCATCTGGCCTTGAGAAGCTTGGGGGTGGAAAGAGTGTGTATTGTAAATATGGACGCTCAAAGCATCATCAGCAGCGGTGTATACAAAGTAAGCTGTTTGGATTTTGTCGAATACTATTTCCACTAAGGAATTAAGACCGCGAGGGATGCTTTCTCTCTAACGTTGGCCCACGCCACTTGTCATCATTTTTCTTTTTACGGCCTTTTCAGAAGGAAAAAAACATCAAATCCAAAACTCAGATCACCTTTCATATTTATCAGCAGCTGTTATGACAGTGAGCTCATTCAGTCCGTCTTGGCCTGCTCAAAGGGATGGGTTCAGTTTAAATGAAGCTCCGTTTCTCAGGATGTTAAGTCGGACGGCAAATAACCTGGTTGCTTTTAACCTTTAAGACTGCCAAGTCCTCGACGGCTGCCCATGTAGCTTTCACGAAAGACATGAACCCAGAAAATACAACACTGGCTCATTCACACGAAATGTGTATCTATGCAAATCAGTAAACACAAAAAAACCTGCTTCCTGTTAAAAGATCCCAAACAGCCTTATTTATACTACTACTAAATATATAAGTGTTTTGAAAAAAGTTTGAATGCATATGCAGGAGAAGTAAGGGAGCGCTGGCCCTTGGCTCCTGACGGCCCATTTTCTGCCAGCACGTCTCTGACTGCATGGTGTCCGCTCTGGCCGACAGTAGCACCTAAGCCAGGCCTGTGTTTGGTTTGGGAGTGAGGAAGTGCGGTGGGGCAGTAGAGCTCGGTCTGGGCGGCACTGCCCTCCCCCCGTGCAAAAACTCCAGAGGCCTGCGTCCCAGACACTACTGCCATTCAGCTGCCCCGCGTGCTGGGGATAAAGTTGGGATTGTTTGTCAGCGTGCTGCAATGCGAGGAATGTAGAGCTCCAGTTCCCCTCTGGGAAAGGAACATCGATGGGTTGACATTCTCTCCTTTATTCTCTCTCCCCTGTAAATCTCGCTCATTTTTCCTCAGGAACATTTACCCATCCAGCAGTAGCCGGAATCATAGCGCTTGTGACTGAAGTGGAATAACAGATCGGATCTCTCCCTGGTGAGCTATTCTGAGTCCTAGCAACGCTGAGCTTAGAGGCCCGCAACCCCTTTTCACATGAGGATTCCACATCCACAGTCCAGCCCGCTGGCATTTCCTCGCACACTCCATCATTCGTCGTGACATCACGCTACCGTCGCACACGCACGCAATTTCCTCCTTGTAGAAACTTCATAATACTGCCAACTCCACGCCACCAGCGCTACATCGTGACACATGAAGCCCCAGTTTTAATGAATATGCTCCTGAACTAAACATACTCGGCCTCTGCTGAGATTTTAAGGTTTCCTTTGAAGTATTTTCTTTTACACGAGAGCCCAAGGATCTGAAATGAAAGGCCAAGGGGTTAGGGTCCAAAAAAGCCGGAGAGGGCTGGTGCATGTTAGCTTTTGCAGGCCCACCAGGTCAGCCCTGTGATGGAGAGCAGCAGGAGCATGTGTTAGCCTTTAACTTCCACAGAATGAGGTCACTTTATTACAGTCATGTGACTAGCAAAACAGTTTAATTAAAAACACCTACTGTAGTCAGACTACATCTGGTCTTTTGGACAGCTGTGTGCTCACATGGCTCTAGAAAAGCACCATTGGCACGGTCTCTCTGCAAAGACTCAAAGGCTGCAGGACACATTGGTGTTTGCGATAGGTCACGGTCGTTCAATATGTTGGAGGGTCAAATGGGAATCTTGCTATGCTGGGTGCCTGTGCTCAGGGTTTTACATTAATTTTAAAGGACAGTTTACTAAAAAATGAAAATTCTGTCATTTACTCATACTCTTGTCATTTTTAAACTTGTATTGTAGAAGATACTTGAAGAATGTTGGTAACTGTACATTGGCAATGCCTACTTATTAAAGCGGGCGTAACACACAGGGTTTCTGCCAATCTCATATTAATCTTTAGTACCTATAGAGTAGTATTGCATACTTCGCATCTCCGAAGAGTATTTAGCTTGATCACATTTATAAAAGATAGATACAGCTGTACGATTGTTTCCGAAAACATACGGCACGTGTAGGGGGGAGGCTGAACCAAAGCAGGTGCGCACCCATTGTCAAAAAAACACAGACATCCGTTTCACTCACCGCATTCGCTTCATGTCCGGCATCTTTTAGCGCTGGGACGGCCCCATATATCAGTTTTCTCCAAATCCAGCGTTATATCCACAGTTTATATAACATTCATCACCCAAACGCAGTGAACAAACAAACACCTGATCTTGGCGAACATATGCTCTCTCTCTCTCCTGCTTACAAGTGAAAGTGACATCTGCGCATACTCCTTCTCCTGCTCTCCTGGGCCGTGCTGCGTACTTTTCCGGGAGAATTGTCCAATCAGGGACTAGAAAAGTTGTTACAAAACAGTTTTATATGTTCGAAAAAACTTTGCAAAACCTGTACGATCACTGGGGGAGTGTATCGAGCACAGACATACCACGAAATACGCTCAACTCGTTTTTTGACAAGTTGACCATGTTAAGCATGAGAAGAGAGCATGTTTAACATTGTAAATAAGTCAGAATGCATGAGACATCATTGCAGGGCCGCTTTAACCTGTTAACAGTTTTTTGTCTATACAATAAGGGGTACCGCAGTTGTTCGATTACCAATGTCTCTCAAAATGTCTTCTTTTGTGTTCTGCAGAAGACAGTCATACAAGTTTCTCTCAAGAGGTTGAGAAAATAATGACAGAATTTTCAATTTAAGGTGAACTATTCTTTAAGGTTAGCAAAACTCTCACTTATGGGGATACTAACTATAAAATATGCTGTGCCAACACAATCTCATTGTAATTTTTATTTTGAGCATGAATTCATTATTCATATTTTTTAATTAAAATCTGCTTTCAAGCCACTGATGGTTTGGTTTAGGGGTGGAGCCTCAGTGTTGCTTATTTAATCGTCTTTTTTAATACGATCATACTGTAGAAATTAATACAAATTATCCCTCTCATAAAAAATAGTTTTCAAATCCCAGGAGGTAAACCAATGGCAAATCACGTTAGCATGTGTCAAAAATGGTTGACCCACCAAGTCTATATATATTTCTCCCCTTGTTTTGTTCAGTAAACCTGCTATGATCTAATAGCAGTTGCTCAGCAGATAAACTCGCTGTGCTGACGGTGGGAGTTTTGAAAGTTGGGCCGCACTGCCGGAGGTTTCATCGTCTGTGCTTTATGACCTGTATCGGCCTCTGCCAGACCAGATCCATTGGAGCCTATCAAGAGCTTTCTATCCTCATCAATTTGCTCGCACACATTTCGACCACACATGCACAAACACACATGCAGATCACCAGACCTCCTGTGAACAGTAAATCTTTTAACATCTATTATATACGCAGCACATGTGGTAAGCAATGACAGACATTAGATTTTATATGCCCGCAATGTTGCGTAGAAATGTCATTATGGCTTAAAAACTAAAGACCTGAGAGACACTAAAAATGGGACAGCAGTAATATTAGAACTTTAAAATGAAAAAAAACAAACCTATACTTAAACCTAAACAAGTAGTTTATTCCTGGAGTCTCAGAGCGCATCATAATAAGTGACCTACCTTTCATGCATCTTCAGGTTACAACTTTAGTACATTTTTTGCAAGAATATGACACCAATATTTGGTTTCGGCCTATTGAAAAGAGGCTTGCCCTATTCATTTTTCTTTTCTTCTGTCTGTCCTGTTTAAAATGAGAAAACATGTGACAACTTTCTCTTTCTTGCTTGAGGCTTAGGTGCACATGTTACACATTTCTGTCTTGACTTTCCGGGTGGACTGTGTTGTTTCTCTGACACTCAACACTTGTTCTAAATGTTTCTTGTTGACGCCTTGTGATCTTTTTAATAAATGGTTTGCATTGCCTGCAGCTGATCCTGAATGTTTTAGAAAAGTTATACTTTAATTTCCTCATTAATGGCGATAATTATGCTTATTTGTGTGTCATTCATGTCAGACAGTTTTCAATGTCCCAGACAAAAATTAAATGCTTTATTAAAAGTCATTTGTGTGTGTCACGCACCTTAAAATCAACTTTTTATTTTTCAGATCTTACATATTTAGATCATAATCCAATAATGAGATGCGCTGTCAAATTACAAGATCACAAATATTATCTATAATGAAGAACTCTGACTGTCCAATTGAAATGGAATTATTACTAATTTGCATCTGTTCCAAAAGCTACACTCGGTCACATTTATGAATACCGTTTACATAATTATATAAACATTTAATATTGCACTTATTAGTGTCACACTGTCTGGTCAGTATTCTGACTGTTCTGGGTCCCGGTTCTCACCGGCCAGTTTCATAATCGCATCTTCTTGAAACGAATATGATCAATGCTCACAATGCTCAAACCTGAGACACCGGTTTCGTGAGTTGTCATGATGAAAAATGTCAAATATGTTTTGGTGAACTAAAAGTATCATTTGCTGCTTGTTTCACTATTGGTTTTAAAGAAAAACTAAATATATTTACAATGTGTTAAATTATGTGTGACATAGAGAACCCTTAGGCCACATGCTATTAGAAAATTTCTAGACAACATAACTCTAACTTGTCTCCGTGAGTTTTATTTACTTGGACAAAAATGCTACAAAAATGCTACACTCGGTCACATTTATGTACACCATTTACATAATTATCTAAATATTTAATATTGCACTTGTCTAGTGTCACACTGTCTGGTCAGTATTTTGGCAAAGTGAATCATGAATGAAGACAAGGACCGCCATTGTTGGAGGGGAAACAAGACAGACCGGTCTGATTCATGGATGTTATTGGCTTGGAGAGCAGAGAAATATTTCCCAGCCTCCCCAAAATATTAAACATCATATTTATATTTCCGTGAAAGTTTTCCTTTCATACACATGGCACACACTTTTGAGAGAAATACATTTCTCAGTGTGTAATATATCTAGCAACATCGCATAGACAAATTGCCATTTCCATAGTATGAACTGGTATTGTCGTGCGAGCACCCAAGGTGTTTTCCACAATTTGCAAACAATGTATTAAGTTACTGGTTTCGAGTTTCACATACATGCAATGCTCCATTCATTGTGATGTTATTATTCAGTACATTTTCAAAAGCTTCTAAAGTTCAATTTGATGACGTTAAACGTGGGGATTATAGCGACATAAAACATTTTTACAGATAACAGGTGTAGATAACAGATTACATCACAGGCCAAACAAATGTCATAGCTTGTCGCTTCTTGCCTAAAACAGGACAGACATGTCTATACGTGTACCGGCATGTCCCTGTTTCCCACATCCCACGGAATTAAATAACACTACGTCATTGTAGTTTCAAAACCGCTGTCTGACAGGGTAAATTTCACAAATGACACTATTTGCAATGGGCAGGGACATTGCACAGTGTGTTTTTCCTTAAGGTTTCTTAGTGTTCTGAGTAACTATGCAAGTCTATTTATATCCTCTAATAATGTGAAAACCAAGACGAGGGAATATGTGGAATATTATATCCCAGTTATTTGAATTATTTAAGACACATGACAGCTTGTTCTTTTGGAATTGTGTGAATAGAATGAGGTAAATATGAAAGGAAAGTTCCTTTGCGTTGACATACTGCCATGAAATATGTGCTCATGACCTTCCTGGAGAGACACTGATAGACACTTATTGCAGAGTTTTACGAAAACCAAATAAAAGGCCCCTTAAGAAAATGATTTATGCCTCTTCTGTGGTATTAAAATATATCTATGTTGTCAAGACACTGGTCACAGCTTAAATATGGAGTGAGACAGCGAGCTCTTTGCATAAAAAGCTACAGCATGATAAAGCGTGGGGCTACCAAGACCAAGGATTCAGTTTCCATGGAATGCATGAACTATAAGCTGCTTTGGATGAAAGCATAAATTGCAGTTGGAGGTCAGCTATAGGGTTCACAGTTCTCACCGGCCAGTTTCATATTCGCATCTTCTTGAAAGTAAACTCAATGCTCATAAACCAACGTCAAACTTAAGACTGAGTTTCGTGAGTTGTCATGTCAAACATGTTTTTATGAAATAAAAGTAAAATTTGGTGCTTTTTTCACTCTTGGTTTTAATGAAAAGCTTAATATATTTACCAAGTGATAAATTATGTGTGAAATAGAGAGTTTGTTGTTGTACAACCACCCTTAGGTTTCCACTGTGCGCAAAAGTATTCAGACCATTGTCTCCTTTGTATAGGCCACGTGCTATTACCAAGACGCTAGACAACATAACTCTAGCGTGTCTCCGTGAGTTTTATTTACCTGGACAAAAATCTCATCTAATTTGAGACCAAAGAGAATAACTAAAACACACTGAACTGCAAAGTAACTTTATAGGGCAGTTTAAAGTAAACGGAAAAACTGAGACGTGGTGTTCTGGACACACTTTTTAATTTGGGTGTCCATCACTCATGTCTGCAAGTACGTTTTTGTGACTAACCAAGATTAAAAGGGATAGTTCACTTAAAAACAAACATTTTGTCATGAATTACCCACTGTCTAGTTGTAGAAAACCTATATACATTTCTTTGTTGGGCTGAACACAAGGAAAGATATTTGGAAGAATGTCAGCAACTGGCATTTCTGAGGAAGCGTTGATTACCATCATGGTAAAAAAAAAAATGATAGTCATTTATCCTAATACACGGACACTCTTAGAAATATAGGTGTTTCACGATGCCGTAGAAAAGCCTTTTTGGTTCCATATGGTAACCTTTAACATCCAAAGAACCTTTCCGTTTCACAGAAGGTACTTTGTGGCGAGAAAAGTTAATACAGATTATAAAGAGATTTTCCTTTTACTGAATGGTTCTTTGTGGAACCAAAAATGGTTATTCTATGGCATCACTGGGAAAAACCTTACAAGCCCTTTTATTTTGAAGAGTTGAGAAAATTGGAAAGAAATATTTTAAAGTAAAAATTCTTAAACGATTCTAACTGCTTATTGTTCATTTAGCAAATTCATGTGAACCTATTGCAGATTTTTTTTTTGATCCAGTTTTTTGATAATCTTCAACAATGTTTTTTTACGTCTCTAGCTCGAACACCTTGTTTTGCGATACAAATTGGTTGATGTTTACAAAAACAAAGTAATCTATATGGGATTATTCAAAGAAATATGATTCAGTCTCCAAGGGCAGCAAGGGTGGGTTGACAAAAAAGCTTTTGTCTGTTAACTTTAGTGTCACACTAAAAAGAGGGGCCATTGTGCTTTAGAAAGGATCCTAATGGTTCATGGCCTGGAACTGTAATGGATCAATTTCCTTAGATTAAGTGTCGGCGCATATTCAGGCCACATCAACTCGCCATTTCACAACCACTCCATTTCATAAACACTCAGTTATAGAAAATCTTTCTAATTGCATTTCCACAGGCACACAAAGGCCTATAAATAGATAAGTATACCTTTAAATATTAATATTTATTATTTTATGAACATGCTTGCTTAAATTAGATCACAACCGCTTTATTATGTAAAAGATGTCCAGAAAGATGAGTTTTGTGGTTTTTTTTTTTTAATCACATGGAAATACACATGCCTCCATCCCTGAAAATAGAGATTTACAATCAACTAGGAGACAGAAAAAAAATCTTGCGTAGAGAACACAGGTCTCAACTTTTTGTACAATGTTTTTAGGCACTTGGAATTACAACAGCAAACATTCCTTTCTGAATGACGAAAATAAAATATCTTTGGTCCTTTAAACAACCAAAAAGCAAAAAAGAGGTTGATTGAAACCACAGTCTGGCAAAAAAGAGAATACATATTTAGGTTCACAAAGACTTTCCTCCAGAACTCAGCCTTCTCTTCCCATTTTCACATCCACTGAGCCATTGACTGAAGCTATGATGCATTTACAAAACAAAAAGAAAACGTTCAATCCCAATACAATAGTTCTGCTACATATGAAAAGAGATTGAAAAACCCTCAAACGCTTTGCAAAACAAGTTACGATTGCAAGGATCGGCTCAAATCAGACATACAGCAGTGAATAGTCATTCAATATATGTCACATTTAGAAATTTTGCCATCGTTTCAGAAACTCCTGTACCAAAAAGTTTTTAAAAACAGTGACTTCATGCATGGTATTGATGGGCGCCATGAAGGGGGAGGATTAAGAGGATTCTAAGGGCCGTGGTCACACAGGGGGCCCAGCACAAAAAAAGATAATTAAGGGGTGGGACCTTGGGGCCCAAGTACAAATTAGCCGGGGGGCCCACAAGCCCTTGTGGCGCCCGATGGTATTCACTTGCTTGCATATCGACTTCACCACATGGGAAGTTGATGTGTATCTCTCTCTAACAGAGGATCTCTGGGTCAGTTACAGGGCAGCCACGTTGGGTATGAATTACTGCAGGTGTGCACCAGCGGCTGCACACGAGCTATGTAGTAGTTACTGAAGTTGATGTCTCGCACATAAGGGGCCGGCTGGTAATAGCAAGTGACGTTGGTGACCGTAGGGATGGCGTTTTGTTCAGCCAGCACCCTGAGTGCTAGCATCGAGATAAGATTCAACGTTTGCCGCCTTTCGTGTCCCATTAAGCACACCGTACTTTCGTTGACCACGTGGTGCAACGTGACCAGACAGTCGTAACGTTTGTGTTCCATTCCGGCGAAGTGATTCTGCAGATAAGCCTCCAGCTTTCTCTGCTGTTCGACTATGTCTGGGAAGTCAATGAAGAACCGAGAGCACATGTACCGCTGGAGCAATTTCATCTCCGATTCGGAGGTGGGCTGAAACCCTCGCACCCGCAGGTGGCAATATTTTAAAAGTCCGCCGCCCCGGATCTCCTCCGGGTTACGCGTGGCGATGACCTTGTTGCACAAATGGCCGAGAGCTTCTTCGAAGTCCTGGTACATGCTTTCTCCCAACACCGTCGGGTGGAAGCATTCGGACATGGGTGTCTCTGAACAACGGTCAAACAGAAGCAGAGAGTCCAAAACGATCTGAAAAGAGTCAACGCTGAACTCGAACTGGCGCCTCAGGGAGTCCACGAACTTGAGCTCCACGTTCTTCCCGGTGTTGTTGGAGAGTGAGATGAGACTCCAGCGGTCCGTGTCGTTGCAGACCTTCACCAGCTTTTGCACGTAGGCCTCTTTCAAAGTAAGTGGTGAGATCCTCTCCTTGCTGACACCTTCTGGTAGGAAGTCCAGCAGGCTGTCGAGAACCACGTCTTTAACCACGCGGAAGGCTTGATCGTCAGACAGTGAAACACCAAATATCAGGTCCAAATCCTTGTACCCAAGGCCAGTGTCCTGGTGCAGAACGTGACTGGCAGCTGAGCCGTTCAACCTCACGTCCCGAACGGTGATGCCTCGCTCCTCCAAACGTGCTCGAACCACCTAGGGAAACAGGTCAAGTTTAGATATCAAGATGTGAAAGACGTTTTTTTTTATCGAAAATGAAGCTTTGATAGATGGTCACATGTTCCTCTGCATTTGACTTTGCTAATCCATTAATAACTTCTTAATGATGACTACTTGCATATTAACTCAAAAGAACTTTACTGCTCATACATTACACGTGATGGTTCACTCAAAAAAGGAAATTCTGTCATCGTTTACTCACCCTCTTGACATTTTCAAAGCTCTATGACTTTATTTCTTCTGCAGAACACAAAAGAAGATATTCTGAAGAATGTTGGTAACCAAACAGTGATGGTACCCATTCGCTTCTGTCGTATGGACACAAAACCAATGCAAGTCAATGGGTACCGTTGGTGTTCGGTTACAAACATTCTTCAAAATATCTTATTTTGTGTTCTGCAGTAGAAAGAAAGTCAAACAGGTAGGTTTGACAGAATTTGGCGTGAACTGTCACTTGGAAGTATGGGAAACATCTGCTGCACGCTGCCATTACACCACACCCAAGTTACTTTTTAAATGTACATGTTCTGGTTAGAGCCATACAAAAAGCTCACATAACAACACACGGAACTACATTCCAAACGTTTTGCATGCAAGCGCGTTAATGCAACCATTAGAAGATTAAAATGTGCTTAGATCAAACTCGCTGTATCCATCATGAACGCACGTAACCTTCATTTTCCATAGCTCCGTCGGATTAGTTTCAATCAGTGCACCTACTTTCCCTTCTGTCAATCAAATCATTAGCTTCCTATTTTTACATTATAGGTCAGACTGCAGCAACTGACCTAGTGCAAGCGGTGAAATAATACCCTGCGCGCATCCTTGAATCCCGTTGTGAAGGAAGATTTAGCACAGTATGGATATATTGCCAGTAAGGTAAGAAAGGTGAAAGCAATATTTTAAACGTTTAACGTCAGTTCACACCAAAGACAATATCTTTTACTATTGCAGACGGTTTTAAAGAGAACAGTGGGGTCCAAGGCGGATCTATACCAAAAACTATAAAGAGGAACAATGTTGTTAGGAACCCATTCAAATTTTCATTTTCAGGTGATGAACGATAAAACAACATCCATTATGATTTAAAAGGCTTGTGCATTTAAAGTTTGAGACTGCAATGAACAAGCTAAAATAAACAGTTATCATATGTAGGTGTAGTTATCGGTGTTTGTCAACAAGCCTTTAATTTTCATATTTAGGGCACATAAAATTTGCAGTGATATGGAAATCACAATATGCAATTATCAAACCCCAAAAGGGTATTACTGAATTAGTTAATAATCATTACACAGTATATTTCATATCTACAGTACATAACACGGAGAACAGATCATATTTTTAAGATTTTTTTAAAGGAATAGTTCACCCAAAATTTAAATTCTAGGGCTGCACCGGAATATACGCATTTAAAGCCGCACTCCAGCGCAAACATTTTTCTAAATTAACTTTATACAGAAACTAAACTAAATAAAATTTGACATTTGACAAAAAACAAAACAAAACTATTTTAATTGGAGGCGCGGAGCTTATTAATAGTTATATCATTCTGAACTAGTCACGTGACCATATTGCACCTAAATGCGACACTGCACTCCCTTGGGTCCACGTGAAGTCGATTGAATGAAGGGTTCCCCACAAAATAAAGTGCAAACAGACAGACAGACACAGAGATTCCTGCCTTTATTAGAGAGAAGCATATGTTCAGCCCCCTCCCTCCCAAACTTTGGTGATGATTATTACCGAAGCATTGAAGCTCCAAAACTTTTTTGGGACCAGCACTAAAAAAAAAATGCATCATATACTCACCCAGAAGTTTCAAAACATAATGCTGAACACAAAAATATTTGGAAGAATGTTTGTAACCAAACAGTTCTGCGGCACTATTGACTAACCATAGCAGGAAGAAAAACTACTATGGTGGTCAACAGTGCCCCAGAACTGATTGGTTACGCACATTCTTCAAAATATATGAAATTGATACAGATTTGCAACAACTTCAGGGCGAGTAAATAATGACAGAATTTGTATTCTTGAGTCAACTATCTCTTTAACACCGAGAAAATATTAATTTAATTCACCGGGGTGTCCAATCCCACTTCTGTTTTCTTAAATTGAGGCCGAAACGTAATTAAAAACACCTGAAACAGCCAATCAAGGTCTTAAAGACGACTTGAAAATCACAAGCAGGTGTGTTTGATTGAAGCTGGAGCTAAACGCTGCAGGACACCCGGCTTCCAGGAACAAAATTGGGCACCCTTGAAATATAATGCAATCTGTAAAGAATCGCTGACGTGCTCCAAGCTCCGAACACATTAGCATTGTATTACAATAGACTGAAAGTGATCTGGACCAAAAAAGATATCTAGGAGAAACCGGCATTTCATCGAAGTTGTGCTTTAAAACACGCAGGAACAGTCCAATGTTTTGAGTTATAGATTTTGTCTAAATCACATGACAATTCTTAACAACAGGGAAACCTGCATGTAGAAAAGTCCCAGCCATGCTGAGTCAGATTCTCGATTGCATTCAAATGCAAGGTTTTATGGTTTAATTGTACATCACGGCCAAAAGCTCAGCAACGATGACACCGTTTGATTGTCAAAACAGACACAAAGTCCAAGTGATTAGATGGTGCCTTGAAAATCATAATGTTAGAAAAACGTTTAATGGGCAGTCAAGGTTGACTAATAAAACAAAGTTTGTTTTTTTACAGGTTTGCCATTAAAAATAATAGGCAACCCGTTATTACTGAAACTTAATCCCTTCAAGCAGATGGCCTATAATGAAACAGAGATGGTCAAAACCTTGAGTATTCATGACTGTCCAAAATAACCGGACACTTTAGGGTCAAGAGCGCAGGGAAATAGGTTCCAGAACCATCTAGTTATTTTTAGTGTCTTCGTTGTATGCCACCGTGTAAAGCATTTACAGTATTTCAGAGCGCTGGAATGAAACTCTGCAACAGTTAAAAACAACTTCTCTTTCCCTGCCATGATCTCACGCAGTGCTGCCAGATGACACATGAAGTGCTGAATCTCCTTCATGAGCATTTTTCATAAAACATTTCAAACAGACCCTCTCTTGTTGGGCGAAATGGGAAGCTGTAAAGGAAGTCATCTGGAGAAAAGATCAATATCTGCTTGCATGTAGATGCAAACTCGGTGCTTGTGTATGAGAACAACTATTCTTTTCATGAAGAGAGCGCAGACTGTGGTCATCACTGGGCTGTGGGGAATCGCGCAGTGTTGCGTTGCATGGGATTAGGATCGGTCGTGACTCAACCCGGTGCGGCAATCGTGAGAACGTCGTTAACGTGGCGTAAATGCGCTCGTACAGTTTTCTGGGACCTGCGCGAGAGCCAAAGCCTGATAATGTTTCGTTGATTCTGGTGAATGCGGATAAAAATCAAACAACCCAACCACATTTTTCCTTTTACATTTGGATGTCCTGAAACTTACGCAATAAATGTTTGGGGTTTCTGCGCCATACTTGTGCATTCACGTTACACAAATGTTACAAAATGTGATCATTTACGGAATAATACAATCATCGATGTTGGTTGATTTATAGTTGGCAACGAACGCAGAAACAAAGTTGCGTGAATAATTTGCATGACAATGCGCGTTCAAGTCACATTTGTATCTCTTTTCGGTCCGCGGGATTGAACCCATGACCTTTGCGTTGCCGACGTAATGCACTACGAGCCGAGCCAATACGACAATTGATAATGTAAAAGCACACAGGAAAGTGATTATTCGTGTTCAAATTATACAAACGTAAAAAACAAAAGAGCTTTTATTGATGTTAATATGCGAGACTAAAAAATGAGACGTTCGCTTCATAGTTACCTGAACGATCTGTCGCGGCTGTACCGAAAGAGTCGGGAAGTTTCCACGTCCGTGAACGGGAACCGTCTCGCCAAGAATAGAGTCCAAACGTTGTACCTGCTCCCAAGATAGCACGCAAAACCGCCGACACTGCTCTGACACATCACCGGAGGACATGGCGATGGAAAGAACAACCGAGTTGTACAGAGAAAAGCAAAAACTTGTGATTTACTCCGAGAGATAACACTGCCTTTTCAACACTCGCGTGGATATATTTTCAGATGGAGGTCCTGAGCAGAAGTGTTATTTTTGCCAAAGCTCTTGTTATCGACTATATTGGAAATGTTCTTTAAATCATCCAGCTGCGCTCACGGTTCGCTATTTCCAATCTGCGTGCGGGTTACGAAAGATACAGTGTGCTGGAAACGAACTGCACAAGTGCCTTTTATGTCTGTGAGATGTGCATACTTGCGTCTCATTGGTCGGCTCATGAATTATTAAGAACGTTCTTTGGAAGACGTGAACAACTCATTGGCTTAAGCCGCACAGCTGGACACGCCCATTCGTTAGGAATCGGTTCTCACAACAACCAAACGCGTTTAAGTTTCGTTTATTTATTTGATGAAACAAATGTTTCATTTAAACATAAAATGTTGATTAGAAGCTATTGAGAATTTACATTCTATTATAAAATGCATTTTATTTATTTTTTTCCTAAATGGCAGATGGAGTTATTAAAAACGAATTATGTATTCATGAACATCTTAAGCACACATATTGTTGCCTTTGTAAATATTACACCTGTAGACTAAGGTTGCAGTCTGTAAATATGTGTTTCGCTTTTTGCCTCGGTCAGGAGAACGTGTAAGGTGGTCCAATATTTCTCAAAAATATATATTTTTTTGTTTATTTTTGGAAATAAGATAAAAGTTCAAAAATTGAAGATTTTCCAACTAAGGAACTAAAAGATATAGTTCCTAGACGATGAAACGTGACATGAATGTAGGCTATGGGAATTCACATGTCACAGATCAGAAGGTCAGAAATTCATTAACGTTGTCGTTTTGGATATATTTACAGCTTTATTTATTTAGATCTGGCTTCTGGAGTAAGAGTTTAAGATAAGGATCATGGATCTATCTGGTACAACATTTGCAGTCAGAAAACCGAGGTGAAACAGGTATAGAAAACACAAAACGCTTGTTCTCCTATACTAAATCTCAAATGGGAGATAAAAACAGAAAAAGCGCGGATCCAAACATCAGAAACGAGCACTCAACATACAGGAAGTTGAAATCACACTTACAGTTCTGATTAAACACAGCTGGAACGGTCAACTGTTAAAAATGCAAATATTGTTACCGCGGGGAGATCACAACTGTGACTGTCCTAAATCTGAACCTCATATGCATTCGTAATAAAGATAATCTGCATATCAATTCCAGACTGTATATGTTTTCGTGTCGAGTTTGTGAAAGACATCCACACATCTGTTCTGATTGTATTTATTTGGCTACACAAAGGATGAAAAGAGAGGCGGCTAGAGGATGATGCTCTGCAACGTGGCATTTATGCACTTCATGGGATGACTCACAGCTTGCGAGCTGTTGAGCGGTCTTTGGGGCTACAACAGCGGGGGGTTAGTCATAACAGATTTGTGTGTGTGATCAGACGTCTGAACCGCATACGTTTTTAACAGGGGAGGTCCTAACAGCGTGTGATGTCAACCAGATTTGGTTCCCCTGGCAACAGCATCCCCCGTCACCAGGCAGCGTGGAAGAGGAAGCCCTCATCAGTGTTCTGAGCAGGTGGTGATATGAGACGCATGCGTCATCGGCCTAAAAATAGCTTGCCTTGAGGTAGGAGGGCATTGTTGGTAATAACCCTTGACTGAAATGATTTAGAAAGGCAGCACAATGTTAAAATGGGAGGAAAACAAAAGCAACGGGGAGACTGTTGGTTGTATCGGTTTTACTACTGTTATTATTTGCTATTATTATCAGTTTCGGATTATTGCTTAGGCATTTATTATTCATGGAGAATAGAATTTGAAAATAGAAAAATTTGAGGTTAAGCAACATTCACATCGAACACGAAACAACAATTTATGCAGTTTGACTTGACTCCACGTCTTACAGCAACGTAGATGTTTCTTTTGGCGTCTCCTAACTGATATTCAGATTTTCATTATCGCAGGCCCTGCGGACGAGTGCAGAGGGGCAAAGGTAATGAAAACCGTAGAACCAATATACGCGTCACTATTTGTCAACAATGAGAAAGGTGGGGCAGTCTCACACCCTTGAGAGTGTATATTTAATCCATTTTTGTTTGTTTTTTCGTAATCCATCGCTTGCAGTTCTGCCTCCTTTGGACATGTGAGACTTGTAGGTGGAGGCTATTTGATAACACCCTGTAGAAATGCTACATAACATGGGTTCAACAAGCAGACAGAATGAGAGAACTGCTGGTTTAGAGTATATTAACAGGTCGGCCAAACAAATTCATGTCACATGAGGTATACAACCTCAATTTTGCTGTTATTAAGATTTTCATGGTCGTTAGTTCCTGACACTGACTTACTCAACTATTAAAAGCATAGACACAAGAGCAGTGTACAGTATGTATGGAATATAGCAGTGTACCACAAGTTGAGGACTGTTCATCAAAACTTGCTGCATGTAATAAATAGAAAATGACAAACAAGGATGCTTTTGTCTCGGCGTGACCTTTGCTATTTCAGGCGTAAGGTCCACGTAAGACAAAAAGAATGTACAGCTTATTTACTAGCATGACACAAACCCTGGAGAATGTCACAAGACTGATGTCCCTATGCAAAATAAGGCCGTAAATTAAAACGAGGAAGACTTGACACAATAATCATGAGCACATAGAATTTGGTGTCATACTTTGAGAATATATCAGAAAAAGCAGATTAGCAATAATTATGACGTTCAGTTACATAATACTGCCATTGGCAGAGCTATCCAGAGAGAGGTTTGGCTATACGTCATGTTCTTAGCAAAAAAATGAAACTGTACTTCCTCGTGTTTCTATTTTGTCAAAGTACACCGTCTGGATATGACAATAGAAAACTGCACAGGTGAAAAACTGTGAATAAGTTTGAGACTCACAAAAGTTATGTATATCTTTAAAGGTCCAATGTGTAATTTTTTTGAGGATCTATTGACATGAATGCAATATAATATACATAAATATATCTTCAGAGGTGTTTAAAGACCTTAGATAATGAAGAGTTATGTTTTTATGACCTTAGAATGAGCAATTTCTAACTAGGCTACATACACCACGGGTCCCCTCGCATGGAATTCGCCATGTTGTTTCTACGGTAGCCCTAAATGGACAAACTGCTCTACAAAACGCGTTTGCTTAATATATTATCTACTTCAGCAAGTAAGTGGAAACGTGCTAACATCTTAGTCCTGTGTCATCTGCCGTACTGCTACGAAAGGGAGATACCGCCAAATTCCACACAATTGATCTTTAAATAGTCTATGACCTATAGGAAATGTCATACAGTAAAATGTTTAAACATTGTAATATTTTTAATCCAATTAACAGCGTAAAAAGAATTTCAACTGAGAAAAATGCTGATGCAGACTTCTCCAAAAAGTATCCCAATCTTTCCTCATGCCAACACCAGTCTGTTTTTAAGTTTGGGAGTTACTAGGCCATTTGTATTGTATTGTTGGCTTTTCTCCTGTCAATGTTTGATGAGATCCACCAGTTCTTATCTGGAAGTCCCATGAGGCTGTTCAACTTCTGGGATTGTGTTATGTAAGTTTAGCAGTATCTGCAATTCAAAAAATGCATTCTCGCTGACACAACGACTTCTACGGTACTATGATGTTGTTCGAAAGAAAAAGTAAACAGACGCTTAAACGCAGCCGAAGTAACATGAGCTTGTCTCATGCAGTAACAATTGAACAACCAAAACACAACAGCAGTCCATTAGTACTGTTTAGCAACAATCACACAAGTGTCTTGAATACCTGGTCAATGTGCACAAAACCCTAATTCTCTGTGAAACCAAACGGACAAAAGAAACAGCCCAACCCTTTATAATCTTCATACAGTCCATCTAACACACACAACTCTTTAAGGGACCTCCCTTTGTGATTAAAAGCTTATACTTGTATGTTTGCTTTAGACTTGCGTCATGGACTGCCAGGTGTGCCACCTAAATATTTTACTTAATTAACAAAGATTTTATACATGTATTTATTTATGTAACTATTCTCAGGTAATGCTGCCTGCCTACATAATTATAAGGTAAAGCAGCTGAGGATTAATGAAATGGCTTAGAAATTTTGGCTTGGTGGCACTTACAGGTAGAGGGTGGATGCTCTAAGGTTTGGCATGTTGCTCTTTTAAGAACAAGGGTCAGATTTACTGCCAGGCCTGTTGTTGCGCAAGGGCATCTGAATTTGTATGTCGCAGGGAAAACTAACAGCTTGGGTGGATATTCACAAATGTGAATTATTGTGCATATAAAGGCACTCTCTAAAAGCATCTTCTTCTATTTCAAGGGCATATTTTTGAGGGTGTTACATAGAACCGCTTAGATATCGCCGCTGTCTTCCGAAACCTCAGATGTCCAAATTTGCTGGTTTTCAGCGAAGTGTAAAACAACGTATTTTTTAAATGATTAAATATTGTTTTGTCAAAACTTGACAAGCCCTTTTTAATACTTTGTATTGGTTACAAATGCAAAACCCAATGACAAAGATAAAGCGTGATTAAAAAAATCGCAAAATATGGAGAAACGAGGTGTTAGAAGGACAGCAGCGATATATCACTGGATTTTATTCCACATGAATGAAATGCATCCAAAGTCTGGTATTGTTATTTGTCACAGACATTTTTATTAGCTAAAATAAAATATTTTGAATTTCAATATACAGGATTCATTTACAACTGCAGTAAATTTCAAAAGCTTCTTGAATGGATCTCAATTGCATTCAAATGCATTTGGGAATTTGATCCCTTTGTAAAGTCGGGGGGGGGGGGTGTACCTAAGAATAAATTCAGGGTATCCCCGGAATGGAACATCCCAGATTGGGGAGCAAACCCCAGCCATAACCATATCAGGAGTCACGAAACCAGCCCTCGTCTGAAATTCTATATTTCTCCTGGGTCCCTGCAAAGGCGGAACAGAGAAGCAATGGTTGAATACTAAAGCCAGAATTTTCCCCTTCACCACAAGAGGAATCCTCTAGAACGCAAAAAAACTGTCAGCTGTTACTTCCATTGCAGCTGCAATGTAAACTATACTGTCCTGTTAAGAAAACAATATAATAAACCTGTCTGTTATTTAATCCGAATGCTCTTTCTGGCCTATGTGAATCCAAAACTTCATGTGGAAACATTTCATGCATTGCTGGCGTATCTAAATACGGAGGAGTGCTTCTCTGCCAAAGACTGAAAATGTGATCTACACTGTGAATATGAATAGATCAGCATGTGTCCCAAATCTAGAGCAACTCCTTCAAGACTGTTCTCGAAGATGAACAAAACAAAAAACTGTTGATGCTCAGACAAGCCAGTGTGAAGATGCAAATCCTATCAGCTACCTGAATTAGTATGTGGGGCGAAGTTGAGCCGAATATAAACCCAAACAACGCCTGCAGCAAAAAGCTTCAACTTGCTTTCCAGAATCATCTGCCACATTGGAATTCAGTCTTACAGATGTGAAAAAGTGTTCAGCGTTTACTGGGAGCAGCACAGTCAGTCTGGAAACAGTGGAATACATTCCGAAATTAAATAATAAATTGTTCGGGTTTAGACGTAAAGGTCCAGTGAGTGAAATGTAGTGGCATCTAGTGGTGATGTTGCGAATTGCAACCAACGGCTCGCTCCAACCCTCCCTTTCAAAGCACTACGGTGGCTGACAAAGAACTAAGATGTAGTCACGTTCTAGATTTTTTGCCGAAGATGACGACGAAATTCAGAAATGCGTTCTAAAGAGAAGTTTGTCCGTTGATGGCTACTGTAGAAACAACAAGGTGAATTCCATGCAAGGGGAGCCGCGGTGCGTATAGAGAGAAATAGCTCATACTAAAGTAATAAAACATAATGCTTCATTACGTATTTATACTCCTCTGAACACTTTGTTATGTATATTATATGCATTTCTGTCAATAGATCCTCCTAAAAAGATCCTTCTAAAATAAAAAAATACACATTACACCTTTAAGATCATTGAAGTATTTGGTGGCTAAGATTTTACGGAGTGTCTATTTACACTGTGTTCAAATAGCCTGCCTTGTTGACAGAGACTATTTGTGATAGCTCCGCCCACCAATTTGTGATTGGAATAGAACAAGTATAAGAAAACTCTATTTCTAACAGCATCTCCAGTGACAGAAGGTGTAAAGTCTGTATAACTTGGCACCGGAGACTCTCACTAAAAAGGCTCTTTTACTTTGTCTATTACAGAACAGATCATAAATGCTTTTTTTAATAAAATGTATGTAAACCTAAAATACATTTTTATGCATAAAGTTTAGCTTTAAGGTGAGGTTAGGGGTAATAGTGGAGGGCTTAAATTTCTCAATAAGTTGCTATCATTTTGATATTTTTTTTAAACATAATGATTTACAATCTGTTATTATTCCATAATGTTTAATGTACAACAATACCGAGGTGCACATAGTAACGTTATCTGCCACTGTTTATAAGTACCAATAGCATCTAACTATTTCTACTTAATCCTAAAACAACACAGCTATTTTTGGTTAGTGTGTGAATAGCATATCGCTAAGAAATCCTGCTATTTTAGTCCCCTTTGGACATAAAAAAGACTAAAGAAGCAGTCTGGTACATTTTCTAGCACAATTTAAGCAGACTTGTTGAAGTTGCGTATCAGTCTGGCTGTGCAAAATAATAGGGAATGAAAGATTCTTGAACCTGCATCTCTCTCTCATGAGCAAGGCTCCGATGAATATTTTAGGGATGCTATAGATGGTCACACGCATTCAACGTCCCTCCACAGATTATACACGAGAGAGCACATCCATCTTTATACAGCTGCCACTTTATCTGCTGAAAGCAAAATGATGCCACTGCCAACATTTTTCTTAGTCCATAATGACAGCTCATGACCTTCCAATGAAAACAGTGAGATACTATGATTTAAAGCATTGCGTCCCATCTTTAGAGACCACAAGTAAAGAGCAGTGACAACAGATCCAAGACAAACCTCAATGATCCACAACAGTTGTTTGGACATTTGAAGGTGGCTCAGATGTTATTCTTGTATTGCCACGCTGTAGTCCTCAACTTCAACTTCAATGTTTCTTGTCTATTTGAAAGCTTAGTGAGTAGACATGGGGGTATACACATTCGGGTAACCCTTTTCCTGCAGTGTTCAAACATTATGTACTGCAGTTTTATCCATGAAATCACAAGCCTTCGCTTCAGTTAGTCTTCTGAAGGTTGTTTAGATCATTTTTACTAACCTCTTTAACAAATCTCAAACAATATTAAATGAATTTAATAAGGAAGACATGAGTAGGCTGGAATTGACTCAGAATCTGTTTACTATGTTGTGATGTCAGTTTATGAGCCCTCCTGACACACTTTTTTTTTTCAGACATCTACGTTGCCATGTCAACCTTGGTCTTGAATGAATCAGACGTCACTGAATGCATTTATATACATAGCGTAAGAGCATGAGTGGAGTGGGTGGGTGGATGGATCAGCAATCATGCAATTCCTGCATTTTGAATGTTATTTTCATTAAAAATGTGAAATACAAATGCTCAGAAAGTGTATCACTAATATGTGACACAGGACAACAAAACCTGTTTTATGGGTCAATTTTACGAAATTGAGATTTTTACATAATATGAAAGCTGAATAAATAAGATTAATATTGATGTATGAGTTGTTATAATAGGACAATATCTGTCTGAGATAAAACTCAGGAATCTGAGAGTGCACAAAAATAAAAATATTGAGAAAATTGCCTTTGAAGTTGTTAATCAGAGGCTCTGTGGCAGGCCATCCACTCACAAAAATAAAGTTTATATATGTTTAAGGAAGGAAATTTACAACAGTGGCTTACTGTAGCTCTTGCCTAGAGATGCTCAGTCTTTAAGTATTTAAAAAACTTATCTAAAAACATATTTTTGGAGATAGCGTTTTTCTGATGGATTTAATTTTACATCGTTGATTTCATGTGTATTTAGTTTTCTGTTTGTTTGTAAAGTGTCTTGAGGCGCCACTTTAAAGGCGCTAGATAGAAATAAAGTTATTTTTGTTATTATATTTCACTAAACCCCTGTTGACCAAACATCATAAAAATCTGTCTTTGCACAAGTTTTCTATTTTAAAAGAGACAAAAATGCATGTGTTATGGAAGTGACAAAAAAACATGTTTTTGAGAGACAACATCGTAGGATTTTTGTGAATTAAAATGTACCAAACCCGAAGCAATAATACCCAACAAATGCAGAAGATTAAGATTCATGACGATCTATCAGCTAGCGTTCACTGGCAAGTTACATAACCCATTTTGTCACTGTCTCAATGATAAACGCATTTATTAGTCACGGTTTATATACTATCAACGGATTTATGTCATCAGCCATAATCTAAGAGAGAAGTAACCAGGCAAACAGAGACGTCACATTGCACCACGGTGGACTGCACACCACTCTCCAACATTAGCTCTTGTGGAGGTCGACCTTTCAACGGTGGATGGTTTTATGGGGATTTCTTCAGTGTTTATGACGGCGAGGAGATTGTTTTTGGAAGCAAACAGCGTTTGTTTAATGTGTCACTATGCTAGATTTATGAGTTCTAACATGCAACATTTTATGCTTTCCCATGAACGCATTAAATAAAAGTCAAATAAGCTACTGAACAGCATCCTCTCTTTACCTTCACACAGAACTTACACAAATGTCAACAGTTGTGTTGACACTTGCTATGGAGAGAAAAAAAGTGCAGATTAGTTTGTGATCCAGCTATGGTAAAAAAAATCTGCTGAAGAGGTAGCATTTCTGCAAAAGACATGTGACTACAGGGCTCTGATAAAGTCTGACCTCCTAACTAACCAAAGACTTTCCACTGCACGTTTTTAGCAGAGAGCACTTTCAAATGTTATACAAAGAATCTCAAAGCACTTTGTGCTTAAAGTGTTATCTGTTTTACGATATTGCCAAAACCCTTTATTGTACTCATTTCAATAAAATCCCAAAGTCCTTCAATCACAATGCACAATGCACAATGACGCCATGGTTGATGAATACCAGAAGCGACTGAAAAGATTCAGAGCAATTTGAGGTCCTAGAACAGAGTAATTTATGAACACTTCTTCATCCAAGAACATATTTCTTTCATAAAGAGAATAAAATAGGGCTTCTTTTTCCCTTCTCGCTCGGTGAAATGTTGATCATCAGTACATAGAGATATATTTATTCACAAACTTTTATTCTGGATGAGATTAAATGTTTGACCTACATTTATGATACAAGCTAAAATTCAGTTTAAATGGGCCGCGTTTATAGCCACTGGAAAACACCAAAACATATGTAACTGTATGTGAGCTTATTTAACATGTATAACAGTTCTCACACCAACACGCCCATGCTTTTGTGACACTTTTGCTTAAAAAATGAAGAGGAAATTATATTGCATTAAACTGCATCACAGTCCCGGAAAGTGTCCCATCTAAGTAGAGAATCTCCCTGCATTATATCAGCTATATGTTCAGTAGACACAGTTGGGTAACAACCTCAGTTCAATTATTTGACTTAAAAAAACCTTCACCCTTGGACAGTACATAGCGTGGGCATGTACAATGGATGGTGTGTGGGTGGTCCACTGGAACATAAAGGAGCGAACGGTTTATGCCTAAAATAAAAAACTAAACCTACAATAAAAAAATGTTTGGTAAAACAGGACATAAATGCCTGCGTGGCCCGAGGGACCATCCAGTTCCAATGGGCACCGCAACATGAAGAGAATGTATCTGAGAACTGTGAGTAAATGCAACTCGCTGTCTATTAGCCAGCTCTGTCTAATCCTTTACCTGCCGAGCTACTGATCCAATTACGAGTGAAGGGCGATTTGAGGAAGCTCTGAGCTGAAGCCATTTACAAATCTGTTACAAGCGTTGCCCTCTACACCGTGGCTTACCTTTGTCCCACATATGCGGCCCATTCATTAGCGAAGGCAGCTGATGGAGTCAAGGCTTTCCAACCTCCTGCAGGGCATCGCAAAATGTGAAGCAAATTAAATCTGAGGGAAGAAGAAAGTGGTGTGTTGCTTAAGGCTCATCCGTATATGGGTATTTTCTTTCAGTCTGACTTGGTTTGAGAACTTATAGAGCGAGCGTCTTGTTTTTTTTTAAGATTTGATAAGCAACACAGAAGCTGTGAGGAAATACCATAAACCTATACATTCCCTTTTTAATCTTCTCCATGTGTTTTAATGAGGTGCTCTTTTGACACGTGAACACACTGTAAGGCGAAACTTCGCCCTCCTGCGATGACACAATCGCCGGGGTTTATAGTATTTCCCACTCAGCACTCTTTATGGAAACCATTTTCAAATTCTTAAGCAGAGAGGCATTGCCTAAAAGCCACGAAATCTATATCATGCTAAATTTGAGATCATGGGAAGTTCGATAATCACGGCGCCATGCCCTCAAGCTAACAGTGTTTGTTCACCATTCATAAATCAAGTTTATGATTAGATCTTGTTGTTATATTACATGAAATATTAGTGAGGAAAGGCACATAACTCAAAGCTTTCCTAATGATCAATAGCTGCAGATAAGACACAGTTCAAATGTTAACTTTCAGGTACATGCACTCATCAAAGCTCATATAACATGTCAACATGGCTTTAGGTCCTCATATGAATTAAAAAATTCATTTTGAAAAAAGGGAAATCATGTTGGGTACAAGATTAAGGTAAATGATGACACAATTTCATTTTTGTGCATGTTAATCTTTCATCTACTGCAATCAACTTAAACTGCAACAACAGTGCGTGTGAGGTTTTACACCCTGCTATCTCCTGAACCTCATAATTTATGACAGACGTCACAATATTGGCTTGACTTCAACTCAGTGACTGGCGGACAGCCAGCGTATTTCATCTTTTGATTGGTTATAGTTAAAAAAAAAAAGACTTATTGACACACACTGCTTGGTTAAAGGAACAGTTCACCCAAAATTTTTAATTCTGTCATCCTTTACATTTCTTTCTTCTGATGAACGCAGAGAAAGATATTTGGAAGAATGCTTGTAACCAAACAGTTCTTGGCTACCATCGAATACCAAAATTGCTGTATAAATGTCTTTGTTCTGTTGAACACAAAATAAGAAATTTTGAAGAATGTGGGAAAGCAGTTCTGGTGCACTTTTGATAACCTTTGCAATTTTCTTACTACGGTAGTCAATGGTGGCCAAGAAATTAATGGAATTTGGATAAATGCAACTCTTCATCTTATTCCCTCGCCATGCCTAAATCATTGCAGGCTTGCTTGGCTGACAATGAATCAGACGGAAGAGGGCATAAACTCGCATCTTTGAAGAGCTACACGTTCAAGTCTCTGCATACAGGATAAGCCCTTTGTACTCAACCCAGTATCCATCTGAAGAGCATTATGGTTTTGCCCTATACATCAATGGTGTGACATGTACTATAAAATGCTGCCCTTTTCATCTGACCAGAACAAAGCCTTTGTAGAATTCAGAGGACTAAGGAACGTTGATTTATCATTCCATGAAATCCAGTGCAGGAGATCGAAAATTTAACAACTTTGATTTTGCATTAACAAAATAACCAGCGCATAATAATTGATACTACACTTTAGACTAACCGTTTGAGAATGCTTACAGGCAGCAAAACAGAGAGGATTAAAAATGAACAATAAACTGAAATTATTTAAAACGGATACAGAACCCTTTCCTGAGGTTTCCTGACATGTGGTACTGGTAATATTAGACACAGATGCTGAGAAACCTTGCCTTCATATTTTTATAGGCCTGCAAATCTATGGCTGTAAACCTACTGTTAAGGCTTACGTAAAAAAAATGAAAAAACGTAACATGTAATGCGCTTTTGAAGTCAGGTTGAAATGAAATTACAAGCAATACATAACACCAATATGATGAAACGCATCACTAGTTATGACTTATAGAAAAAAGCTTGCGATCTTGTTCTGTCCATACAAAGTGGTCTTAAATGGTCCAAAAGTCTATAGAGAGCGGTCAGGCTGTATTCTATAAAGACACACCTTAACTTTTTTGCAAACGGATAAGAGGAAGAGGTAAGAACTTATTTTATGTCTGTGCAAGTAAGACACTTATCTTTAGGACATGACTCCATCAGACATGTAACAACAAAGCAAAACAGAAAAACCCAAACATTGAGTTTATAATTTATAAAAAAAAAGTATGAATGAATGATTCTGTATACTGTGTTAGGCTATATTAGACCAGTCTTTTTGATTGCACTCTTTTGTTGTACTTGTGCTGTCCCAATTGCTTCCATTACCTACCCCACTTGTGAGTCGCTTTGGATAAAAGCGTCAGGTAAATGACTAAATGTAAATGTAAATAATTTCATCATTTGATTATTAGCTCGATAGGTGTAAAACACCCAGTTTCCTTTCAATGGGAATAATTTACGGTTAGTTTCACTACAAAGACAAACTTCAAGGTGTTGCTGTTGCTTGCCTCCTCTACCGTTCCCAAATCTTGATGAAAAAACATGTTGGCCGTAGTTTACAGTAAGAGAAAGAGGATGCAGAAACCCCAGCAATATGCATTTCCTTAATTGCAAATTGCAAAACAATTACAACAGACTACCAGAATTAGCTTGAGGTCCCAGAGATACAGCCAAAGCAGTCAAAGTGAGTAAGTCATAACTCTACATCGGATCTTTGCAATGTGCATGAAAAGGGAACCCGTTCTGACATGTCCAAAATAGCTCAAGTATTATGAATGTGAAATGTTTGGTCAGGCTATGATTGATAGCTCCGGGAAAAACAATGTCCTCATTTCATTCATGCAAAAGAAGTGGAAAACTGTGCCATCTACTGTTTAAACGAATACTACTAGATATACTGTAGCAATGACAAACAATTACACAATTCTGTTGTGACAGTTTGTCTTCCTCAAAACAGAACAAATGATTGAAAACACTGCATTGTTTTAACCAAAAGTCAACCACATGCCCATAACTAAAAATTACATTTCTTTATTTCCTCACAGACTTTCACTTACACCCTTGAGAAAAAAATACATGTAAGTCAAAATGTAAAAAAATTGTTTTAGCTTCCCTCAGACACATCAGGCAGTGATAATCTATTCTATTTAAGTTCTAGTTTTTCATTAAATGTGCAACACATAGCCACCAAATGCACTGTGCCAGACTCTTGTAATTCTGATGGAAATAATCCATATTTAAGCAGTTCTCCATTAATCTGAAGTCAAAAGGTTCCAGTTAAAAGGGCTCTGCTCTCAAGTTTAGAAACAAACTTTTAATAATAACAATCATGTCTTTAACCCACCCTACAGAGGACAAAAACAGTGCAACTTATGCACACAACCATCCACATACATTGGTCGACTATGTTTTTGCAATTAATTAATAATTACATTTCATGTCTGTGCATCATCTTTACATGAACATTTTACAGAATTTTCTACTTTAAATTGCTAATGGATTTTAATTGAACCTAATGTCCGATCCACACAGGACTAGTTTAATTGTACTCGTGAATACTTGAGTTGAGACTGTTTGTTCTCAGCTATCAACAGATATCACTTTCCTTTCATCAGGTTCTTTATGATTTAAGTAATCTCTTGGAATATTACAATGCAAACAAGGAGTACAATAAGAAAGTGTTACACCAAACATATTGTACTTGCGGCATGAAGGAAAAGTGAAAACTTTGTCTAGAACTGATAAAAAATACACTTTGAACCCCTTTAAAAAGAAACCATGAACGCAACAGCCATAGATGTAATAAATGATGGCTCTTTCTTCCCATAGTAGATTTAGTCCATAAACATAGTAAACAAAACATTTTTGCTAAAATATATCAGTTAAGAATCAACATTACAACAGTAAAAGCACACGTTCTTCCCACTGTCATTGCACCCTTGTTGTGTATATTTAATAAGTCTTTTCAGCACTTTAAAGTAGAAAATTCACAGTAAAATTCAAATCAGTCACACAAGTTTGGGTTCTGTGCTGCTCCGTACAGTATTAAAATCAGCACGGATAATTGATATGATATAGTTTATTCAAGATATTCCAAATAATTTCTAGAGCACCAACGGAGACATTGGGCAGAATTTTGGGAACCAACAACGCTTCTGACCTCATATCTTCTCATTTGTGCCACAGGGTTAGAAACAAAATATGAATGAGTAATTGACATAAAATTTTCATTTTCCGATGAACTGTCCCTTTAAATTGAAGTCAGAGGTGCATATGTTTGTTTGTATGGTCAAACAAAACTGAAATGGTTAAAAATTCTATACTATGACACAAACCAAAGAGAAATACTAAGCAGTTAATACACTGTAACACATAAGCCCTAACATTACACGGGAGTTAAAAACCCCTGACAAACAGTAACAGAATAAATGAAATCTAACACTTTAACCATGAACTCGACAATACACCATCAAAAATGCTCTTCTATCGATTTACCTGTTGGTATAAATACTTTCTAACAAAATGAACAGAAGAACATCATGCCTTGTGACTAAGACGTAAGGCTTTTCTTAGAGACAATTAACACTTCAAAGCATATTATTATTGCATTCAGTCCAAGCAAGATGGCAAAAGGCTGAAAATGGATCAGGGTTCTGAAGAACACTGTTCATCCAGTGACAATTTTGTGCAAAATGACTGAAAACACAGCATCTCCTGAAAGACCCATTCTCATCTGTCGATTGATGGCATATTTCCTGAGAGAATCCTGAGTATTCACAGTTGACAATTCTTCAAACAGTGTGATGCTGTTCTCAGTGGTAAAAAACAGAGAAGAGAATACTTGCACAAGGCTGCTGGTGGCAGATATGTAGCGCTCAGTGCAGTGGAATAAAACCCACGTCAGGAGCGTCACTTAGTGTTCTGTGGTTAAAGGTGTAAGGAGGACTGGCCAGACGTATGGTGGGATTGTGGGTGTGAAGTTCAGCCTGTTTGCTCCCTCTCTGAGAGAAGGATGTGCCTATTGGGCGTCGGGCCTGGCGGGCGGTGCAGCCGGTAGGGGGAAGAAACAGTGATGGAGATGGTATCGAGTATACCTTCTTGGGTCACCGGGGTGGTCTTGGGTGCGCCCGGAGCGCAGGTGCTCTGGATCACTGTGGAATGCGCCATGGATTCTAAAAACTCCTTTGTGCCTTGTGTGCACTGCAAAAAGAAGTTAACATATGAATATTATAAACATAATCAAAGACAGTTACAAGGACTATCACAGCCATCAATTGGTGGAAAATGGTATTGTTTTGGGTAGTTAAAAGGACTAGTTGTTATTAGACGATACAGCAATACAATATAGAGCATGATGCCAGAGCATGAAAAAGAAAGTAGGTTAGTTGAAAAAAACATAACAATACAAAATGGTCCATGAGCTCAGGATGATACAGCCTGAATCTCCTGGGTCTCATGGAAGATATGTAGTGAATGAAAAGACTTCCTACGTATTAGGATGAACATGCATCATGACAGATGGATGAGCGTAACATCTGTGCATGATAAGTACACCGCAATGAGCATTATCTACAAAGCCCAGGACCACAGTCAACAGAATCCCAAGAGAGCGGGTGACAACGAGATAAGCACGGCCGGGCCGTGATGACACGGTAATTAGGAAACGATGACATAATATAGGAAAAACTGTCGATCTCTAAAGACAGCACTAATGTATAAACGCATGACCATTACCAGATGGAGTGAAAACAGATGTCGGCTAACACTCGACACACCAGGAGCGGAATGGGAACAGAGAGCAGAAAACCATCCTAACAATTTCCTCTCAAAACAAACGAGTCTCATGATTGTGGTTTAAAGCAAAGAATGAAAGCAAAGCAAACAGTTGAAATCAAAAGCAGAATAAAGACCAATGAGCCACGAGGAGGCTACAGTATGGCATGCAGGCAGTCCTATGACACACCCTTACCATCAAACTTCACAGGATTGCAGGGCCATCAGGCAGTACATGAGAGAGCAAACTCCTGACAGTTCTCCTCCTGTGTGAGGTTTATATCTTAATACATCAGGGCTTGATAAAAATACATGTCAAAAAAACATAATGAACTGACCTAAATATGCAAAACATTCAAGGCTATAATCGTAAAAGTCACTGATTTGACTACTACTCTGTCTGTGATGAATGCAAACTTAAAATGAGTTAGGCCAAGCTTTGACCAAGGTGTTTAAATGTTAAACATGTAGGAATACTTCAATCATCACAGGACAACAACTCCCTTAAATCAGACTAATGAACAATATCCCAATTACTTTTAGCAACACACACCAAAATATAATAATCTATTAACTGAAAACTGAATAATTCATAGGGTAAGCAAATGCACAATCATTTGTCTATAAAAAATGCTTTAAAAATCACATCAAAATTATTTTAAAAGTCATCCTTTTAAACACCGTTGCCATGCAGGCCAGCAGGTGGCGTTCTTACCATATTTGGGTCATTTTTGGCCATGAAAGAAGGCAGATCAGCATCAGAGGTGACAGTTGGAGGTGTGTCATCAGAAGGTAAAAAGCCTCTTCTGTCAATCAAGCTGCAGAACAAGGTAGCACGAGGAGTCAGAATTTTGCTTCTCATATCATGAATTCTTTACTAATAACTATAAAATACTTAAAATGGACACGAATGTTGACAGTAAATAAGTGTTAACCATGCTTGAAAAGTATAGACAAAGCATAGAGTTGTAAAGATAACAACTTCAGTGTTATAAATCAGCTTTTCAAATTATATCCTTACATCATCGTTGCAAAAGTTGCAAATATGTTACTAATAGGTTACACACTAAAATTCTCTTTTCATGCACAATCTTGCCGTGAAGTTCCTTTAAAGGGATAGTTCACCCTAAAATACAAATCCTGTCATCATTTACTCACCTTTGACTTTCTCCAAATCTGTATAAATTTCGTTGTTCTAATGAACACAGAGAAAGATATTCCGGGGAATGCTTATAACCATATACTACCATATACACATACTTCGAAAACAAATGCATAGTATAATACAATGTATGTCGCATTGGATAAAAGCGTCTGCCAATTGATGTAAATAACTAAACAGTTCATGAACCCCATTGACTACCATAGTGGGAAAAATGACTTCATAATTTTTTGTTCTGTTGAACACAAAATAAGATATTTTGAATAATGAAGGACAGCAAACAGTTCTGGGGCACCTCCATTGTAATTTGTCCTACTACGGTAGTCAGTGGGGTACAAGAACTTTTAGGTTACAAGCATTCATCCAAATAACTTTCTCTGTGTTCAACCAAACAATTAAATTGTATACAGGTTTGGAACAACTAGAGATGAATACATCATAAAATAATTTTCTTTTTTGGGTGAACCATCCCTTTAAATCACATACACTGACCTATGTATCTTAAGAGTTTGGTTGATACTAAAAACACTTTTTGCCATGATGTTTACTACGAAACATAATACACATGAGGGCTTTTCTCACTGCGCTTAACCCCGGAGTATCTTCATTCGAAACCTCGCTTTCAACCACAGGTTACCAATTTTTTTTACCCGGGGTTATAAAAGCAAGGTAAGCAACGCTTTTGCAGGGTTAACACTGCAGTGTGGTTTCAAATGTGCTCAGTGTGAAACGAAGTGGGGGTAGAATGATACAACCAGACGCTTAGCAACGGACATCCAATGAAAACTGAAAAGCGTTTACCACATTTCACAAGCTGTGTACAGTCACAGAAACTTGTGTGCTGTGTAAACAATCTTTTGAGTTTTTTATTTATCGAGTAAGAAACATCAAAGGAGGTATAAAATAGCCAACAAGGATTTGCGAGGGGTCATTTGTTCTCGGATGTGGAACAAGGTCTTCGGTTATTTAAAGGGACCACACACTATTTCTATTCAGTCAGTTTGACGCTGAGTATCCAATCATGACTGTTGACATCGAAAATATGCAAATAAGAATGTTAACCCAGAATTATGTGATGTACAGTGTGAATTGTCACTTTTTGAATACCCAGGGTCATCTCTTAACCCCTGGCAAATTATAAGCAGTGTTAAACCTGAAACAGATAACCCAGGATTCTGTTTACCTGGAGTTTAGAATAACCCGGGGTTAATGATTTCAAGTGTGAAAGTCCCTATGATGTACTGACCTGGGAGGCACAGGCCCACATAACACCATACAGCAGTTAGTGAAGATGTTGTTGTAGCTGTAGGGATTTCCTGATTCTTCCCCTCTTTTACTGGACCAAGAGCCTTTGATCTACAGAAAGAAAATAAGCCTGTTATTCAATTTGACGGTGTGATCTTTGCATTAAAAAAATAATTAATTATTATAGAAATTACCATTGTGTAATTCAATATTCTAATATATACATTTATATTACTGATTAAATAAGAAATCTTTGTGATATTTACATCTTCGTTAGTCGTGAGATTAGAGGCCACCAGGTAAGTATGGAATCCTGACAGACCCAGAATGGACCAGATAGAGAAGAAGCAAATGACCAGCTCCGCAATAGTGCAGGAATGGTTAAGGGTGCAAATCTTCTATAAACGTGTGTTGATGTCCAACACTAAAAAAATCTGTCTAACTCTGTCACATTTGCTTGTACTGTCATTCTGCCAGACCATGTGAACCAAAAGTGACTCTCGGAGGTCATCCAGACCTATTAGTCTTCAACCGCAAACCTGAAAAGATGCTGGACACCAGTATGTAGTGGGAACTGTTGGCATGCTGAGACAAAGGCAGGGTGTGGTGACTCTTATAAACTGATTAGGGACGAAAGGGATGGCGTAACCTACAGCAATGGTTCTGTAAACACACAGTGAACACTGTTAACCTTTCTTTTGTGTGTTTTTAGGGATGGGTTGTGAAAAAACAATCATACAAAGGGATGGACAGAGGTATGAATAATTGACATGTGCAAATGTCAGGATTTTAGGTCCCAGAGAACACACATAATGATAAAATCCATGATATAACTGACAAAATCATCTGCCAAATGCATAACGTAATATGTAAACGCATTAATGTAAAACAAAAAGGATATCTGGCTGGAGTCTCCTGTACTGCCTGGATGATGCCGTTCACACGTTGTGATCCTGTTGACAAAAAAAGAGATACAATCACCATCATCCGTTTTGCTCAAAGAAAATGTAATATTTACAGTTTACAGTCAGGCTTTACCTGTTTCAGGTGATTTGATCACAATAAACAAAGTTAATGAAGTGTTACAATGTTAATACTGTAAATAGTGACTAGTACAGTGACTACTAGCTAGATCATTTTTTTTACATTTAACTTACTTTTTTTACAAATGTTTTTGTTACATTAAAAAATACATTTACTTCATATTGAATGTATATATTAATTTTGTGTCATTTGCGGCAGGCTTAAAAGTGACCATTCAAAAGACCAGCAATGTCATGTAAGCTATGTCACATTAAACTAGCATACAAAAATAATAATAGCCCATAACAATTCTAATGGAGACCATATTAAGCACAGGCATGTTTTAGCATAGGAGAGACAAGCAGATGAAAGCAAATGCAAATCAGTCACTTCTACTCGCCGCTGCTGTGATCCTCACGGAGTTTATACTAAAAATGTCTCTGACTGTCATGTCTGAGATAAATTGCTAACCCTTAGTTTTGTTGGGGGAGAAAGCTTTTGATTCATTCTGAACAAACGCAAAAAGACCTCCCAAATGAATCATCTATTTGGTTTAAATAAGGATGTAAATCTTATCAGTCACATGCATGACTAAAGTGAACTGAATCCTAAATTAAGTGTTTTAATTGACAGGCAGAAAAAATGTGGCAATTGTTTTGTTTAGCTAACCAGAACACTTTGTTTCTTGCAATCATTTTGCATGTTTTCAGAGCAGCCCACATATGGGAAGAAGGAAGCCAAGAGCATCATCTTGTTGCACCTGAAAGCTTTTTCATGATATTTGACCATCGCATGATGAGTGTAAAGTTCAATTCTTGGGGGGCTGTTTTTGGTACATTGCGTTGGCATGATGCTACTCTCCTGCTCCATCTCATATCACAAGAGATGTTAGCTCGAGGCCTCTTTGTGTACGTGCATGTGTGTGTGACACTTCACTCGAAATCCAATCACAAGTGTAACAGTAGATGCATTGAAGACGTCTGCACCTCAGCTGACCACTTGTGATCCGATCAAACATACACAATCCATATTACAAGACGTAAACAAAGTCTGGAGAGATTTGATCTCTGTGTGATGTAAAACTAATTGAGAAACTTACGCAAAGTGAGGTGAGTGATCACACAGCCAAAAATGAAGGAGGTCAGAAAGGACAGCGACACTATGAAGGTGTAAAAAAAGCGATAGTTGCGTTTCCCGACGCAGTTTCCAACCCAAGGACAGTGGTGGTCAAACCGCTCTGCAAGGGGAACAGAGAGTCACTTACAGGAAATGTCTGTGCATTTTTCATTTGTCATTTATGTTGTCATTTGAGGAAGTTAAGGGTGTAGGTAGTAAATCATCACAGCAACATAATGTTCTATAGCCTTTAAAGGTGGAAATACTTTGTATGCTCAATAAAGAGATGCCGTCTTACCCACACAGTTGTCACACAGGCTGCAATGTGACGTCCGGGGTGGACGGAACATCTTGCAGGTGAAACAGTACTTGAGTTTGACCACCTGGTCATTTATAAGAATCTCTTTAGTGCGAGGAGGTGGACGATATGTCGAGGACCCAGAATTATCTTTAAAATATGACACGCATACATTAAAAACAACTTTCATGTCATATACACCCACCCAAAAAATGTAAACTTACAACATTTTTTTTTTTTTAACAATGTCGCAAGTTTATTTCCGTTAGGGACTCACCAATCTGTTTCTCAATGTCTGCAGCCTCATCTGGCAAAGCCCTTGGTAAAATCCCTGGATCTGTGAAACTGGTTTGAAGGAGGGTGACAACCACAAATACAAATAACACCCCAGCAATCACTGGAATGAAGATGGTAAGGTGCTCCACCAGAAAGGGGCAACTGTTAGAAATCAGACACAAAGTTAAAGACGTACACAAAGATAACAACTTAGACAATAACTGTAAATTTGTGTGCCGGTCAGAGCAACAGGAAACTGTTACAGGGAGAGCTACATCGACTGGTGGAGATGTCTCTATTGTCAAACAATGGCGCTGTGTGTGTGGACATGTTTTTATATCCCAGTGGGGAGTTAAACCTTAATGCACACCCACATGGGGACCCCTGTCACTGTGGAAACCAAAATTGAGGTCAATAAAGCTTACTAATCGTACAGAACAATAGTTTTTTTTATCTAAGAGTGTAAAAACTTGTCCATGATCTTTAGGTTTAGGGGATAAAACATACAGTTTGTATAGTATAAAAAACAGCCTATGGACTGTCCCACGAAGATAGTAAACCAGACATGTGGTTTGTGCGTGTGTGTGTGAATATATACTCACTCAAACGTAAAAAACAAGCCACTGGTGATGAAAATAAGGCCGATCGTCATAGGGAGCACACCACATTGTCTAGATAACATAATACGTCCATCACAATAAAAGCGATTTTTCCCAGGAAAAACTTCCCATTTCCTCCGAAGGCGATGGGGGCTTTTCCTCACGCAGGACGGGGTGGAGGTCCGGGTGGTAGAGGCTGTTAGTGCCCGGGGGTCTATTTGTTGATACTCACAGTTTTTCATTGTAAAAAACGTAATCGATAGAAGTATTATTCGGCACTGTTTATTACACAGACGTCGAATTCTGATTGCTGACCGTTAACCTAAAACCAAGCCCGGTCTTAAACACAAGGCAAAACCGTAAAAAAGCTTTCGGTTGTGAACTTCCACGACATCTGCCGGTGATACCGTCATAAGTATAAAGTCTTTTACATCCGATGTTTTTGTACGGTAACTTAAATGTCAATACCATTTACAGCACCAAAATAAGTTAGCTCCGCAACAGAGGTCAACAAAGCACTGTGTGCCGCTCAATGCACACGTTTGCCCCAAAATATCCAATTTAGGGAATATACAGACGAATTCATTATATGTTCATGACACGATAACGTTTAAAGTCTTGCGAAATATGAGTCGCCATGACACTGAACTCAGAAAGCTAAGCTAACACGGTTGACATTCCTCCTCACGCGCTACTCAACCGTCACACAGACGACGCTCAGCTTCTCGCGTCACGGACTGTCTGACGAAGATTTTTAGTAGTTCATCCGTTAAAAGAAGGTTTAATGTTAAAATCTAGTTTATCGCTAATTTAACAACCCGTTGACCGACGGTCGCGACACAATAATGTTTAGCCCAGTGAAACAGTTCCTTAGCAGAGGATTACCTGAGCCAAGCGAACGATAAATTGAAAGGGTAGCGTCATCTCAGTTGACCAATGAAAAATTGTTTCCGGGACTTTATGCCCCGCCCTCCGTGTGGTTATTTCTTTTTTGTGGGAGCGAACGGCAGCTGGATGTGATAATGTAACGTTAGTAACTGTGAACAAATAAAAATTACTACATCAACTTCATTTCAAAGCATTGTTTATACTGTTAACAAATTTGTGATACTTTTAACCAGCTAGATAGTGAAATATAGAATATAAATAGACCGAAAAATGCAGACAGTTTACAATCTGCTCAATTTGTTTACTTCAGAACAAACTAAAACTGTCTGAACTTTCATGGGTGAAAACATAACAGTCGAGCATATATTTTTGGTTTGGAAACAATAGAATGTATAGCCACACCAGCAATGTTTAATGCAAGGAAAATCTTTGATACTTCGCAAGTATGAAAACTACTATATGACAAAAATGTTTCTCTAAAACAACTTAGCTGCCACAATATTTGTCAAGTTGTACAACATTCAGATAGTCATTTCAATGTTACGAATAGTGAATCTATTTGCTCCAACAACGTTTTAGGTCCAGGGAAAAAAGTTACAGTGCAGAGCCAGACCTAAAAACCAGTATGATATGAAATACCCCAGGATGCAGCGTGTATAAAAGGAGCAACTCCTCCAGTGCATCAAAAGGTAAATAATTGGATTATTTCTACACATCCAGTCTTTCGCACTTTTGTCCGTGGATTTGAAGTGATCCTTCTGCTGTTGTCTTTGGTCAGGGTTAAAAAGATTTTCATCTTGCAGTAGAGGTTCATACTGACATAGCAGGTGGCTACCGATCCAGAAAATCACAGGCGAGGAGGATGCAAGAAATCTTGTCAACACCTAAAATGACGACAAAAATCATGTTGAAATGACCAGCATATGTCCTATGTGAAACGTGGTTCTTATCAGTTTCAAGAGTCTTACCTGGACGTGCATGCAGAACACTCCAAACAGAAGAAGGACAGAACTGTGCACAACATAAACAAAGACTCTTTGGTTATAAAAGCCACGTGTTTTTGTATGTTTTCCTTTGTCTCCAAGCCCCAGATACATGCAAAACAGTGGGGCAGCCATTATGTATGTGTATGAGGCTACAAGCCCCAGAGTAGCAATGGGGACTGCTAAAATAAAATTGGGAATTTGTTTTAAATTGAAGTATCGGAGAAAGCCCACGTCCCAATAAACATCTTGGATGTAGGAATAGAGAAGCGGAACTCGCCACTGGCACCAAATTGGTGTTGGAGACAGTGCATCAGGCACACGGTACCCTTTTTCTTGAGCCAGATTAAGCAGCAAGGGAGGAACCTGCCTATCAGTAGAAGTTGGGTGGCAGAATGTTTGGTAGCCATAAAACTGAAACAAACAAAATGGCAGTGCAATGGCAGCAGAGTAAAATACTCCTGTCAGCAAAAACCGAGTAAGTGCCAAGGCATAATGACCCCATCTACTGCTCTCTATAGCTCCTTTACGAAGAGGCCGAGTATGTGCAAGCCTCCGTTGCAGGGTGAGGTACAGCAGAAATCCACCATTCACAAGTCCATTGGCACGAGCACCGGTAGCAAATCCAAACAGAAGACAAGATCCAAAAGTGAACCCTTTTTCTAGAAGACAAAGGCCCTCAAAGGTGAGACATGCAAAAAGAGTCTCGGAGTATCCTGCTACCATAAAAACGTTGGCCGGAGTGAAACAGTACGTTAGGACCGCAATAAGGGCAAGTTTTCTGTCTTGTAGCACCAGCCGACTCAGTTTGTATAGTGCCACAGCACTCAGGACGAAGAGAACGCTGTTGCCTATAGCTACGGCCACAAGCAAACGTCCATGCATTGAGAGCAATCCAGAGAGACCCCACAGTACAATGTCCGCAAATATTCGCAAAAGGACAGGAAACAGCGGAAAGAATGCAAAGTTGTGTTCATATAAGTAACCTCGTTCTGCAATGAAGAGGAAATGCTCGGCATCCCAGCGACTAAGGCCACCAAATAATGTTTCAATGGTGGGATCAAGAAGGAGAGGGGCCTCTGTTCGTGGTGGATTGAAGGCATCTGCCTTGTGGTCTGGAACAACAGCATTCAGTACAGCCTTCAAAATGCACAAAGATTTCGTTTATAGATACTTGTGTAGTTCACAATTTGTGCAGTAGGTGGCAACCTAATCTCAATTTTACAACTCAATGCATTTATTAATTCTATACAACAACTTTTTAAAAACAGTAAGTGTTTTATCCAACACCACGAATATTTTAACTGTAACAACTGTTTTAACTATAAAAACAATTTAAAGGCTATTTTAGCCGCTTGTGTTTAACATACGTACCTGCAGAAATAGAGAAAGCAGTCGCGTAAGAGTGGCAAACCTTGCAACTGTCCACACATCACGATCTGTGCGATGGTGTGAAGTCGGCATATTTTTGTAGAAACTTAACGATTACAAAATTAGTGTTAGTTCAATCTCAGTAAATGATTAACGTTAGACATGATTCATCTATAATATCAACAATAAGCACAATTACGGATGCAGCATGCTTTCATTTTTGTAGCTGATAAAGCAACAAAATAATACTAACAAAATACATTTTAAAGAACTGTACATTAGTTATATTCTCTAATGTATTGCAGAGACACTGAAATTAGCGATAGTGCTCTCGAAGAAACGAGCGAAACATTTACTTCCGGTGTGGTGTTCTTTACATGTCAAAATAAAAGTCCCCAATCTTAAAAGTACCACGGAATTGTTGTGTATACCAGGCTAGAGATACTAGAAACGTTTTGTGGTGTATGACAGCACGCAACAATTATTTAACAATTATTTTCCACACGAATGCAGAATACATTGCTTCAACTTTCACTTTACCATTAGCTTCTCATTTTCTTTTTCTACAGACAATATTTTTCTAACTAGTTGCACAAGAACAATACTGAACTAAAATATTAACTTTCATACGCAATTCCATTCATAACATATACAAACAGCAGCTTAATTTTTGAACTTATGCCATTCACAACACTGAATTTTAGGAAGAGGCCGTCTCAATGAAAATAATCACAAACATCTTACCAAGATTTAATGTACATTTATTCTTACCACGTGGAACATATAGTATAAAGATTTCATAGTGAATAAATGATATTCATCGAGCCAAAAAGGGAAAAAAACAAGGAATTTACATTAAGCTACATAGTCTGAGATACAAATATGCAGAATCCATATCACTGGAGAAAAAAATATCTCAACTGTGTTTCTTCATCTAGAGTTATTTAGTTGTACCAGGAGATGAAATTAAAATATTTCAGCCGTTCGCTGCACTATGGAGGAACCATGGAGGCCAAGAAGGTGGTTCAGTTTAAATACCTAGGGATCTGATGCAATAAACCCAACTTGAGTGTCCGCTCTCATCCTTGATAGGTAAAAAGGGGTAAGAAGCAAGAATGTGTGAAAGACAGAGGGAGAGAAAGAGAGAAAAAGGTGTAAATGTACAACATCTTATATACAGAACAGCCTGGGCTGCATCATAAGTTGAAAACCAGTCCTAGGAGGTGATTTCTTTATAGGGGTCAATCATACAATCAAGGGTTAAAGAGAAGAGGTCAGGGTGTTGTACGTTCTTGATACTTTGGGGAGTATTCTCTTCACCAGCAAACTGTTTAAAAACACTTTAAAAACTGAGCCAACATTGTCCCGTGTGGAACAGTGCAGTAGGTTTGTAGTATTAGTTGCAGTAACAGTTTCAGAGTACTGTACAGAAAATGAACGCTCATTTCTGCTGTACACACTTCTAGTAAAGTTGACTGTGTAGCATCAAAATACAACCACCAAACAAAGGTATCACCTGTATAGACTCCAAACGTGATCAAGAGCTGTGTATTATTTGCTCCCTCTTGGGAAAGACAAAAGGAACAATTAACCCCAAAACTCACTGTAAACAAGACAGTAACTTTGGTAAATAGTTTGTTTTTTCAAGCCATTTATTTTATTCATTTATTTATTTTATTATAAAAAAGTACTTCCCCCTCAGACAGGACACAAAAGTTGGGATCCCTGTCCGTGTCATCTAGTTGGCATCAGTGTTAAAGTTTGTGTCAGTGTGTTGAGGCTCTGGTTCATGATCCACAGCAAATCGTGATACCCTTCCCAAAGTGAGACGCAGAGAAAAGGGGGGGCCAGTGGGTGTATGAAAGGGCTTGCATAAATAAAAAAACAAACAGTCATTTTCCTCTGCTTTCAGTTCCCGCTCACCAAGGGGAGGGGCAGGCAAGGGGGAGGTATGAAAACCAGAGAAGGTGGAGCCACGGCTCCGCACAGCTGTCATGACTGGCCTATCAAAAACAGTACATCACAGATGACGTGGGACACCAAAGAGTTCATGAGGGGGGAGACGGAAAGGTCCAGAAGCCGTGATTCATAGAGCGTAAATTCAGAGTGGTTCTCCTCTACCTTAGCGAAAGCAAGCAGAGCTCGAGCTGCTCGCCGCATCATGTCCACACTTGTCGGCTCAAAGTGGGATCCCTGCATGTGTAGTAGGGACCCTTGGCTCTGCTGGAACTGCGTCGCTGCTAAGCTGTCCTCCAAGAAGCCCAACAGATTCCCTACGCTTCCTTTCTGTACCGCAATGGCACGTGCTGCCATGCTATCACCCTGTGCAAGATTGGCTAGTAACACGACCGCCATCTCCCGGCAGACAGGCACCTTTCGCTCGCCGACTAGTCGTACGAGGTTCCCAAACAGCTTTTCTAATCTACTAAAAGGTGGCGTTGCCAGAATGAGGTCCACATTGTTGTCCTGAATGCTGAGTTTACAGAGGGTCTCCAGGACTAGTCTCTGAGGGGACAATACACCGTTAAGACCGAGGCTGGGGAAAGGGTCTTGAGCTTCGGCAGAAGGACACACAGCCCAATGGAGCAAGCCATCCAGCAGCGGTAAGCAGATGCTCTCAGTGTAGACAGAGAAATCAAGCTGGCCTGAGATGTTGGCGAGTGTGACCAAACAATTTTCCCGCAGCAGTTCCAGACAGTCCCACCACCACTCGTCTTTCTTGTTACCGTGACTCTCCTCCACTTCCTCTTCTTTCTCATAGGTTAAAGGCGCCTGCTTGCGTTCTGGATGCCGATGGTGGAGAAGCAAGAGGCGACCTAGAATAAGCAACAACCCTGGGTGCTTGGACATCTCCAAGTCGTTGCCCGGAATGAATGAGAGGCTGCGGATGATGTTGGAGACGCAGATGCAGCGACGGGAGAGGGAATCTTGCCAGTCGGAGAGAGTGACGAGAGGAGCTTCATCCTTGCTGTGTGGCTCATCCTCTAGAATGGAGATGGGACGCTGACCCTGTGATGATGTACTTGGCCTGATGTTCTCTGGAGCGGTCGTCTCTGATCCTTGTTTCTCATGATCTGACTCTCCGTTTGCTTTCTCCCCAGTGGAAGTTTCAAAGCAGTCGGCAGGCCTTTCAGCTCTCGTTTCGGAAATTCCATCGGTTACTTCAGTGGATGACTGCTGTGAAGGCTGCCGGTCCACTTCCTTCCGGTGCTCTTCACTCGATGAGGATGGTGAAGGCACCTCAGCGTCCTTCAGCGCTCCTCGTTTCTTGTCTGAGGCCTGGAAGGGAAGCCGCTTCCACAGGTGTAACAGATCCACTTTGCTTTCGAAGTGGGTCTGGATGTGTTCGGTTGTATCGCCTCCACCAATACTCCAGTGCAGCAGGCCGCTGTCAAATTCCTGTAACCGGCCAAGTTTATTCGAGCAGTCCACCACGAAAGGATCCTTCTTCCTTACAATCTTCAAAGGAAGTTTATCGAACTTGCTAGCCTGTTTGGGCTTCTCCTGAGTCACAGCAAGCTCGAGGGATGGTGGATCTAAAGTCTTGGCTTCTTTAGATGACTCTCCGTCCTCTGCTTGGCAGTCTATTTTCTTCCCAGAGTCTTCACAAGTCCTGTGCATTTCCTCCTGTTTTATCTTGAGAGGTTCTGGTGCTGTGTGTTGTTCTTGATGTTTTGACCTTTGCGTTTCCTCTCCTTCATCCTCCTCCTCCGTTTCTCCGTCTTCCTCCATGCCCTCCACCAGTGTTTCATCATCCACAGTATTTTCATCCTTTTTGAGCACACTAGGATCCAACAGTGCTCTTTGTCCTGGATCACCGACCTCATATTCCTTCAGGATGCCAAAGATCTCGATGAGGCACCGCCGGAAATACTCAACAATTAGTTCCAGGAAACCCGGGAGCTTTAAAATAAATTAATAAATGATAAGTTAATATGTTATGTCAAGGATGGGAATGAGAAGTATTCTTATTTCTGCATACTCACCTGCATAAGATTGAAATTCGAAATACTGTTATCATCATACAAAAGGATGTTGATGGTATCTAAAGCCCACGTGCTCTCAGCCAAAAGTCCTGATTTTAGGGACATCATGACTCTCCATGCTTCCGGTGTTCCTATAAGAGGAGCATAAGGTTACTCCAAATTTCAACTTTTAGCTTGCACAAACGCACTCTGCGACAATTAATAACTCTTACCAATCTCTTTCATGGTAAGACGTCTACGAGGTTTGAGAACAGGCTGTGAAGCCTCTGTGGAGCCTGCAGGGAAGGGCATGTCTCTTCTCATCAGGGGAGGGTGTACTGAGGAAGGTACAATATGAGATGCAGGGACTGGAGGTCCAGCCTTATGCATTTTGATACTGCCAGGCATGTAGGGTGATTTGCTGGGTGAACTGCCGCTTTCCATAGGTCGGGGCATGGGCGTGGGACTTGACACCTGAGGAATGTGGTTCTGCATGGCTTGGGGTGACTGATAGTTGGACTGCAAGGGTCTGCTCATTGGTGGGCCTGCACCACCATACGGGGGCTGTCTAGGCCCAGGCCACTGGCCGTCGTGATTCATACGTGGTTCAGATGTCAACATCTCTTCGGGGCGGTTCATTGAATGGAAACCAGGGCCTTGGCCAGGACCTGCAGGAGGTCCTTGACGGTTGGGGTAACCACCGTAGCCCATTTCACCTCGGCCCTGCCACATACCGCCTTGAGGACCGTCGGGACCAGACTGCATTGGACTGCCAATCATTTGAGGCGGCATGGGACCCTGAGAGTTAGGGCCCGCTGCCCCTGGCATCCGATCCCTTCCGAAAGGGAATGGGAACTGATTCTGAGGACCAGGTGGACGTCGCTCTGCGCCAGGGTAAGAACTGTTAAACTGGTTAAACATATCCTGCTGACCACTCGAGGGACCACCAGGGGGAGCCTGTGATGGTGGCTGCTGCGCATTGTACGGCCCACCGAACATCTCGCCATCATGATGCCGTTTAGCTGGTGGGTAGCCTCCTTCACCTGGCCTTTTGTAGTTCTGTTTGCAAATTACATTAAAAATACATGACTAAGCATTCATTAAAATGCAACAGGGTTTAATTCAAAAACATTGAATCGTTTCATTAACTGGGACTGAAGGAGTCTCCTACCGTTTGTTGTTGCGGATAAATTCCAGGCTGCTGATTCGGATAGGAGCCACCAGGAGGCGCACCCTGCCCAGGATACTGATTACTATACGATTCATGCCTGCTCAAAACATGTAAGAAAATACATATAATGTATGTTTAATACAACCAAGTACAACACGTATACAATTAAATACGACATAAAAATGAACTGATGGACTGACCGCTGTTGTTGTGGAGGGTAACGGTTTGGTGAGTACATCCCAGATTCAGCATTGGAAGGCATCATGTTTGGCTGTGGCACTCCAGGCCCCATGCTGCCTTCTGGGCCCATCCCTGACTCTGGCCTACACAATACAATAGACATAATAGTTCCCATGGAAACATTTACAAAACAAAAATCAGACGCCTAATCAAAAAAAAATCTAGCAAGCCTAAGGAAAATGCGTTAGTTTCTTTCCAAAGGAAAAAGTACTGTTCAATAAGCTATACCTTCTTTCATAACCAGGACCATATGGATATTGGTGCCTCTGACCCATGGGCACGTTCCCCATAGGGCCTGGTGGTCCTCTGTTATATTGATCACCGAGACCACTGTTAGGACCCTGTCCACCAGGTATAAACTGCTCTCCAACTAGAACCACAAAAACACATTACCTTGTGCATCTTTCTCTGAAGTTAACAAAATACAATAAGTATTTTATTCTTTAGAAGATAAGCAAATTAAAATACAGTATATACCTTTGCGCATGCCACCAAAGTGGTCTTTGCTGGGTTCGTAGGGTCCCATTCGACCAGGCATCTCTGGAGTGCTCATGCCTGACTGGTAGCCAGAGTTGGGGGTCAAAGTGTTCCGCCGAGAGAAGGCTGGGTCATTATCAGCAAATGGATCTTGTAGGTTCACACTGCTCCTATGAAACAGGACAGGTAAGGATTGGTTCACAGTCAAAACAAAGCTGACAAATAAAGAAGATAACCACCAAAACACACCTGCCACTTTGCATTGGGGGCATCTGGCTGTGTGGAGTAGAGGCAGGAGTGGGAGGCTTCAAGTCTCCGCTTTCGGCCATGGAGCTGCTGGTAGACTGTGGTGTCTGGGGCCCCTGGAGAGAGCCAGATCCAGCTGTTCCAGACAGAGAAAGGTCAAGATGAGGAAAAAATGTATATGCAAATAATAAGCTATTCTCTTATAGAGGTTAAACAAGTAGGTTAAAGTTATACAAAAAATCATTAGTAATATAAAGACAAAATGAACTGATCTAAATCTAAAAAGGTGCTATTTCACTAGTCTTTGTTTATAATAAAAAAATGTTGTAAGACATTTACTCAGCCTAAGGTTTGGAATGGTAAGGCATCAGGTTGTGTCGTACATGTGATTCTTAAGGACTTGAGATTAGAAAAGCCAAAGACACCATCACTTACCTGGGGAGGGTGGCTGAATTTTGGCCTGATTCTTTTTGGTGTCTCCAGGAATTTCAGGTGGTGGGTCTTCTCCACGCTCGATCTTACATTCAAAAGCATATAGACACTGGATGTACTGCTTTTTCAACGAGCTGGCTGCGCTGCTTGAGGTCCCCACATTCAGATTTGTGGCCAGCTCCCGCCATTTTTTATTCTTATTAACCTGCAATAACACAAAGCAAAAAATGAGCAAACGTCCTTGAGAGAAAATGATATTCGTGTTGGAGAAATAAAAGGACATCTGTGTACAATCTTGCTACAAAAGGTTCTTTACAGCGATGCAATAAAATAACTTTTTCTTTCTATTTTATAATCTCTAAACTACAATCAACAGAAATTTTTTAAAGGTTCTTTAAAAGGAATCGTTCAAACAAAAATAGTTATTCTATGGCATCGTGAAGCACCCTTATTTTGAAGAGTGAATTTGAAGATTCTTCCTACCTGTGTGAGACCTCCAATCTCCTTAACGGACATATAGAGTCGGAAGAGATCAAGGGGTTTACGTCCCACAGCTGGTAGGTTACTCATGCCCAAGGCTTTTTCTTCAATGAAAGCCAGGTAACGGTCAACCCACATCTTTCTTTCGGGCTCTGGGCCTAGCTCATACAACCGAGTGATCTTTTCATTGGTTGTTGTGGAGGAGCTTGATTTCTGTGCAAAAACAAATTGTTTTGAATGATATTAGCAGGGAAATGCAACTTCAACTTATCAATAACTTACATTTATTCAGACAATATATCCTCATTTATACGCTTATGCAAACCTTGGATTTTGTTTCCGTCTTGGGTGTCCCCTCAACTTTATTATTCATTTTTTGTGGCTGGTTTACTTTTCCATCCATACCAAAGTCAGGACCAGGGGACATGCCTAAAAGAAAAAGAGATACTTCAATTGTGAAATGGGAGAAGATTTGCTTGTGCAAACAATAACATTGCATTTCAACCAATTGGACCAAAGAATGAAACAATTATACAAGCAGGTTGTCTATCTTACCACTAGTGTTGTTAGCCATGTTACCACCCATTGGGTAGGAAGGACCCTGGGTGTTCATCATTCCTGGCATGTTGTTCATTGACGGGCCATAGGGAGGACCTGAACCCATCATAACAGGACCAGGAGACATATTGGGGTAACCTGGTAGTCTGTTATTTGCATAAAGAAAAAAATATTTAACACTTTACAAAGGCACAACTACTACTTGGTAATAAACAAAGATGTGAACCAAGGTTTAGTTTCACTTTAGTTGATGTGTACCTGTTGTGTATAGAGTTTGAGGGTCCGTGCTGCATTGCTGCAGCATCCTGCGGCTTTCTGTTGAGGCCTGGAGGTGGGCCCATCCCAGAGACTACTTGAGGCGACATGTTCACCATATTCGGGCCCATATTGGGACTCATGTTGGGTCCCATGTTAGGGCCGTAAGGACGTGCACCCATCTGGGTATGAGGAATCCTCCAGAAGGCATGCCAGGATACAGTGGTCCTCCTCCTTGTCCGGACATAGGGTTCATAGGTCCACCCATACCGGTACCTGGATAATTGGCATTAGGCATGCCAGTGTAACCAGGCTGCCTAGGGAAACCTGAAGAGGAAGACACATTTGTGTAACGTGAGCCCAAGTTTGTTTAGAAACACTGTCGAGGCCTTTGCGTTTTGTTTTGACTAATATATCTTTAGGAGAGAGGGGCGATATGAATTAAAGTGGTAATCTAAACCAGAACTTCTGTTATGAAATTGTAAAAACAGGTCTACAGATTACTTCTGGGCATCATCGATAAGCATTCAAGCCATCAAATGTTTTGTGGTATAGATGGCCCACTGATATGCATTTAAAGCCTTGAGAGTATTTGCAGCATGTAGTTCTGCTCTAACCCAGAGTCACTGTAGCAGCTCAACTGACGTGAGCCATGCTACGTCAACTCCCTTTTTTTGAGCTAAAAATAGTCACACTGTGATCTACTGGTTGCACAGAGGGAGACAGAGGAAGAGTGAGGAGGATTTAGAGGGAGAGTAAGAGAGAACCGCTAAATTAAAAAGATCCAAAACTTAAAAATGCTAAGATCTTATTTGTAACTCCACTACTGATTAAACTTCTAGGACAAAATGTTTTTTGTGAAATAAGTTCCTGTCTTTGACTAAAGAGATGCAAGACTATAGATCACAAGACTGTCATAACTTAAATTAAAAGAATAGTTCACTCAAAAATGAAAATTCGAAAATTGTTTAAATCTTTAGTTTTTTTTGAAAACGAAGATATTTCGAGGAATAAAGAATGGCTAAAAGTTCTTGGGAACCTTTGACTACCATTTAAAACTCTCCTACGACTATGGTAGTCAATAGTGTTTCTGAAATGTTGGTTGTTAACATTCTTCCAAACATATCTCTTCATGTTTAACCAAACAAAGAAATGTATACAGGTTTGCAACAACTGGAGGGCGAGTAATTCATGACAGGATAAACATTTTGGGGTGAACTATCCGTGTACTGTGACACCTACCTTGTGGGCCATATTGACCACCTTGAGGCGCATAATTGGCCATAGAGTTGTTCTGTTGATAAGGAACCATCCCAGCATGGCTTCCTGATGACTGGCGAGGAGACAAAGCAGATCCAGATTGTGGAGACCCATAGGGTCCCATCTGAGGGTTTCTCTGCACATATCCTAAGAAGACAAGATTAACGTCATTAGAGAGATTTTATCATGCATGATGATAGAAAACAAGGCCTTGTATCCTTGTGAGGTACAACGTTTACGTTCTAAGTTACCTCTGTCTTGGCCCATGCCAGGCATGTTCACTGAAGCGTGCATGACCCCATCAGACTGTCCACTTGATGGCCGGGGAGGCATCTGGTTTCCTTTAAATATTCAAATCATGCTTAATGGTTAAAAAAGCACTTGGAGAAAATGTATTGCTGGTTAGGATAAGAATGATATTATAATACTAACATTCTGTTAATTTGCAGAGCATCACACACTTTAGCCTAAATGTTGATAACCTTAGAAAACCATACTACTACTACAAGTATCTTTGTTGTTTCATTGACATTAACTTTACGATCTTTATTTAACATTATTAAGGTTTTACCAGCATTACCTGGTATGGTGGCAGGGGACAGAGGGCCAGAGCGAGATGCTGAGGCACTGGCGGGCGAGCCCACCGGCGGAGATGTGTGGGGGGAGAATGGCGACTGTGCTGGATTACTCTGTTCTCCTTGACTGCTGGATACTCCAGATGTGCTGACTCCAGGGCTCAGAGCACCTTCTGTACCCGTAGGCAGGTCATCGATAGAACCGGAAAGGTCCTATGTAAAGACAGAGATTGAGAAAGTCAGAAATGAACGACTGAAAGAAATGTTGCAAACGACTTAGACGGAAAGGGCAAAAAGGTGCATTATTTTTGCACCACTTAAAATTAAGCTGTCAGCCGTGTTAAATTTTGCAAAGCAACATCGTCTACGGCAGCGTCTCTATTCAACAACCATTTCATCATCCAATGAGCCACGTTCAGCGTTCACAGAATTCCAAAAATATCAATGAAAACTCACATACGCAGTCACGGGTGCACTTTGCAAACTCTGAAAGGATCTTGGTTGTTTAAATTAGTTTAAACAATAAAGAAAGAAGAAATTATAATGTTCGAGATACATATTTGCTGCATGTTCCACTGTAAAAATCAGCCACAGTATTTATGCTCCCCATAAACACTTCACGGTCTGAAAAATCCCCAAATCAGCAATACGATTTCAAACGCAATTATACACCAAAAACATTTCCTAAATAATTCCCCCAGTGACAGCATCATCCACGCAACAATGAACTTTGGCACACTTCTTTCTAGGACAAACACAGACATGCTGAAGTGCTCTCATACACATACAATCACACAGCCAGAGGCTTCTGGCCTTGTTTATCTCATATGGGAGCAAAAAAGTAAGATCACAGCGTCCCTGACGTTGCCATGGCTACAGCAGTCGACAGCACGTGTGCTGAGTCAGCACAGCTGGGTGTCTCTCCGTGTGTCCTTTTTAAACACAGTCTGGCAGGTCACAACACACACACTCAAATGCAATTAAATCCCGCAGACAGAAGAGCAGAACTCACATGGCGAGGATGTGGAGGCACTGAAAGAACCATTGACGCCAAGACTTCAGTTTATCGTTAGAGCAAATATAAACGCTAATTGGATCCCGTTGTATCAACAAAACACAATTTTTATAAAGAATTGTTTCTAATTGATTAAATCCAGACTTACGAAATGAAGATATAGACCAGCAAATACAAATATGAACTTAAATGATTTTATTAGCTTGCGAAGACAGCTCAAAGAAAAGAAAAGCTAATGGAAACACTAAATGCTATTACTGACCAATCAGAATCAAGCATTCTAGAGAGGCATCAAATAAGAATGTATAAAGAGAAGTGCATATTCTATGGTCAAACTTCTTGCTGAAAAGTTGTGTTCTAACTAAGGATGCGACAAAACTCAATATAATATTGAACCATTCGGCACGACCTCCACAGTTCACTACGTGCAAGTAAATTGCCGTTTTCCAGTTTTGGGTCATATTGTGTGCTTAATTACACTGTTGCTTCCTCTGTCCGTGTTTGTCTGTATGCCTAGATAGATAAACGCATGCTAACGAGCAATATCTAATAGCGAGGGGTGGTCGGGCATGAAGCAAGACCCGAGAAGCAATGTGCTCTTGTCGAGTATAATGCTGACGAACAGACACAGGATGGCTTTATTGTATGCCCGTTGTACAAAAGTGATAATGTCCAAATTTGGCATATCAAGAATGTATTTTTACACTGCATACGAAAGCACCACGTTCGCGTTTCTGCACATGCAGAAAGAGCGTCTACAACACCATGCCAAAGTCCTTTTAACAAGTAATGACACTCTGCTGTCTTTCGTGACAGCTATTTACGTCATAGCAAGAGTGCCTCCAAGCAGCAATTTAGCATTGCATTTATTGCAATGGCAGTTGCCCACCTTGTTAATATTATCTTTGACCTTTCCCATTGAGTGCACGTTTACTTCGATCACAAGTTTTGCATTATTAAATACTCTGATGCGCAAAACCTCTTCAGGAAGCTTATTTTACTGCTATGTTGATAAACAGTAAACCAAAAAGTGATGCGAGCTGCCAGTGTAAATCTATACATTTATTCAATACACCAGGAATTTGTACAAGTTGACTTTGCCTAAAGATAATAAAATTAGTCAAGCAAAATAAAGAGAATTTCAGTAGAATCGTTTTTTTTCTTCTTCTACTGTTCCTGTCACTTAAGCATAAAACAATGAAAAAACACTTTAATGTGCCAAAGCCATCTGAACCGAACCGAAATCCTAGGGCGAAAAACCAACCGTGGGTGAGCGGTGTTGTTGCATCCCTAGCTCTAACTTCAGTATCGGGACATATTTCCTACTCAAACAAAACAAATAAATGAGAAAAAGAGGGTGTGGCTTGGTATTTTTACGCAGCAAAAAGAGTCGCATCTGATTCACAAATGGATTCAGAAATAGAGCCGCCCAATAAGCTCAATAAAGCTTAAGAGGAGCAATGTGGAGAATTTAGCGGCATCTAGCGGTGAGGTTGCGAATTGCAACCAATGGCTCACTCCACTCCTCCCCCTTCCCGTTCAAAGCACTACAGAGGATGACACAGGACAAAGATGTCCTTATTACACACAGCACCTTTAAGTATACTCTGTATGTCTGTGAAGATCCACATTAACTGTCCACCATTACAAAATCACAGCCAAGTACAGCTGATGCTAAGCCATATCTTGTAGAACCAGCCTTTCAGAATCACCAAATGAATGCAACAATCAGACAGTTTAAGTCAATTAAAAAGTTGCAGTAAGCACAACTGAGCGCAGTCAAACGCAGCTTGTGCAAGATCAAAGTGGGAAGAGGAATGAGACTCACTGGTAGACTTGAGGGTCTGCCCTGCATGTCCTCTGTACTTCCTTTAGAAGCCAGAGGCTGATTGGAGGGAGGCGCACTGGACTGGGAGCTAAAGGACTCCTGGGAAATCTCCTGTGGGAAACAAGGCAGCCCAGGTAAGTGTATATATAGGCATTTAAAGCAAGGTGCAGACTTGACGATTTTGCCATCTGAGACCAACATCAGGGATTGTGAGTCATTTTCCCATTACATGTACACCAACACCCATTTGCCACAAGTCTTCGCTTTACAAAGAATCACAATACACTAAAAGGACTTTATTAGACTATTTGAAAAGCATCAACTGCAAAGGACCATAAAAATACAGTGTCCGCCCGACTTATGACAGTGGACACATTCGTGCATCTGTTGTTCTGCTTACAAAAGTTAAGGGTTGGTTAATGCCACAGCCTCCCTGTCAGTATGTTTTCCAAGTTAAACATAGCCTGCAACAATGCAGTTATTACTGTCCAATACAAGTCTTTTAAAGTGATGGCGCTGTCATATTAAACGCATTCCAGATTTCAAATAAATGCAAAAGCAAGCAGTCATCCAGTGTAGTTCAAACACAGCAGGCGAATAATAAACATTTGGACCGCAGCTACTGTGAATACATTTACAAAAACATTAAAAATGGGTTGCAAAGATTCCAGAGTAGAATTTCTTTGTGTACTTTTCAACCTCACTCAAGGACGCCATACTGACAACAGACCACCGTAATATAAGCACTACGCACTTTATCACAGTGAAAACCTCACGTTACCTGAGCAGGAGGAAACCGCGGGTATGGCGATTGTTGCTGCTGCTGCTGTTGTGGTGGGGGATTCTGAGAGTATGACGTGGGTTGCGTCTGCGACATCTGTCCGTGTCCCGCAGGCTGCTGGGATGCAGGTGTGGGCGTCTGTGGCGGCTGCTGTGATGACGGCGGCTGGGAGCCTTGGCCGGGCGGGTAGCTAGGCTGGGTCTGGGATGCAGGAGGGGCCTGGGAGTTCCCCTGCTGAGGGGGCTGGGACTGAGGCACCTGTTGTTGGGGATAAGGGGACTGCGCAGACTGGGGTGCTGCAGAGGCCTGCGAGTATGGGGATTGGGAAGGGCCTGGTGAGGGGCCGGGTATCTGCGCTTGGGGCTGCTGGGCCATGTGGGGATGTTGGTAAGGAGCACCGGCCTGTACGTGTGGACCAGATGGTTGGGGGCCGTGAGGCTGCTGCGAGTAAGGTCCTTGACCTCCTGGTTGCCCAGGGGAAGGCTGGGGGTATGGCGACTGCTGCTGGCCAGAGTGAGGCCCCTGACCATGCTGGCCATAATAGGGCTGTTGCCCCTGCTGCACGTACCCCCCTGGTCCCTGCTGTCCGTATGATGGCATCTGCGCAAACAAGTAGAATGGCACTAAAGATCATTAAACTCATGGTATTTCCTTTACCGACCTTCTGAGTCTACAGCATGCGGGTAAACAGACAAACAAGGAAACAAAAACTTCCTTTTATCAACATGATGTAGAGTTGTACACAAATTAAAAGAGTGATCACGAATTAATGGCTAGAATGTTGCCTTTTCTTTTTGACTGAAGTTTAATAACGCTGCAGTCAAACAAGTTTCTTGGTGGTAAAATCAGACAGAACAGTTTTTGTTAGAGATGTACCGATTGCAATTTTCTTTGCAAGTGAAACCTTCCGATTCCGATTTTTGCCTATCCACAAACTATAACAGTATAGTATATATCTATATATTACTTTTCTTCAATGCATTTATTTAAATTTTCATTACATAGATGATTGAACATTACAATTTCCCAAATTTCCCAAAATGCAGTTCTCCAAGCTGCATTAAATTACAGAATCTTCTCTTGCCCAAACAACTCTTAAATTGACGAACTCTGTGAGTGAAAAGAAGTACAAATATTAAAATATACCTTTACTTTAATCATTTTTGTACTCCTCTCACAAAAGTCTAAGATAATAATAAGATACGTCAACTTTATTCTTGTCCGTTTCTGATTATGAAACTAACATTGGTTTATTTTTTAGATTTCAGTTGCAACTTCAATAAAAACGTAAACATCTTTAGAGAAGAATTCAGTCATAAGATTTTTTATGTAATTGCAGTTTTTTATGTTAGTAAAGAATTCAATCAGATATAGATCACATATATTGGTTGATTTTTCATTTTCTATATTTTGGATTTTCAAAAACAAGTAGAAGTCGTGCTGAATGGCATTTTACCTAGTTGAAATTACCACAGTTTAAACGCAAGACAACCAATCAGGTTAAATGGAATTTACATTTGTTTTACACCAAGTGAACGACTTTAACATGAGTTTAGCATCACTGTGAGCAAGCATTCATACCCCATGTAGATGGAGCAACGAGAGATGAACTACTGTGCACCTTTCTGTCTGCACAGTACATGATGCGTGTGCACGCGCAGTCAGCGGATATGAGAGATGCGCGTCAGTCAGCAGAGACTGTTCCGGTGGATCCACATGCGAGTATAAACGAGCCGTGGACAACAAGGCTGTGCGAACGCATGTTTACATGTTTACTCGCAGATTTGAGTGTACTGACGCCTGTGACGTTATTGCCCGCATAACGGGCAACAGAAGATCGGCTTGGAATGGGCAAAGAGTGATACTGACCGGCTGGTCATACGAAAAATCAGCCGATTCCGGTCTCTGGCCGGTCAATCGGTGCACCTCTAGTTTGTGTTTCTGACAAAATTTACAAGCAATGCATTTGACCATTAAGACTTCAATAAAGTGACATGTTTGCATCCTAAAACTGAACAATTGGAGAAAATGCTTCACTTGCAAAAAATAACACCGACAAAACATCTATATGTTAGATCTACCTGTACCTCTGTACCCAAAGAACACTTGAAGCACCAACCTGTTGGCCATACTGTATACGTCCTTGCATGCCCATAGGGTATCTCTGAGCTCCAGGAGGCCCATAGCCCGGGCCTGGGTATGCAGGTCCCTGCTGGGGCCCAGTAGGAGGCCCCTGATGGGGCTGCTGCGAGTAAGGACCGCCCGACCCATATGGCTGTCCTCGCATTTTCCCCATCTGATCCATTGAGCCCGGAGTCTACAAAACAAGAGGCATACATGAGTTGAGTAACGGACGGTAACTCATAAATAATGCTGGAGACCACAGGAGAAGTGAGAGAGAACAGCCAGAGGGGAAATGATAGTGGAAAACGCAGGTGACAAAAAAGACAGCAGAAACCCTCTGCCTCTGATTCCCACGGTTATTAACCTGACTGTTACCTTGCTCAGCCATAGTTAAGGAAGTCAACAGTGCTATATATAACTCATTGCAAATGGAGGGCAGTCTGCCGAATATTTAACACATCCCAGCTGTAGCTCCGCTTGAGCTTCGGCCAAGCCAGCTTTTCCTTTTTCGTAAAAAGACGGCAATCTTGGCACCGAATGAATGACACGGGGTTTAATGGCATGAGGGGAGAGGTTCAGCTTGACTCGCGATGAGAGCTAGTGTAGGCAACAGGATGAGGGGTCAAGTTGTAAATATTGGCGTTGGAATATGAGCAATGTTAATTTTAGAATTGGCACATAATGGGGACAAAACATTTGCACAAATATGGATGGACACAAAAATGTTAAAAACAGTTCCCAACGTGTACTTCTGATAAATACAGAACACGGCAGTCATTCAAGATGTACCTGCCTGAATATAGATGTAGAATGCATTTAATAATGAATTATTAATTAAGAATTAAATTATAGTTTTTCCTTTTAGAAACTAGACTTACCCACCAGTGACGACAATTTTACTGCATGTATGAACGAACAGCTTTTTAAAATACGCCTGTCTTTACACATAATTTTTTGTACTTACATCTGTATGTAACAGTTCAGAAATGTTGAAATGTGAACATTATTGTAAATATCTTCATACACCGAAAACATAATGTGTGAACAGTAATGTTTGGAGGATATGCAGCAGTAACTGCGGTCCACCCAACATTCTGTTTCAGAGGTCATCTCAAATTTAAATCAAGGGAAATTAAGACGCATGTTACACCCCAATATGTGCTACATTCTCGTTCCCTAATACAATTAGTTTACTTATTTCTTAAAGCTGTAAAACCACAGGGCAAGAATAATGTCTCGATACAGTTCAACAGAAATTTGAAATGCACTTCTTACTTTAACTAGTTTTAATTTAGTCAACTAGTAAAAATGTTTAAACTTGCATGTCAGTATAAAAGACATTTACAAACAAGACGTTATGCAAGACCATCTAAGCTAGTGGTTCTGGTAGGTCATGACCATGAAAGGGACAGTGACCTGATCTTAATGGGTCATAAAGAGCATGGAACAATCGTGCTGGACTAAGGGTGGTTTCACATTCAGTTAGATTGCCTGATCGAACCCTAGTTTAATTCCTCCCCCTGCCCCCGCTGGACTGCGTATATAATCATATTATTATTTTTGAGTCCGAACCGCGAGTCGTTTGAGTCATCAAGCCTGCAGCTGTACAACCTGTCGCTTGTAACAACGATGCAGGAGAAGGCGGCAAAATGCATAACATTGCTTACTTCACTTTTATATATTTATGTTTTTGAACCGTTAGTTTTGTTTACAAAGCTTCAATACATAAGGGAACTTTCATCTGTCTTAAGAATGTAGTATGAGTGAGACCTGCACACAAGCATACATTTTTACCAAATAATATGTCATTAATAGCCGTTCACTACCACGATTTGGTACGATTGCGTTCATATCAGCATCGAAGCGTACTGGATTTAACATGAACCGCACCCCAGACCTCCCTTTTTAAGCTGGCTCGGGTACAGTTTGCGGGTGCGCACTCAGGTTCGGAAGACAACATTCACGTCATCCAAACGAACCGAACTCTGACGTTAAAGGGGTCATATGGCACGAACACGTGTTCTTCAGAGTCTTTGGTGTGTTATAAGTTGCCCGTGCCTGTATTACACACCTAAAATTGCGTTTAAAAAGTCAGAATAAAAGATGCATTAAACCTAAAGGCGAATGCTCAGCCAGACCTGCCTGAAACGCCTCCTGTAACCACCCCCCACAAATGTACGTCAGTTGGTGTGGTATTGGTTGACCAAGGCCGCCCAAATGTATACGAAAGTAAGGTGGGCATATCAGTCAGAACATTTGCTTGGGAACCTGATGTTCCAAATATGGTAAGAGGCGTTACATTTCTGTCACATGCTTGCAATATTCAACCACTCACTACACATAGATTAACTTGCCAATCATAGCACACCTCGCATTTCAGAGTGATAAGCCTTGTAAAAATTCTGCGCATTTCATAGTGGCGAGGCAACGAGGTGATACAAACATGCAAGGTATGCGGAAAACAGAGCTTTTTTTTTTACTCAAATAGTGTATACACATCATAAATATACAATAATCTGTTTTAGGCGTATCATACAACCCCTTCAATCAAACCTGGGTACGCAACACAAGTCCTGATGTGAAACTGAACCGCCCTAAAAAAAGGCAAAAAGGCCTTTTAGAACAGTTCCCTTTACATATCCTTTCATGTGCAGCCAATCAAACTTTATCATATTTTGGCATCAGCAAGTTGTGTTCATTAGACAAAATGGGAACAGTAAAACAAAATTTGGTGTAGTGTTTATTTTACGTGTTATGCTGGTAAATCTATGCATCAATGCTATAGTTTATTGATTATACTAAAAATTCTGGATAGACCTAAATCTGAATATTACTATTGGGTACATCTAAACCTCAAGTGGCAACCAACATAGCACAAATGTAAAATCTGATGTTGTGAACCACCTGCATATACACGATTTAACATATATTGTAGAAATGTATACTATATATGTATTACAAAGTAATGATGGCAAAATATTTTTAAGAAAAACCACTTTTAAGTACCACTTAATGCAAAAACCATAGTAGAATGTACCCAGTTACTTATTTTCTAAGATATTCCATTGTAATTAAATTGTAAAATAACTTCAGAAATAAGAAATACTAACTTTTAAAACAACTAATGAGGTTTAACACTGAAAGCTTGTTTTGACATGTCTATATCAAATCACAAAGCTCTTTTAAAATTTTACCCAATAACCCAGAACATGAAATGCTTTGGTTTCACAATGTAATGACAACATTTGACACATCCACTAAAAAGCTAGAAATTAAATAGTATGTAACATACAAAATGACATTTTCAACACTTCCGATGCCAAAGTAGAAGCCAAATGGACGAAAATCTACATAACGAAAGACTATAAACAACACTTTATGATGACCTTTCCTTGTGCCTTGCCATATTTAAGAAACGTGTGAAAATAACAGCATTTTAGCTAGTGAACCCAAGAAAATCCGGTCTCTTTAAAAACGATCACGAAACAAGCCTTCATCACCAGCCTCTGCCTTGTTCACAGATGGGCACTGACTCAAACAAAACAATGTGAAAAATAACAAAACAAAAAGCACACCATGTCACTATATCAGATTTGCACCAGTGAATTGTCTGGATGTCTGTTTTTGATTTGGCGTGAATTCAAACCTTTGAAATAAGGCCCAGTCTGGCAAGTGCATTAAGTATGAAATGGCTGAGGGCAAGTCGCTCTTGACATTTTCCAGTGTCCAAATGGAAAAATCAAATAAATAAAGGCAGCACATGGCTAATCTGCATAAGATAAAGTGAGGGCTCCCTTGGCAGGAGAGGCTGCTGGACGGGCGCTCTGATTGGTCATGGGGGATGGGGTGGACACCAGAACACTTACAAATCAACTCAAGGCAGACAGGAGAGATTTCACAAGCTACAGTAAGCGTAACCATAAGCACGTTCTCCTCGCAATTCACAATTTGGGGGAGTTTTATGCTACATCAAAAGTCATCAAGCAAATATATTTAATTAACAAACACTTATAAACACAAGTTTTAAGAGCCATGATATTGCTTTTAGCTAAATTGCTCACACTAAGTTTTTTTAGCCTACACACATGCAGTGAAACTTTCAAAAAAACAAATGTTCAAACAATATTGCATATTTTCTCCGACTTGGGAATAACCTAACAAATAGAACAACACACAACATGACATCTGTCTGATGTTGGACACGTAACTGTTTGGTGATACTAGTTAATTGAATGATGAATGGTGTGACACCCACTGAATTTCCCATTAAATAAACCATCTTCAATTCCACACAAATGCAACAAACGCTACTGAGAAAACATCACATCATGTTTTCAGTCAAAATGTTGAGGTACTGGAATTACACAAGACTGTAAAACAAATGTTTCCTCCTTCATTTGAACATCAGAAACACAATGCAGCCATAAAGGATACAAAAATTAGGGTCCCGACTCCAAATATAATATACAAGGACGTAAATGCAACAAACAAGCCTTTGAAACAAAGTTATTAAGTATAAACAGATAAAGGGCAACCTGGACATACATCAACAATCAGGAACTAATAGAGCTCATATGGACAAGAGTAGCACATCAACATAATAAATATAGCGGATTATATTAATAAGAATGAACAAAGGTTCCCTACTGTATCATCTCAAACAAACTAATATAAATCTAAATAACCCTTATTGATAAGGCACATTCAGAGTCAGCAAAAATCTTGACGATCCATTTGTGACCCTGGATCACGAAACCAGTCTTGAGTAGCACGGGAACATTTAAGTAAAAGACAAAAATACATTGTACGGGTCAAAATGATGGATTTTTCTTTTATGCCAAAAATCATTCGTAACGATCATGTTCCATGAAGACATTTAGTGAATTTCGTACCTTAAATACATAAAAACTAAATTTTTGTCAGTGGGTGGCCCACTACAGTGCCTCTAATTCACAACTTCCAAGGCGATTTTCTCAATATTTAGATTTTTTTGCACACTCATAGATTCCAGAGTTCTAACCCGTTGTATCGCAGCCAGAAATTGTCCTATTCAACTCATACGTCCATATAAATCATATTTATTCACCTTTCAGATTATGTTAAATCTCAATTTCTAAGAAATTACCCCTTAAAACTGGTTTTGTGGTCCAGGGTCCCATTTTTAATTTGGCTTCTGCCTCATTTTGATTGGAGGAAAGAAAGATTACAAATTATTAAACACAATTATTGAAATGCAACCCCAATTAATTTTAGCAGGAAGAAACGACTCCAAAGATAAAAGACAGCAGGATGCAAAGCAAAACAATTTACCTAAATGCATAACTTACAATCATTTCATAAAAACACAACACGCTTTAAGAGTGAGGTAAGCATCATATGAACTAATCAGCAAGTGTTTCAGTGTTACATCATGTGTAATTATAAATGGCCAAGAGCACAGCATGCGGAGCCAATCAGATCTCAGCGAGCATGTCAACCCAAGACCAACTGTCTCCTGCCTTTGACAGGAGGATTTTACCTCCACAATTCAAATCCCACTGCAAACCAATCTGCACTTACTCAAATCACTCAGCTCGTGTTTACAAGCCGCTCGCAGAGGGATCGACATTCAATTTAGCCCGCAGTTTAAAACCTAAGCTTTCTCCCCAACAGATGCACTAGCTATATTAGATGGAATGCGGTTAAAATCCGATTTCATCAAAATATCAGACATTTCAAGAGCATGCAAGTGTGCCGCGAACGTGCGCTGACGCGACACGTTTTTTCTTCCACGTGTAACAATCGCTAATTTTATGCTAATTTTCATTAATTAATTACTGAAGCGTCACGCACAACATTTCAACAGGCCAAATGTCGCATGTTGGGAGGAATAACCGAGCGATTAATTGCATAATAAAACATAGATATCGGCTATAGGAGAAGACGGTTAAATTCGCACGACCCTTCTCCGTGGAGAAGCGGGTTGAGCTAAATACGCATTTTCACTATTATTAAATCACGAGACCTAACGTTACCTTCAACTCATAATGGGGATGAGTTTTAACGACACGAGGACGACCACGAACGCGGCTTTTCTAAAGTTTCGTCGTTTTAAACAGAAACACAAGCTGTTAAATGGGCTGCTTGGAAAAACCAAGGAGGCAGCCATTTTATAGACTCTCTTCCTCAGACAATAGCAGGCACAGTGCGTTTCAGCCGCTCATGTGACTCAAGCAAAGGGGAGAAGGGGGTTTTATATACACTAGAGCTTAAATTTTACCTGGTTTCTACCCATGGGCTGTCCGGTACTTCCAGGACTCATGGGTGGCGGGTGATGGGTCCTTTGTTGCCAACCCGGATGGCCCCCACCATACTGCCCACTGCTGCCCATATCTGCTGGTCCCTTAGCACCATCCTGGCTGTTGTAGTCGCTAGGTGGGTAATTCGGGTAGCTTCTGGCACCGCTCGGGGAGGTCAGGAGCTGGTTGAGGGTCGGGGTCGATGTCGGCTGCGGGTTTCCCATGTTATACCTCTGATTATTGTAAGATGCAGCCAAAGATCCTCCCGCTGCTGGCTGCTGTTGCTTGGCTGACTGCCCCCCTACCGCCTGAGCTTGAGGAGCGCTGCGCGGGGAGTTCACGCCGTATCCCTGGCCCGGGTACGGGCTTCGGTTCCCGAACGGACTGTAGTTGTTGTACTGGTGGTTAGAAAAGCCGTGTTCGTGAGAGTTGGGCTGATACGGGTCCATCATATTGCTCGACAGCGCGCCTGGTCCCGCTGCAGCTGCCATGCCAGGGCTTTGTTGTCCGCCATGTTGATGAAAAGGGGCCCGGCCGTAGTGCTGACTGTAGCCATGGGAAGGCGGCGTAAAACCGGGCGCGTGGTGATGTACCATACCGGGGTGGTTATTCCCGTCAGGTCCGGCGGTATCATTTTGATTATTGTTCACCCTCGACGGATTCCCGTTCCCGTTCTTCATCTCAGACTCCCCTCCTCCCCCAGCATTTCCAACATCGGCCCGGTCCTGCAGTTCCCCGCGACCCGGTGATCCGCTCTCTAATCCCGGCTCCTTATTTTCCTGCTGCTTTTCCCCCGGTACCGACTCCTCCTTTGGGTCTCGGTCCGGTTTTTTTAGTTCGGAAGGCGGACTGGTGTTGAGAGAGGTAGCGCTGGCGACCTGAGCGGCCATGATACCCCCCTCTCCCTCTCGGCGAGTCGGTCACAATCAAACGCTCAACATTGAATGTAAATACAGTAGTTTTACAACAATTTACCCGTGTCCCGACTCATCCCCACCCCTTACGCCGGACCGAATCCGGACTCCACCGTCGGCTCCGTTTTATAGACTCTCTAGCGCCGTAAATTGAGTTCCCGGGGAATGAAATTTACCCGACACGGAATTTGTGGGGGGTTCTGTTGCAGAAGTAGACTACAGCCGAGGAACGGATCACACCAGCACGAGGCTCAGCTACATACAGCCATTTTACCGAGGTGCGCTGAGACCAGTAAAACATGGGTTGGACTCTCATCGGCGCACGGAACGGATCCGGGCGCGAGGGGGCTGGGTAGGGGGTGTTAAATTGACGTTGCATAACGACAAGGTTTAAAACGGCTATTTTTTGGGCAAAACTGTGGGTATAGGGAACCGAACGAAATCTTATAGCAGGTCATTATGATTGCATTATGGTTGCATGCACTCTTCCATTGAAGTAATCTAGCTGGGATAAGCTGCTCCAACAGCTCGCTGTACTGGTTTTAGAAATGCACTGCCTATGAAATAATGCTGTAAAACCAGAGACACACACACCTAGTTTTCTATAAACCATAAAACACACCGAGAGAAAATACGAACAGACAGCCTGTTATACACAAATCTAACAGAACAGGCCAGCACTTTGAAATTGTCCTTCAGGGCCACAAAGTAATTTCACTGTTTGTTGATGTGCACGAGAAACTGATGTTTATGGGGTTGTGCTGATTAAAATGCGTTAGGAAAATAAGAGAAGGGAGGGAGGGCTGGTGGTGGGCTGAGCTAGTCTGCAAGCAGGAAGTGAAAATGAAACGAGAGGGAGGGAGAGAGAGAGAGAGAGAGAGAGAGAGAAGAAAATCAGATAAACCGCACAAAGTGGTTGAAAGGCAGAATACATTATCATCGCAAAATAAGCCCCTCTATTTATACTGTGGTTCAGTTTGGAATCTTAAAAGAGATAGAGCAAAAAAATTCTCTGGGGGGGAAATCATTTTAGGAGAATAACAAGCCGTCTCTCGTTCTCCGCTCTCCCCACCCCCTCTCTCCCTGGCTGTCTCTCTCTCTCTCTCTCTCTCTCTCTCTCTCTCTCTCTCTAGCTGAAGCTCCGCTCGTTGCAAAACCAGCACAACTCCGCTTTGGTATCTCGGTGTGGGGGATGGGAAGAGCTGCACAGCGCACTGCTTAATGCAATGCAGAGCCTCTAGCATCGCTGGCCAACTCCTGTGAAGTAGGGAGATCCCCTCTGTCACTTTTTAAGGGCATACTTGTGAGAATCGTGTATATTTCTAATATAAATATGTAATATATAAAGCAGCAGATCAAATAGAAATAAACAATAGTTTATAGGGAGCGTGGTTAAGCAATTACACTGATTAATTTTACAAATAACTACAAATCCTTTTACAAATAAATATAAAAAGTCCATGTAAAACAGACTCTCTCTTTCTCTCTCTAAATACAGTAAATGTATATATATATATATATATACACGCGTACACACACACACACACACAGTAGAGTGATCTTGCTTTTCTGTTACACATTTTGTAATTCGTAGATAATTCAGCACCTGCTTAAAGTTTTGCCTTAAGAGCGGATAGTTACAAACTATCTCTACATTCATCTTTTGACCTTGATTCGATGGACAACAAAAGATACATTTACCATTAGATAAATTAATATCAGTAGCACATAAAGACGTTTTCATGGGTAGTTTCTATTATCAGAACGTTTCGTATAGGCCTATAGTAAATTCATGATCAAATATATGTGTGGTTAAGGAATCAAACTGTAAAAGAAGCTGTTGATTTAATGTAACCCTATTTATTCATTGTCTTTACATTAATAAATCATTTGTCAATAAAACATTGAAACAAAAATCGGAGCGTAGTTAACATCTTACATCTAGTAAAGACGACAAAGAATCAAATGATTTGTGACAAATTATGATAATAATTATTTTATAAATTAAGATTTTTAATTGTCGTTCTCTCAGTAAGGGGCATGAAACAATGACAATTGCTCATCGACAGTCGTAATGAAAAGTGTGCTGCGTTTTCTGTGTAAACACAACCATGTGTATTCAAAGCCGTTCATGACCCTCGCTGTGCCAATAAGCCACATGCATACGCTGCTGGTAAAGGGAGGAAACTGCTCAGCAGAGCCCTTCATTCAATCAGCGTTTCATTCAATCCCTTGTTCTCAGACACACCCCCACATGGGAATCTATAAAGTAGCAAGAGCAGACACAAGGAAGTTGGTCCTCAGCCAGCAGGTTGCTGGGCAGCCGTCACACACACAAAATTACTCTCTGAAGTGTGCTGGGGAAGGAAGTACCACTCAAGAGAGCCATAGGAAACCATAACTGGTACACAATCATGAGTTCAGCGCACATTCTAACATTCATACGTTTTATGTGTGTGGCTTTAAAATCTCATCATTATGCTTATAATGTGTTGTAGCCTTATATATATGAGACACGTTGCTATATGACTTGTAAACAAACACATTGTATGGCCTACTTGTAGGGGAATTTAACAAATTGTACAAATTAAAGGGATAGTACGCCCCAAAGTAAATTAAACTTAAATGAACTCAAATTTACTCACCTTCTTGTCTTTTCAAACCTTTATGACATTCTTCCACAGAACACAAAAAAAGATATTTTGAAGAATGTTGGTAACCGAACCACACTGGCCTTCATTCACTTCTTTTGTATGTACACGAAACCAAACCAAGTGAATGGGGGCCAGTTACCAACATTCTTCAAAATATCTCCTTTTGTGTTCTGCCAAAGACAGAAAGTTGAAGGTTTAAAATGACAAGAGGATGAGTAAATGATTACAGAATTTTCGGTGAACTATCCTTTTAATATCCTTTCTGATACACATTTATTTATTTTATAGATTTCATTTTGACCAGTGAATTAAACACATTCCACACGTTAAATATAAACGTATTTACTTCTTTTTTTTTTAGAATAGCATTGTACCTTTCAACTAGGATCATACTAACTAAATGGCTGTTACTTGTGAGGGTGAAATCAACACTGTTGTTTTCCATTTGTTTTATCCACAGAATTCAACCCTGACCTGAATATAAGAAAGTGAATAATATACTTGTAAAAAAATATGTCTCGTTCTTGTACCTCTTTGACTGCAATGCCCGCTTGTCACATTCAGAATAACTAAACTTTCTCATAACACCCAAAATTGCTGAGAGCAAATATGGTTTATATGTCAAGCTTGCTTACTCTCAGACCCTGTAAAGCAGAAACAAATTTCACATTGCAAACTCCATTCCCTGTCTGCCTCCTGTTTTTGCCCTGCGGATTGTGCTAAAATGTGGACTGGATAATAAGTTGACTGTTTCACAGCTTACTCTTTGGCTGAGGCTGAACACGTAGTTTTAATAAGACACACAGCGTGCAAAAGGGCAGGCCAGTTTCTGCATTGAACACATTGCTATTGTGATCTGCACATTTATTTTGCTATTTATAAAAGAATATCTCAGTGTTTATAGTTGTATGTCTCAGTATATAATAGCATCACCTCTAATTTGCGTAAATACAGGTGAGGACGTTCCTTTAAGACATATTATGCATGAATAAGGTGTGCACAATTTCTATATCCATCCTTGTGAGGATGATATCTCTAAATCTAAATCTCTAAGTCTAAATTCTAATTTTGTTCAACATTTTCTTACCCGGACACACAAAGTGTATTTTTGCTTAAACAAAGCATTTTATGTTTTTTGGCGACATTACTTAAAATCTACCTAGACTATAACATTCATTGTTCAATCTTGTCCAAATGTTCTTCCATAGTGTTGTTTGACATTTAAATCTTAAAATATAATAATTATAAAATATCTAATATTGTTAAGCCATCGCACTGAAACAAGATTTTTTTAACTTTAGGCACTGGGTGGACAAGTATAAGAGATCTTAGCTAAGATTGCATGAGCCTTTTCGTGATCCATCTCGTGTTTTCCACGACTTCCAACCAGAGTGCGCTAAGAGCCGAATCACCTCCTTCTGGTTCCCGGAATACATCCGTGCCTCACACAAGTATGTGTTAAGGTTACTGTTTTGACGATTCATTCTTCAAAGATGTTCTGGCAATTTCATGTGTAAACTTAAGTGGCCTGATCATATTTACCTGACAGTGGCAAGAAAAACTTGCCCCAAAACGTACGTTGTGCAATCGCTGAGAACTATCTAACATAGTTGTCATGTCTCCTTCTCGTGTACAATGCATTCCAGTGTTCTTCCGCGAGTGAGAAGGCCTATTCAAGGTCCAGACTACACATTACGAGAAAGGTGTCCCGGCTTGATAAAGGTTCTCTGCTACAAGTTCGTTAAATACGCGCCCTATGTTAAGAAAACGTGTCAAAGAAACTCTCCAATCAACAAACGAATTTCATACGTTAAAAAGTGATTGAAAAGACTATAAATAATTCAAACCATAAGCATTCACTTTTCCCTAAACATATCTAACTACAGTATCACACCGACCTCGTGTTTGATAGGTTTTCATGCTCGAATTGCCTGATGTTTGGTCAGAAAAGAGAGCGACTGCAGTTTTTCCAAACGCAATGATAAACGAGTAAATGCTGACTACATTGCGGTGTTGAAAAGTAAACGCTGTGATAGTGACATCTAGTGGTGAAACATCTGTTTACGTCCTCTCAATGGTTATGGAAGCTTAGCACAAGGGCTTTCAAACTTTATGACGCAATGGACCCCCAAATAAGATGAACCTATTGTGTGGGACCCCCCCTTTCTTAATTACATATCCTTCTATAATTTGTGTGTATAGAGAAAAATGTGACTTTGTTTGATAAATTATAAATGTGATATTATAAAGACAACACATCTTATGTTAAATAAAACAATTGGTTACATTTATTGGATGTATATAACCTTGAAGAGACATCAAAACTAGTTGGGGTAGTTGGTTTATGGAGGTTCGAGCACCTACCGGCAGAAACATAAATCATACATTTCATAAGCCTATGACATTATTATTTACAATAATAATGTTCAGGAGACTTAACAAATTTTGCTTAATTTTTTCCCTTGAAACCTTCTGGTGGGCCCCTGACATGCTATATTCAACACAGCATTTAAGGAATCAATACTAAAATTTTCTAGTGTTAAATATTCAACAGACTTTGTCCTGGTGCAAGCACACAGGTTAAACTGGTATATTAATAATATGTTTGCTTATGTAGATAAATCTTTGAACGAGTATTGTTTAGTCTGTGTTTCGCACTCTCCAATCTTTCATAGATTGATCTTTTATGTCAAATTGCTCATGTTTATTATTTCTGAGGCACTGTGGATATAAGCTTCTTCTAATGACTATGCGTTTATTTAATGCGAGTAGTTTATTGGAGGATAACCCTTCTGTGGAACAGAATTCAAGTGTCTATAGCAGCAACTGTTATTTTATTACATCTTTTAAATGAGACAGCTCTGCAAATAAGTTTTTAAAAACGTTTTAATCCACATAAAAAGGTCACAAATCCATAACTTCATCCTCCACAGTTTTCTCATTGGCATCCACATATCTCTCCTGTACTCCAAGGGCACTGAAATAAATGGTGAAGGATAGTATATATATATATAATGTACATGCAAGAAGAAAACAGAACTTTGTATAAAACAGAACAATAAAGAATTTGTGTATTGTAGTTAAATAATAAACTGTTATTTTTTAAGCGACAGTTCGCCCAAAAATACAAGCAAACTAGAAATATTCATCATTTAATCAACCTCGAGTTGTTCCAACTCTGTGTAAATTTCTTAGTTCTGATAAACACAGAAAAGATATTTTGAAGAATGTTTGTAACCAAACAGTTACTGGCCACCATTGACTACCTTAGTAGCAATGATAGTCAAAAGTGACCAAGAACTATTTACTTTCCCTATTTTCTTAAAAATTCAACAGAATTTTGTTATTTTTCAACAGAACAAATAAGTTTATGACGTAATTTTAGTTTTTGTTCTGTTTTTCGTTATAAGCACACATTTTTTAAACAGATTTCAAACAACTTGAGGGTGAGTAAATGAAGACAGAATTTTCATTTTTGGGTGAACTGTTCCTTTACATCTAAATAAAATATTTTCCTTATTAATGCCCTAACAAGTTAAATGAAAGGATACGTGCTAAACTTGAAGTCTGCCCCAACAGCGGCAGACATCATGGCCTGCAGGTTTCTCTCTTCCAGGTCCCCAAAGCAGTAGCCATTGGCTTTGTCCACAGTTCGCAAAACCTGCATCATGCTTTCCTTATCCTACAGTGAAGGAACAGTGGTCAAATGTTATGGATATTGTCAAAATCATTCAGACAGTAAACATAAATAAAACGTGTGCACTAACCTGCACATCAAGAGGTACAAAAGACACCAGGCTGTAGTCCTGGATCACCTCAGCCAACTTCTTATTCAGGTTGTGGAACTTCTTAAAGAAAGGATCTGAGGCGAGGTGCTCCACCAAATACGACAGGTCAAGAACTTCAGTGTAGAAGTCCAAATTGAATGCTTGTAAGAGCGTCAAATACACAAATATAATATATTATTGATTTCGCTATAAAACAAAAATCAGCGTGGAAACGTTTTAAAACGCCCTGAATCCTGTCATGTCATCTTACCAAGTTTGCCATACTGCTCAATGAGGTCAATTTTTGAGAGCACATTGACATGTGGCAATTCTACATGCAGCATAGTGGAGAGTGATGTACACAGGACAGAGATGAACTTGGCTGGATCTGCGCAGTAATGGGAATCCACCAGGTGCACTGAAGTCAGCTGCCAAAGATAAAGAGAGACAGGAGATACGTATTAACAAATGAGGGAAAAGTGCAAGAGTAGTGCCAATGCAAACCATATGCTTACCCTAAAATTCCACTTGGACAGCTGTGCAAATATATTCTTCACTGAATTATGATGAGTGTAAAGTTCCACCTGTCCTGGGCAGTCAATAAGGACATAGCAGTCTTGATGGTGTTGTAGCTTCTCTTCTAACCAGTCCAAATTGGCCTCTAAATATTCCATACAATAGATGAGGCCGCCATTAGGGCCAAGTTTCAGACCGTCCATCACATCGTCAAGAGTGACCAGTTCAGATATGTCCACAGCACATGAATATGGCAATCCTTCATTGGCAGGGTCCAGGTTAACAACGATCACCTTGCGCCCGAGGTGACTCAGAAACTCCAGCATGCCCTGACAATAAGTGGTCTTACCTGAACCAGGTGGACCAATAACAACCTGGCCGAAACGTAGAGCTGATTTTGAAGGACGGGATGACATTATGACGTACACAGGTTGAATTCTATAGAAATATGATGGTAGTCTAACGTTACATCTAAAAGAGAAAGAGAATTAAAAAAACAGCACATCTATCAGTAATGTCCTCAACTAATTATTTAGATATAGATCAAACTAATCTAACTTAAAATATGGAATTAGAGAAGAATTAAAGTTCAGTTCAAAAGTCAAACGTAATATTACAGCAGTTTATTATTAATATAATATAGCACATTTGCGTGGTCTGGTACTGTACGAAGCACTTATAAACATGAGTTAATGCAAAACACATACATGTAGAATTCATGTATGTGTACAAAATCGAAATCGCCTTCATAAAGAGTGATAAACATGCTCAATAATAATAATATACTTCAGCACTAACCTCTGAAACCAAATAAAGTATTTCCATGCAACATCGAACGTGATGAATAACCGGATGTTTGGGGTTTCAAAATAAAAGTCACGGGCTTGATTAAAAAATCCGACACCTTATTTTTAAACGCGACTTTTTTCAAAAGGGACATATTTCAAGTTAAACTTTGGATTTTAGATAAATAATATCCTTATTTTGGGGAAATTCCATATTCATAAGTGTAAGTGCCTTAAAACAAAACCATAATTTTGGATTTACTGTAAATCTTTAAGTAAAATTAAATCGAAAATTGGACGAAAACTATTTAAATTCGTTGAAGAGTTTGAAGAGTTTCAGCTTTTAGAAGACCCTGATGTTATGTAGGTTAATAGATTTTCATTTTTATTTTTTTCTATCTTTGTGTCTTATTTTATTTACTTATCCTTCACTCAGTAATTGGATGGGTGCATTTACATTTTCTTCTCTTGTTTTTCTTAGAAATTGTATTGTCAAATTTAATAATCTTATTGTAGTTGTTTCTGATGCATAATAAAATAAAAACGTTGTGACGTACTTCCTTCTGTTTCTTCAGCCGGCGTTGTGCCGCATTTCGACCCCCGTAAGATTTTGACTCCTCTACTTCTGATTGGTTCGTTCACTTAGGATGCTGCTTTGTGATTGGTCCATATCTCTATAGCCCGCCTCTAAACCTAAGGAAATCATTGGAAGTGGTGTCGCGGGAGGACGCTTTAAAACACAATTTAAACTGATCTGGTGAATATTTTTCACACCGGCGATGTATAATACAAGGGGAGGACGAAGTGGCCTGATATATCATATAAATATATATTAAATTATTTTGTATAAGAGTTGACTTCGATGCGCAGCTATAAAAGCACAGCGTTAAGCAACCAGTAATTTACACGCGCAGTGGGAAAGTTGACCGAAATTTGTTTATGACACAGACCACGAATTCGTGTTTTTAAAAGCAGATGTGAATCCGGTGGAGCAAACATTCTTGGATCCTTACAACTAATAACGGAAGAGTGGAGACGGCCGGTTACTCTTGTATCGCAGGTCTCCACCGAGCTGCAGCATCCATCACAACTTTCTAAAACTAAACAACTCAAAACAAACTTACCAATAACTTTCAGTTTTTATGTCTATTAAATAAATACAATATTTCCCGTTGTTCATTCTCTCCCTTGTTTACTTCCGCTTTAATCCTCAGAGTAGCATATGGTATATCAGTACTGTTTAGCGTGTTGTCAAAATGTTAAATGTGATTAGGATAAAAGCGTCTACCAAATTAATGAAAATGTATTATCCTGTAACTTAACTTAGTCATCCAGCTGCGATTCGAAGGTTTGCTTAAGCCTGTTTATTTAAATATAATCTATGACATATAATTTACATTTACGCATTCGGCAAGACGCTTTTATCCTTTACATTCGTATTGCAGTATGTGCAATCCCTGGGATCGAACCCATTACCTTGGCGTTGCTAGCGACATGTTCTAACCACTGAGCTCCAGGAAAGCAATAATAATAATATTTTCCTACACTGAGTGTAACTCTCACCATTAATGTCTGCCTTAGAACGATGTTTATTAGTTATTGTTGCGAAGAAGGTGAATGTCCAGGAGAAAGGGCTTTCAGTAGGCAAAATTATGAACAATGGATTCAGATCAAAGCGTGCGCAACATGCAGATTCAGCTCATGATGCGTGGATTAAGGTAAAAACTAATGTTTTGTAGACATTTTTTGCATTTGTACCGGCTATCATGGCGACCTCCAACTTCACACATTAAGCTTGTACCTTTGAGATCCATTATAAATATTAACTAGTCAAAATAAACTACTGGATGACAAGCAGTCTGGCTTCAAAACAAACCACTCCACTGAGACTGCACTGCTATCGGTCACAGAAGGACTGCGACTAGCCAAGGTGGAATCGAAATCCTCGGTCCTGATTCTGCTAGACTTATCTGCAGCGGTCGACACTGTCAATCACCAGATACTGCTAGCAACCCAGTCAACTCTGGGAATCTCAGGTACTCCTCTCCGCTGGTTGAAATCCTACCTCTCTGGCAGATCCTTTAGGATGTCATTTAGGGGCTCGCTGTCCACAGCTCACCACATGACCATTGGGGTCCTTTATGGATCAGTGTTTGTACCGCTGCTTTTTTCAATCAACACGACATCCTTGAGACCCATCATACGGGCACATGACTTCTCGTACCACTGTTATACATATGACACCCAGATTTACATCTCATTTCACCCAGACGATACTACTGTAGCAGCTTGCATTACCGCCTGCCTAGAAGACATCTCAGCTTGGATGAAAGAGCATCACCTCCAGTTGAAGCCTGCTAAACAGAACTTCTCGTGTTTCCGGCACACCCCACTTGGCAATACCACAATCACTCCTTCCGAAACAGCCAGGAACCTCGGAGTCCTATTTGATGAACCGCCGTCCTTCAATGATCTTATTGCAAAGACAAATGCGGTCATGCAGATATACCTTATTCAACATTAAAAAGGTAAGATCCTGTCTCACTGAGCATGCAGCACAACTCCTTGTCAAGGCAATGGTGATCTCAAAGTTGGATTACTGCAACGCTCTCCTTGCTGGTCTTCCTACAAAGGCTATCAAACCACTCCAGCTGATTCAGAACGCAGCAGCATGCCTCGTCTTCCAACAGCCCAAAAGGGCTCAAGTGACTCCGCTTTTCATCTCTATCCACTGGCTACCTGTTGAAGCCTGTATAAGATTCAAGTCACTAATGCTTTCCCACAGGACTATCACAGGATCTGCACCGGCATACTTTCACACCCTCCTACACCCCAGAAAGAACCCTGCGTTCAGCAAACAAGCCGCGTGTTGTATTGCCTTCTCATAAGGGCAGTAAATCACTTTCCTGCTCATTCTCCTTCTCAACTCTCCTTCTCTCAACAGGTATTGGTCCTACCACGAAGGATTACTATATTCATGTTGACTTATTGACTTATATATTGTCAACTTTTGTTCAACATGTTATCGAGAGTTGTTTTCAAAAAATGGATTTTAAATAAAACCAAATGCCACAAATTGCAGGTTTCATACTACTCGTATAAAGAGAAACTTTCAGTCAATAGTGACCAGAGGCTACAGAGGTTAAGGTAATCATATTTTCTATGCCAAGTATTAAAACCTTTAAATTGTAACTATTAAATGCTTGAAGAATTTGTACAGTCAATAAAATAACACTCATTATGACCTGATCATGATCTTTATTTTACATTACAAAACATCAAAAAAATCATACATGAGGGTAGAAAATGTCTAAAGAAAGATGGCATTTTACATCTAACAATATATTGATATTTGCAATTTAGTCTGTTTTTTTTCTGAACAACCACAAGAACGATTACTTGCTTCATGAGTGCTGGTAAAGTGATGTGACTAATGTTAAAAAGTAACTAAAACTCATAAAACAAGCACTCACATCTAATACATCCAGTATATGTACAGTAACCAAATCTGGATATAATATTCACTACCTCAAAAGTATCCAAAATATATCTTTTAAGAAAACGAGTAATTAGGTCTGGCATTGAGCACTTGCTTTGCAGAGCAACACTTTACACAGTATGACAGAACAACTGTCTGACAGGATACAAAACATATCCACCTGAGAACAGAGTTATACAGACACAGGGCAGGCTGAAGCATCATTGTTTCATTGTCCAAATAGAAATGATGAATCACCGAGCAATTCATGCCCAACCTGATCCTATAGGGAAAATTATTTTGAAAATTCCAGGAGAAAACTTTGGTCATCTCTGGGCAAGTACTACTCATCAAGGCCTTCGTCTTCCTCATCCTCTTCCCCTCTCTTGGCATCAACCTCAGCTGTGTCAGAGAACTCATGAAGGAGCACATACTCTCTACTGCTGAAGCCAAATTTCACCACGTCCTTCTCTTTGAGCTCATAGTAACGCTGGGGATCTATTCGCTGATTGTTCAGGTAAGTGCCATTACCGGAACCCAGATCAATGATGTACGGCTTCACTCTCCTGCCTGCGGTGCCATCTGCTCGTGTGAACTCCACCAATCTGCAGATGAGAAAAAGAAACAGGACAAAATCACGAGAAGAAATTACCACTTTCAAGAGGTCTAAAGGTAGGATTTTTCTATCTATAAAATTAAAAGACCCCAAAATGGAACTACAAGCTTTCACAGAATAAAAAAAGGATGCAAAAGAAAATTGAATGGTGACCAATGCCTGTCATTCATTATCGAATTTCGGAAAAAACATACAGATTTGAAAAACTCAGAAGATGCATAATTAATGAATGTAATATTTGCATTTACTAAATAAAATATTAAATGTTCTGACCGGTACTGAAAAACAGCATGCTGTTTTGAACATGAAGGGTGGTCGATAGGAATGTCAGCAATTTTCCTTTGTCGTCCAAGTAGGTATGCACTCTGCCTGTGAATATACATGACCGGCAGCGGCTCGTCATTTTTAAAGGGGTACAAGCGCCATCTTCTTTTAGGGATGCGGGCCTCGGGGGGCTCATTGTACTTGATCACCACCCCCCTGTACGTATTGGTATCTTCCACCAAGGCACCAGATAGTTCAAAGTTTGGCTTTTCCTTGTCAGCGGCAGGGGCGGAATCACTATTCTGTTGACCACCGAACTCCTGCGCTTCATCCCCACTGCCGCTGTGAGCCTCTCGTCTGTGTCGATTCTCTTGTCGCCGTTCATTATGCTGTTCCCTCTCATCTTGCTGTTGCTGCTGTATGTGGGCATCTCTTTCTCTTCCCCTATGCCTCTCCTGTTCTCGGTTTCGCTCTCTTTGACGGGGGCGTTCTCCCTCCCTTTTTAACCTGCGGTCATTTGAATCATCCCTTCTCTCACGATGTCTATGGGCTTCAGCTGCTCTGTGATCCTCTTGTTCCTAGAACAAAAAAAATCATGTTAATTTAGGGGTCAGGAATCGTTCGAATTTGATCGATTCCGATTCTGCTAATTGACTTTGATTCTTACCAAATCCGTTTCTATTTCCACAGCTGAAGTGAACCATTTAGATATCAACCTGTGTGGTCATTTAGCCTGCTTATTAATGTGTTTGCAATATATTTATTTATGAGCTTCGTTTTGAGTATATAAAACCATGTTTTTTTTCTGATTTATTACTATTTGTTTTACAAAAGCTGAACTACATCATGGTTTAACTGTTGTAACTATAATGAAACTATGGTTAATTTGTGGTTCCTGTGCTTTTTAATGCAAACACTATAGTTAAACTATGCTTAGTATAGTAAATATATCGTAAATCTTCAAAAAGGCTTTCATTGAGATATCAGTAGATCAGGCAAGGCGTGTACTTTTCTGAAAATATGCACACAGGACTTGATAAAAGGAACTTAAGTATCCATTCCTAATCATTTTGTTCACGATCCGATTCCGATTCAAAGTTGGAAATGATTTTCGATTCCCACCCTATATTTTCAGCCGTGGTACATCTTATTGGTACTATTTATAAGATTGCAAATGTACAATGACTCGTCCAGTTGTGTAGTACAGTTGATACAACATTGTAGTATGATATTACCCGCTTTATCCTAACGTCAGTGCCCCGATGTGGGCTTCTGCTCGCCCGGGGTCGAGGTGACCTCTCCTGCTGTCTGCCTGACGAACGGTCCCTTCTCGCTGGGGATCTGTCCTTTCTTCTTACTGGTGATCTACAAATACAGTTAAAAAACATTCCTCGTGAACCGTTGACTAAAAAAACGACTTGTTGATCTCCCTCACGTTTCAAAGTTTTCGCGTGACACGACAGACACCAGGAACAGTGGATTTATTCCGCTGACCTGTTCCGTAGATAAGCAAGGTTGTCAGGTGTAAAAGGCTCACCTGCTGTCTCGTCTTTTCGGCGGAGGGCTGCTGCTGCCGCGGCTGGATCCTGAAGAGGATCGGCGTGACCGCTGAGGCCGCACGGGGCTCTCTTTTTCCTGCTTGACTTTTACCTTCACATCCCGGGCAGGAGATCCTCTGTGTCGTCTCTTGTTATCCATAACGAAACGAGCTTACCTAGAAACTTCGTGAAAAGCAAAAGTCGTTCATAACAATCGCGAGCGCATTCAAGCCGCATTTACCAAACTTCCGTGGGGACTTCCGGTTTGTAGCTTGAGCGTTTGTGAAACGCGCTCCCATTGAAAACACAGAAGAAACATTGGTTCCGTCTTTCTTTGGTTTTACTGAACGATGTAGCATAATATAGGTTAATGAATACGTCTGTATTACAAGAAAGTGTTTGTATAAAAGGGTAAAGTGTATAATAAAACATGCTCTTTAAACTCGGGCACTTAAAACTACTCAGATTTGTTTTACGTAATAACCAGACAATCAGCGGGATTCTTGAACAGGGTATTAAACTCAATATCTCGAGTTTATAGTCATTATATATAACTCATTTTATTGAGTTGAACATATTGAGTTGCCATTATATACAATATATCGTGAATATGTCAGAGACATAATTTACTGCTACACACGCACCACCTGGTGGTGCGATCACATCCAGTTTTGTGTCCTGTTTTATATCTCGGGTACATTAGGTACATATTCTTACAATAAATAAAACTAAAATGACCAAAATAAACGATTTGTGTAGTAAGAATATTCACGTGTATTTTATCAATTATACTAGAGCTAGTATAGATTGTCTTTGCGGGCTTCCGTACGTTGACCAAAGGGTTGACGCATGTGAAGTTGTCATAGCAACAGGAAACAATAAACCGAAACCTCTGCAGCAACACAAGTGCTTTCTAAGATTTTAACAAAACGTAACATTTAATAGCCTTCTGTGCATTTTCACATTTTAAACATGACAACTCCACCCGACTCCTTGCTGAAGTATGACACTCCGGTGTTAGTGAGCAAAAAAAAGGTAAGTGCGGACATCAACCACAAAAATTAAATGTACTTCTAGTTATTAACAACCTGACTTTGTGTAACACGCACGTTTCAAAGCTCCAATAATACAATAAATGATCAAGGTCTCTCATTTCTACTACAGAGTCGCCCTTTAAAAGTGAGTCCTCAACAGATGTCAATCAATGCCCCTGTTCCACCTCCACCTAAACCAAAGAGTCCCTCAACGGATGCCAGCCAACAGCAAACAGAAGAGATCTTAAATGCTATTCTACCACCTAGGTATAGACCGACCGACTGATTTTACCCACATGATCTCTAGCACACTGTAGTTCGCCTATTTATTTGATCACTTAAATGTTGCAAACGGTTCTACCATAGGGAATGGATGGAGGACAACCAGTTATGGGTGCAGCAGGTGTCCACCGCACCGTGCACACGGTCAGACGTCATTCATTTGAAAGAGCAGCTGCACAAAAAGCTAGAGCAGTACCAGGCCAAGGAGACGGGCATATGCTCCGTGCGCAGGGATCTCTACTCTCAGTGCTTTGGTTAGAATGCACATATGATATGGCACATTGTCAGAAATACAAAGGTCCCATGAAATCATCATCACTTCCTTTTATTCTCAGATGAGTTAATCAGACAGGTCACGATTAACTGTGCCGAGCGGGGCCTTCTGCTGCTGCAAGTCAGAGATGAGATTCGCATGACTATTGCCGCCTATCAAACACTGTATGAGAGCAGCATCGCATTTGGCATGAGGAAAGCTCTCCAGGGTGAGCATGGAAAGCTGGAGATGGAGAACAAGGTACACGCTTTGACGGGTTAGTAACCTTTGGCAGTAACCAAACAGATCTCATTCCCCATAGTATTTATTGATAGATGAGATCTGTTTGGTTACTGACATTCTTCCAAATATCTTCGTTTTGTGATCCGCAGAAGAAAGAAATGTGTAACAATCTGGGGGTGATTAAAAGATGACAGAATTTTCATTTTTAGGCGAATTATCTCTTTAATTGTAGATGTAACACAGGTTTGGCCTGCTTTGAATTATCTGTGTATCAAGAGCTGACAAGCCCACGTTAAATTCGTGAAACTCTTGAATCGGACTGATAGACTTTGGAGTTGGAGAGCGAGAAGCGAGATTTGGAGAGGCTGATGAATGAGCAGAAGGCTAAATGCGAGGCCATTGAGAGACGGGAAGCTGAGCGAAGGGAAATCGAGGAAAAGAAGCACGCCGAAGAGGTGCAGTTCCTCAAAAAAGCCAATCAGCAACTCAAGGTACAACAGCTGGCAAGGAATGACATCACATTGTAACAAATTATTTTTGTTGTCACAAAAAATATTTTTATTTATTTTCAACAGGCACAGCTGGAGAGTATAATTACTCTGAAGAACAAACCTTGAATTATTATAACTGTTAAATCGCACTAAATCCCAAATTGTTTTTCTCAACTGTTTAGTTTCAATTAATAAAATACACAACATTACAACCTGTTTAGTATTTATTATTTTGTCTCAAAGCAAGAGAACAGATAAAGATGCATTGGTACATGATTTATATTTCAATACAGCCGAAACAGGACATTCTCTTAAGCTGAAAGCTTTTAAAATGCGGTCCTGAAATGAATCATCACACTTCAGTAAAATGTCCAATAAGATGGTCACAGTATAATTGAAGTGCATTAGATCGTCTGTGTCAGAGATCAACCAAACTTTCACCTCTACACGAATCACTGTGATTCCAATCCAGATGTTTCAACGTAGCCTCCAAAACAACTTTAGGAAAACTGGGTTTTAATGTAATGGGAATCTGGCCAGATCTTATCTCTTGGCTCGTTTTGGTCGTGTACCATCCTGGGGTATTTTTCTGTTTTTATTCTTGTTCTTGACATTGTGCGTCTCGTAATAACGGACTCCGATTTTCTTTACTTTCTGGGCACGTTCCAGTCGTCTTTTCTGTTGAGGGAGGAAGTTGAGAGAAATTGACATAAATGTGGTATGAGGGACTCTAATGAATAGCAGCAGAAAAACATGGAGAAGAGTGCAAACCTCTTTGGATGTGAGTTTGGCAGGCTGTGAAGATTCCTCTTCATCCAAAGCTTTCCTCTTTTTGCCCAATTGTGACACAGCTAGAAAACAAAAGACACAATGAGTGATATTACTCACTTCTTTGAACAATCACTGAAAAAGCTTCTAGTTTCTAGTGTACTTCCGTGAAAACCTGGTTTATAAACCATGACCTGCATTTATAGATTTAAGATCTACATTTCAAATCCTTTCCCTTGTGTTTCTTCAGAACATTTTTGGCTCCTTTAAATTGCAGATCATGGTAGGATGAATCGTTTGACATCAACCCGTTGTTGGTTTTGATTTTACTTACCCTTCTGTTGTGGATTCTTTGGACTATTCTGCTTTGTTCCGGCATTCATAAACACCTTTTCAGAAAGGCCTTTGGGAATTCTGTGAAATGACAGACAACAAGTTTCAAAGTTAATATCCATAAACAGTCGAAAAGTCAACTCGATGGGCCAATGCCCCAAGAAATTTCTACACCCTGGCTGCCGAAACAAGGATAACCTCTGAGAAATCAAAATATAAGGGTACACAAACCGTAAGGTAGAGAAGCGTTTCGACTTGGCACGATCAAGAAAATGTTTCAATTTGGCTATTTTCTCATCCAGCTCTTTGTTCACTTCTTGTGTGCTCTTAGTTGGGGTCTCGACTACAGAGGACTCCTCCTGTTTCTCTTCATCGTTCTTCTCCACTTGTTCCTCGTTCTTCTCCACTTGTTCCTCGTCCTCCTCCTTTTCTTCATCTTTCTCATCTTCTGATCCAGAGGGATCAGAAATGTCTGGCATTTCAACAGGCACAAGATCTTCTTCACTGAACTCTGGGGCGACGTTTATTTTGCCGAAGTTTTGCTTGACATTTCCGAAGATCTTCTGCATGTCCTCATGTTTCTGTCTCAGAAGCTGTTCAGCTTCCCGCGCGCTGGATGATGCCCCCTCCACATTCTCCACTTCAAGTCTGTTTTCAAACTCTTCCGTCTCCATCTCGGGCACCTCCAGCGATGGTTGTGCTTTGCTCTGAAAAGATGGTAACGATGTTTTTAGAAAATGCCAAAGGGTTTGCCAGCATAAAGATTTGGGATGGAATTTAGGCACTGTGGCCAACAGAAGGATTTGTGCCATGTAATCTTATACACATTACAGGAAGCTGGGGCATACATAAACAATGAATAAACAACAAATACATTTCAAGGCAGAGCCATTCAAGGAAATCCATTTCTAAATATTATATAACAGTTTTTAAGCTGAGAATTTAAGAATCTCGCCGGATGTTTGTAATGCTTGTAGTGAAATTAAAACCAAACCGTAATTTACCTCTTCCTCCATCTCAACCCCAGGGGGCTTCACAAAAGAGGGGATCCGTCCTCTCTGCCAATCGTTTAAAACCATTTTAGAGACAGTACTAATGTCTGGCTCTCCACCCTGTAATATGGGAACAGCCGAAAACAAGCATTTGAGAGACATGTTTTCAGAATACATTGAGAGACAATATTCACAAATGAAGATCCAAATTTACAGATAAACGCAATACAGCTAACCAACTTTCAGTCCAAGCCTCTAATGTCACTAAATTTAGTGGTTTTGGCAGAGTCTTTCACAAAAGTACCAGGAATTTGCTCTTCTAGCGTACAACAAGTGTTTTCCAACAGCTCAAAGTAAGCAAACGGTCACAACTCAACTCAATTTGACACCCTAGGGACAAGCAAACAGATTCATTCTACAATCATGCCAAACCTTGAGTAATTTTCCGGTACGAAAGGCGAGCTTTTCCAGGAAATCTTCGGGGGAGCTCCAGGATGGAATTCGGTATGTTTTCTGGATGTACTCAGATTTCGCCCTCTCCAGCACCGCGCCGATGTGATCCTCTGGACATCGGATCTTCTCCACTTGGACCTAAGAGAAAAGTGCAACAGATGCAAAGTGACGGGACGAAACCGCTGGGAACAGCAAATGAGAACAGTTCGCTAAGAGAGTGAAGACCATCTTACCACTCCCTTCAGTACGATGTCAGTCTCGCTGTCGTCTGAGGGGTAGACGACGCCAGGGCAGTCAATCAGGAAAATGCGTCTCATTAGTGTGATATACTGCCAGACCTTGGAAAGAAACAAAACGATTGTCGATAATGGCATGAAGGTTTCATTTAACAAACCACAAGACAGAAACATCTCAACATAATAAACTGCATTTTCCACGAACAAGGCACCAAAACACCATGTTCTTTGGAACTGTTGTTTAACAAAATATGGTCCGGCTCAAATATTACCCATAAGTTACGTTAGTACAGTTTTAAGTGTACACAGATAGTTCATAAACAGTAAATGCCGACATCTATCGTTTGCAACTGTTTGTTGCAAGCAGTGTTTGGTGTAACTAGTTACTTAGTAATTAGTAACTGTAATTGAACTACTTTCCCCGTGAAAAAGTAAGGGATTACTCTTATTTTTCTGTTATTTAATTACAGTTACTTTTAATGTAATTAAACTTAAAACTGTGTGTAATATATGTGTGTGCAATAGTGGAATAGACATCAAAATTTAAAGTCTGTAACGCTCACATTTGTTATACTTCGGTCAGATAATAAGAATACTTTATGTAGTTTAATATTAATTTGAATGAATAAAAAGAGCCGTTTCATGTCTTCATGTCATCCTTGAATCACTTAACTAATTAAGGTTGATTTAGGATATAGAGAGTAATTAGTAATTATTAGTAAATACTTTTTGGAGAGAGTCATTTGTACAGTAATCTAATGACACTATTGAATATGTAATTAGTAACTGTAATTCATTACTTTTTAAAGTAAATTACACAACACTGGTTGCAAGTAACTAAATTGCAATAAAACACATCCTGACGGGAAAATCTAACCAGGTCAACATCTTTGACATCAATCTTATCAATTTAACGCATCACCTCAACCTACCACTTTTAATTAAAGCAAGAAAGGAGATTGATAAGAATGTTGTAACAGCTTTAACCTTTGGCTAAATATTGTTGTTCCAATACCAAAAGGAAATGTAAAAATGCGCACAAGGCTGGCTATATGCAGTGCTTACACCTCCTCAAAAAATATTTATTTGATGCTTCATCATAAGCCATAGAAACTAGTGAAAAGTGCAAAACGTGAATGTTTTTTGGATCTACACGCCGGTTCAACTGTGTTCTTTAATAATGGATATTTGGCGCTGCTCATCTTCTGTGACTCTGTTGTTCCAATATCAACAAGGATGTTGATAGGGCACAGAGCATAATGACATAAATGATAATCTAGTTCATTATATAAAAGCAGCAGAATGACGCAGCACTAGTCTTTTAGGTTCCATCTTCCTACACTTTCACACAATCTCTGAAAGTGCATTCTTGTAGAATGAGGGGGGAGGCAATTTTTCACACCAATACAAAAAGGTGGCTGCAAAACCAAACTTCTGGAGACTTAAAACGTTTAAAATGTTAACACATGTTTAGAGCTGGCACATACTTGAATGTATTCTTCCATTTTCTAGTGTGTTCTGAACAAACCCAGATTTGTTTAATGTCAAAGACTGAAATCAATCAGCTGAAGCCCATGATTACTTAAGAGCAGAGTTGGACAGTAGAGTCGCTACAAGTAGTGATGCTAGTAGTTTAATTACATTTCTCAGTAGCGTGGCGGCAGCGTCGCTGTTTTCTGAATCAAACAGCTTTTCAGTGGCAAGCCATCAGAGATGCAACCCCTGCAGTTTTTGTTGATAATATTTTACTGTCTACATGTCATTATTCTTATTTGTTAAATGAATTGATTAAATCTTCTGTAAGTATTTTATATAAAAGACAATGCACTAGGCTTCCTAAAAATGCCTATATGAAGAAAGAAAAACTTTCTGTGGAAATCACAATATTCTTCCCTTACTTGAAAACATCTGTTTGACAGAGTTTTAAAGATTACTGAGCATATTGAAAGAAGTCTGTTCAAAATAAAGATGAAATTAAAAAAAATAGCTTAGATGTATTAAGCTACATTATCCATATTGCTGTAGGTAAGCTTAGCTACATTCCCCAGGGTGATAGCTTTGGTGTAGTGAAGCTTCATTTAATGTAGAATAACCTTTATCTCACTACATTTTCCAAGTAGTTTGCCCAACACTTTTAAAGAGCAACTATTTTAAGAGATAGTACAAAAACTTCAAACTGAGTGCCAAACAGTGGACTGTGATTTTTTGGTTGATAAATTCCCTTTGAATCAGTTCAATCTTCTCATTTAAGCAAATCACTACAAACAGTTTTTTAATCTTTCATCATCCTTTCGTTCCTAACCTGTACTACTTACTTTCTTCTACAGAACACAAAAGAAGATATTTTGAAGAATGCTGTTAACCAAACAACATTAGACCCCATTGACTTCCACTATGAACACAAAACAACTGAGACATTTCTCAAAATATCGTTGTGTTTTCCACTGAAGGAAGATTCATATACAGGTTTTAACTGACATTTGGGTAACTAAAAGATAACATGTTTAGGTGAACTATCTCTTTAAACAGTCAAGTCCACATAACTCGACAAATGGATTTCAAGTCTCACCTTAGTTTCACCAGCAATGGGAGCCACTTTGCAGACTTTTTTGGAGCGGAGAGTGTTGATAACCGAGCTCTTTCCAACGTTGGGGTAACCAATGAAACCAACACTGATCTGCTTTTTGTCTGAATGAAGCTGATCAAACATGAAAAAGACATAGTAAGTCAAATGAAAAATGGACGTTTCATTTGAAAGAAACACACATGGTTTGTCTCACGGTACACAGGTTTGGAATTAACAATCTGAATTTTTACCCCAGCAGTTTGTAGACATCCCCAAACATTTCGTTTTCACTCTTTTAGGGCAACCAAGGAATAAAAAAAAAGTTCTCTTAAAAATTCTCTTTAAAGTCATTACACCTGCAGATTTATATTGCAGCCATAGTAACAAGGATATTTTTCTGCAGTTTCTTACCTCGTAAAAGGCTGTCTTGTCATATACCTTTCAACTAAATTTATATTTTTTTAAGCTCGCTCAGGGGGTGGGCTGCACGTGGTACTAAACCAAACAACTGGCCAACAATCTACTGACAGCATAGAAGACCAGTCGTGAGTGAAGATACGATGTGTGCTGCTGTGCCTCTAAACCTGCTACCTTCTGTTTCCAAAGCATGATGTATAGCGGACATAAAAGTACACTATAAATGATGAGGTCTTACCTTGCCAAACTGCCTCAGGAGCTGGATGAGCGAACCCTTACCAAAAGAGTTGGTAAGGCTGGCGTGAAAGGCAAGGGTGGGATATTCCGGAGAAAGGATGGCTACCCAGCGTTTCTAAAACATGTTCACGAGAGCAAGAAATTAGTGAAGAATGTCCTCCGAAATGTCACACATTTTGCTCAAAATCTCTTAAGACTACAAACATTTTTTTATGTTTTAGAACGAGTTTCTTGAATGTATGTTGAAGGATATTGAATTTTATTTTTGGGTGAACAGTCCCTTTAAAATGTTATATAATGACTACAAATAAATATAAACAGACATCTGGTTTTGCTTCTTACCGTGACCCACGTGGGAATGAGGTCACACTTATTAAGCACAAAAATTAGATGTTTCCAAGGTTTCTCTTTCTTCATGTAAGTCTCAATGCTCTTGGAACGTGTACCCATAGGGTCCCGAGCGTCCAACACTTGAATAACCACATCTGAGGAGTCGATAACCTGTGCAAAAACATTCGATGTAGAATGTTATCAAATGACAGTATAAAGGTTTTAAAGAAATCTGTTAATGAGGATGTAAGAGCTACCTTATACAGCTCGCCCCAGATCCGCTTTGACTGTCCCTTTTTATAGATTTCTTCCTGAACTTCATCCCTGCAGTGATAGTAAATGCAATGGGTTCCTTATTTTGTCATGATTAGGACTGTCAGGAAACGTATCTGATTCATGAAAAATGTTTTTGAAAAGCAGCTCACCGGACTCCGCTGTCCTCGGTCACCAAATCACGATCTTTTTCGCGCTGTAGGTCTGAGAGGAGGCCTCAGCCTGCTCGGCTAAATCCTGCAACTCTCCCACTGACAAATTGGGCTTTTTTCTCTGCGACTTCGGCCCAAACGTGGTCTCGAACGTCTCCGTGTCCAGAATGTGCACCTTGGAATTCTAAATACGGATTTATTATTATTTTATTACTCATTCATAACGAACTAAATGTCCTGAAACCTTTTATACATCCTCTTCACAGTAATCATTTTAATATCTTGAAGAATTTTTCAGATCACGTGTCTGATATTTAAAGCCTTTTAACTGTTTTGACATCTCTCTGGAGCTTAGCTCTTAGAACTTGATTCATGGGAGGGCAGAATGTACTTATCAGCACATTTATGACCGGCCTTAGTATGTCATAGATAATCTGTGCCCTGTAACCAGATCTAGATGACATTCCTAAAATGTAAACAACATGTGAACTTTTTTTAAAGCCATTTAGCAATATTCAATATATATTTGTATATCTGTCTTAGCTTAATTTTACTTAACTTAACAACAATTAAAGGAGGCAAATTTTCAACCAAAACAAATAATAGATTTAAGATTCAGAAACAAGTGGTAAAATCTAGTTGAAATACACCAAGACTGCTAAGAAAAAACGAATTAGTTTACATACAAAAATAAGAATCAACAATTATATTACCCTGTAAATATGTTTATAAACATTTTAAAGGGTAAGTTTTATACCAAAATTATATTTGTGTGATTTTTTACTCGTCCACATGACGTAAAACATGTTTTGAGACCTCCCGGCATCTTCGGCGAACAGATAAAGCTATTTAGGTGACATCCAAGAGATTTCCAGGTCTCCTTATAGATATAATGGTTATTGTTGGTCCAGAAATAGTACTAAAGACATCATTAAATTGGTCCATCTGCTCATAGTGGCTAAATTTTTTTTTTGGAAGAGACGGGAATACTTTATGTGCGAAAAACAAACCCAAATAGCGACTTAAATCAATATATTGTCTTCTGCATGTCAGTCTACAGTGCGGGTTCACTTCGACGCATTCGCATTAAGTGGGAGCAGACGCCGACGTTCTGATTGACAACCCCCAAGCACTTATTTGATGCTTTCCTATTCCATGGAGTCAGGCCATCTCCTCCTCACGCGCTCATAGTGTGATGGTGATACCGGCTCGGATTAAATATTTAGATTTCATTTTTATTTAAGATTTGAGTTGGATTTTATAAGAATCAATTATCACTCAATACATGCGCAAATAACCCCCTCAGATTTAATCTTTGTGATCATTTGGATATTTAACGGATATGAGGTGAAATTAAATGTGTATGAGGCATTGATGCTTATAATTATTTTAATCACACTTACTTTCTCTAAATTGAGTTCAAACTCACTAGTGCTGCCCCTTGTCTCCAGAAAGTTTGCTTTTAATAGATCACAACTTTTGCGTGGAAAGGGGCGCACGCACGTTTCCAGACCCGCTTCTTTCATAAATGAGACCCCTGACCTGTAAATTCGACCGAAGACAAATGGTTGCTAATTTGTTTCGGAAGAAATGCCTCTATCACGACAGAATCAAGCAAAACTCAGAATTAGGAGAATTTCACAAAGTTAAGATCTGTGCCAGGTCATTAGCTTAAAAAACAAAACGAAAAACAAAACAGAAGCCATACCACTAATGCAGTAGAGGGTGGAATAAAACAAGCAATTTAAAGATCTTGTCAAAACCCATAACATTTCTCGTAAGAAATCCTACTTCTGGTAAGATTACATGTAATGGGGACAATGATAAACAACCTGATTTAACCGCTAACCGCCACATCACAAAGTGTTCAAAATATTTCTGAGAAAGCGGAGCAAAAATGTGAAGCACTGATAGAGCTACTGACATTTGGCCAGTGGTATTCACTTGATGAGTTGCTAAACACCATTAAACACAATGAGAAGTAATGGAAATCAATAACCGAGATGCGACATTTCCTTGTCTAGCAGTTTTCTGTATCCAAGGTGGAAAAACAAACATCAAAGTGAGCAAGTCACAAGTCTGGTAGACATAAAGGAATGGTAGTGGTATGTTCATTTGATGTAGTCCTGAAAGGTTTTACTCGCACATGGAACAGTTTAAATGAAGAAAAATCTTCAATCGGGTCAACAAGATTTGCAAAAGGAACATGAGGAACTGAGCATAACATTGCACTTTATTTTGAGAACATTGTTTTGTTCTGTTCTTTACTACTGGCAGCCCTTAGGCATTTAGGTGCCAATAGGCAAGTTCTCTTCCAGGTAAGTGCCATCCACACTCCGACCTCCTGCTGACTTCACCTTGAAAAACCTAAAACTAGTCATAATGCATAAAAGAACTGGGCATTGGCTGAGCTTCAAAATAGGGTGAGACAGCATTTACCCACGGCACCTGGAGCTTGAACCAGCTTTCAGAACATATGCCCAAATAGAAGCCACGTGTAGGTACAGACGGAAATCCATTTTTAGATGTCTGCATTCCCTTCGATTCAATTTTATTATGACTTTTAAGGAGACCTTGTATATCATATTATTTCTCAAGTCAAGTTTTATGCATTTCTTCCAGTTCCTTTTACTGTGGTTGTGTATTGCACTTCGAAATACCCTGACATGCAGATCTTGTCTTGCTTATAAACTATAACAGATCTGCTACGACAGGGAAATTACTGTGCTATCTGTACATAAATATCAAATAAATCCATACGTCAAAGTCAGAGAATATGAATCTATTGGCATTTGTATACTCACATGTGCTTTGATTCGGTCGTGCAGCAATGACATTGGTAGCTTGCTTTGTTTCATCACTACTCGGTAGGGATCTTTCTTGACTGCACTCATCTCATCCTGGAATTTCTGCAAGGATGACTGCCTGATGACACGTGTATTAGCTGCATATAGAGGGAATAGAACGATCTTATTCATTAGGAACGGTATGATCTCAAACTTATTTCTCAGTAATCCTTTAAGGAAATAAAATGACAAAAGATAACTTCATTCAGATGCATTAAAAGTTAAAGCATAAATGCACTGTTCTTACCAAACCACTTGATGTTGGGTTCAACTCTGGCCACCGTACCAGGAGTAACCGTACTCTGGTACTGCAAAGGCCTGATCACTTTACCTAGACTATTACTGTGGGTATGAGTGAAATAAACACGCATGTCAATCATTTTAAATCTGATTTAACATCCTAGTCCAGAATATTACTTCTATAATATTTAGCTCAATGCTCAAATAATACACATTTCAATTTTGTAAGTAACTGTACGGTTGGAGTGTTACCATCTCTGTTTCTGTCTGTACATGTTCACGCGTCTGATTGTGGCACGGTCCCTCATGTTGTTCCCTCCAGCTCCCTTAACCCGGTCTGTGGGATTGACAAGGTTAAGATGTAAACAATACAGTAATTGTCTAACTATTTTAACACATAAACCATAAAAGCTGATATTTATCCATATTTTTAAACACGGCTGCTAACAGTGTCCGCATATTTAATAAACAAAAGCACACTTTGTGCCAAAACCTTACAAGATTAATTTATAACACAGATTATTTTAAATTATTTGTGGAAAGAGAAAGCATCAAGCATATATCAGATACATAAATATGCATATAATTGATGGCATGAAAGCATACAGTGGACATTTGATCATGTGGCCTTATCAAATCATTGATAAGATTTAACATGTATGTTAAGTTCATGTACATTTTGAAACACTAAGTAAAAACTACAGCTTGAAGTATTTAAACGTTTCTAACTTCTACGATACAAATAAATACTATATTATATACAAATAAACAGCAACGTTAGTAGCGTAAGGACATTTAAAACATTGACAGGTGACAACAGACTATGACATTCTTGACAGACGCACTGTCATAAACACAAATTGTTTATTGATATCGTATTCATGCAACAATGCAATACAATATGCATCAGTAAAAACATAACTTTAGATTGATTTGTGTACGTCGTAATAACTGTGAGCTAACGTGTCAAGCTAATGTTCTTTAGCAGTTCATAGACAGCCAGTGCTTTTATAGTCTTACCGGGATTGCTGCTGGAGCTGGAAGGGTTTATGGAGCTCTTCCCTTTGAATTGTGGTTTAACCATCGTGAAAGGTCACTCGGGAGCGCTTCCAATGCTCTAAAATAACAAAATTAACACTGTTTTCAGTCAAGTATAAATTTCCACGTGTTACAACAGACTGTTCAAATCCGGAAGTACGTCATCAACAAAGCGACAGTTCCCCCGCTGCACTCTATCGCCGCACTGAAAATTGTGCAGTTTAACCTCTATAAGGTATATTTCAATAATTTATTTTATATTTCAAAGAAGAAATCCCACGGATGGTTTATACAAATATATGGAACGGAAAATAAGACTTTTAGGTAACGTTTGCTCTCTTATTGAAGCTTTAAACAGGGTGCGCGTTAATACATTATAATAATGATTATACGATTCAAGATTTGTATTAACAGATAATGCACAATTTAGTTAACACAAATGTACAAATGAACACTTTTCATGTATTTCTTTTATTAGCATCTATTTGTTTACAGCCTAACTTCATACAGCTATATGCAGATTAATGGTCCCATAAAAAAAGTTTTTCCTCATCGTTTCTTGTACTTTAGTGAAGTGCTACTATTAAAAAGGTTATATGTTTATGATAAACCATGGCATTCATCAAAACACCATCACAGTATGGACAACTTCACTGTATCCCCAGAAGAGGGCATGCCTGCATAGACATTGTGTCCTGTCTGATCAGTTGGTCTTAATCTTAAATACTGCATCTTATCAAGACTTTCTCTTCTACATTTAGGCCAGCATATAAAGACATCAATTTTAACCCTGTGATTTGACATTCTAAAAAATGGTTTTGTTTTAACAATAATTTATGAGGCCTTTTATACAACTGTACTTTTTCTTAACTTACAAAATTACATTTAACTCGGGGGGTGGGGAAAGATATCAAATTGCACATTTAGTCAAAAATGAATGGGACATGCAGATAAATTTGATCTGTTTTTGCCTGTACCAAAAATAAATGTGGGTTGTGTTGACAGCCGGTGTATCGTGTAAACCTAAAACCTGCAGAGAGCTATTGTGGAATGCGTAGAGAATGGGTTCTGGGGCAGCCCACACAGTCAATGAGAACCAGGCATACATTTTATGATACTGGCATTCTAGTGAAATCCCAAATAATATAAATTCTTGTGTAATAATCTTTAATGTCTACTAAGCTTGAAAGTCTATGCATAAGACAGAGAGAGAAAGAGAGAGATGGAACTTATTTATGTTTCATTTTATTTGACTGAAATTCAATATACCATCAACAGCACAATTTCAAGTTTTCAACTATCTTCTTACATGTTTTTTTACAAAGGAATGAAACTCAACGTGGAATTACTTTGGATTCATTCACTCCGCAGAGAGAAATGTGAACTTGCGCACAGATTTACACTAATATTGTAGAAAATAGTTCAGGCTCTGGGATATTTGTCATTTTGTTCTCCCCAGCTGCTCGCTTTTACTCAGTTAAAATTGAACGTGACAGCATCTGAAATGCACTGCAAACAGAGGCCAACCATGAAAGAAAAAGAGAACAATACAACTAAATCTCATTATTATTTTCAGATTTATTTTTTCGTTTTAAGATCCGCATTTCTTTGAAGTTCTGCTTGTCATAAACAACAAGCTGACATCATATAAGAGAATGACAGGCAGAACGCTCCAAAATCATGATTTTCTGAGATTTCCTTTTTCTTTTCTCAAAGGAGCCTCTCTGAAAGACTATTACATTTGAATTGAATTGCGGTTGTGTGTAATTCTATATTTTGTTTGTAACCCGTTTATGAAAACTCCAGACTTTTTACTGATTTCTGTGATTGCTTAGCAAGAGCCACAACAACTCGCCACAAAAATGTTTTTAAGTGGTTGGATTCGAACAGCATATTAAAGAATTGGTTTTGGACGTTGCTTTTAAAATGTATCAAAAATTTGAAATGTTACCCTTGGCATCTCATGCATTGAATTTATTTGAGGAACCTGTGATGTTTGGTTGACGTTTGAGTTTTTAACTGATTATTGAACAATATCTTATGATTAACAGTATCACTAGCAAGTACACTCACTTTTATCTCAAACACTAAGAACAGAAGCTAAGGTTGAATAAACCTTGGTGACCAGCATATAGTGAGCTACTTTATCATAAAATAAACAACTCGGTGGGTATAAGATTTTATTGAGCCATTCAACACCAGTTGCAAACAGGTGCGATCTCACAACTGACGCCATAGAGAAAGAGAGGTATTTATATGATGACTTGTTGATAGGTCTAATTCATTCTAGTGAGGGCAGGGAAACTGCTTGTTTGATTTTTCCGTCAAGATAAGGTTAAGTTGCAGGGTCATGATATTTCTTAAGATATTAGCTTAATCTGTTCTTAGCAATGCCAGTAAACTGCCTGGCAGCCACATGGCAGAACGTAAGGATGGAAATTCGCCGTGCTGGCTAGGACCTGCGTCACATGTCCACTTGACTGAGATCATTTAGTATGTAATTTAGTATGAGATAATTTAAAGAAACATTAATATAGTATTTAAATAAAGATAAATCTTTCTAAAAATGCATATTGTAAGATCTTTTCTGAAAAGGTTGCACTGTGACAACTTACCCCAACACTTTGAAGTTTGATGTCTTTTCAATACATCAAATATTTTCCCCGGACAATAAATCATGTTCAATATCTTTTTGTGCCTTAAAACTTTGAAAGATAATTTCGCTTGAGAAAAAGTGTGATATTGCCTCTCACACATCACGTCATGATGTAAGTACACTCAAGAACATTCTCAAAAATGTGCAAAACACGTAATCATAAATAAAATTTGCAGCGAGGGTCAGGCAACAAAAAGAAACGACATTTTTCATCCAGACAGCTTGTACAGTCAAGTAATAAAGAGGGATTATTATGAAAAAGCACCACAGATAAAAACCGATATACGTCATATAACTCATATTTAGTGCAGAAAAAGCCCTTCGGTATAGATGTTCCCTTTTAACAGTCAGTCATGCCTTGCAGTCTCTTAACCTTCCCAAATTCATGGGCAAATTATATCGGAGGCACTTGTTAAGGACACAGATAAAAACAATTACAAAAAAGAATTTCAAGGAAACACTTAACCAAAGGACCTCAATTATTCTTTTCTGCAAAGGGAAGATAAAATGACTATGTCTGAAATCATCTTTTTTGGGGGGCTAAACAGGTCATTTCACCATAAATGTAAACAGACAGCTAGGAAAACGTTCAAAGAGGGAAAAAAACTATATATTAAAGAGTTACATTAAAGTTTCAATAGTTTCAATTTTATGCAAAGCAAATCTAAATCAGACAGAATGACCTAAACTGCCTTTTAGTTATAATTGTTGAGAAATTGTTATGGAAATCTCTGCCCGCACTTACAGCTTTTACACCATGAGGTAATAGCCAGAACTGTTGTAAGATGTTTGTTGTGTATGATTGAAATAATTTTCTGAGGACAACAATAGAAGTTATGATAGAAGTCAAATTACTTGTTAAAAGGGTAACACAATAAGTAATGCATTTTGTAAACCTGTACAGTACACCAGGGTGGTATTCTTAAGACCTCACACGAAAAATGTCTAAATATTACTTATATATAAATAAAGTTATCCTGTTTTTGAATTAAAAATATAATAAAACAAGCAAAAACAGACATTTCACAGCACAGGAAGTCCATTTCCTCGAATTTAGAAATGCAGCCATTTAAATCATTCTTTTGTTTGTCAGAGCATGCCAAAAACCAGAGCTTCTGGTAAAACAACAGAACCACAATTTTAAATGATTTCTTATAAACAGTGCAATTAGGAAGTTTCTCCTAACTGTTCTCTGGTCAATCTGTAATATGCTGTGGCAGAAATCATAAACATTTGTTTCCTGCTAAATCATAGTTTCCTCTTTGTCACCAGAAAAATACCAGATACACTGACCCCAAAAGCAGAATTAAAAAATATATATTATACAATAGCCCTTGAGCATGCTTTTTCTTTTTTTGTGGGGGGAGAACATTCCACTAATGAGTTTTATCCTCTCTTCAGTTATTCCTTCATTCGTTTAGATCTTTGCTCCTTGTTGCCTCAGTTTTCACTCCATATAAATAACAGACTTTATCTGCTGGCATCGGATGATGGCGAGCCCCAGCGTGCTCCTTAAAGCATTTCTTCCATGTTTAAAACAACCACGTCATTAATGCTAATATCGCCCAAAATACGATGTTTTTCTTGAAACCTGTGAAGGCATATCTGTTATTTAATATTAAGTGTAGATCATGAAAATATGGTAATCATACGGTTAATGTTTTGATCTTTACAACTGAAACACAGCATGGTGGACCCAATGAACTTTGCTTTTGGCGTTCTCAGTGGGGCTCTTTAAACCGCATGTCAGCACTGAATCTGTTCACAGATGAACAGGCGAAAGCTCTTCACTTTGCTTCATAGCATAAGACAACAAAACATCTGTTAACCTGTCTTCGGTTTTAAGGACAGACACATTTGCATATATGCTGTATGATTCGTATCTCTGCTCATGGTGCAACTGTGGTTTGATTGACTTCAAATTGGAGGTGATGAATTTATTTAAATCCTTGTTTCATATAATCAGATAAAACCCTATAATAAAATATATGGGAGCTATCTAAAACTAAACTATCTAGAAATATCAAATGATCTGAGCAGTCTCTTGGCAAACTGACATACAAAATCTGTTCAATAGTTCACACAATAGATATACATCTGTCAGGGGTACAAGAGACAAATTCAAACACGTTTGATGATTTGATTAGTGCTAAACATAAGTGGAAAAAGGGGCAACTTTTTAAAACATTAATTTCTATAATGTTAACACAGATTAATATTGACATGTTCAAATTTGAACACAGGTGGTCAGAGGAGACAGATTTTAGGCTAACTATGATATGTTCCTTGATCAACATTTTGACCCTAATTCTGAAATGTAATCGGCTGACATTACAAGATAATAATGTTGATCCAAGAATATGTCCAAATTGTGGAAATCCAGCCTGATCTTCATAAGTATTTTATACGTGGCAATTTGTGTACATATTTTAACAAAATGAAATATGCAAAAATGTATGACGAAAGCAATAATGAAACCCCATCCCTAAACCGTCACAAAATCATATTGGACCAAATCATACAAATGTATAAAAAGGTAAATAAATGAAAACATTTTAAAACATTTTACAAACATTTTACAACCTCTTAAAATATTTTAGTAGGATTTGTGAATGGGGTCACGATTGTTTAAAAACCAGGTTGTAAGAATTTTACTTCCCAGATACCTAACCTATTCCATGCTCCTTTCAATTAACAGTATGACAACTTCCTTCCTTTTGATAAGTCAAATATTCACAGTAATGGTTTTGTCAAAATCCTCTGTAGTAAAATGCTTAAAAACGCCTCCCAACCCACTATCTCAGTTTCACGAAGGTCTATCGCTGCCAGACCAAGTCTCTTTTAAGTCTAGCCAAAACAAACTGGCTATTCCGTCTCAAAAAGTCAGACGAGCTGTCATGAACCTCTAGGCTCTCTTTGCATCACATTTGTGCATCTGGTCTGCTGATGGTCATCAATGTATCAATTGTTGTGATTTTAAAAATACAGTGAGGAGGCTAGTTGAACTGAATAAATAAGATAATAATTTACAAGAGATTCTGTATTAGAAGTGGATACGGTTATTTAAAAAATTCAAATACGCCACATTTAGTGAGAATATTATTACAAATATACAGAACCAAGCAGCATCACTGGTCACCCAGCAGTGTATGGAAATTTTAACCTAAAATACATTTAAATTCTTTCCTGTCCTCAGAAGGACTTGCCCGCGGGGCAAACCAGGAGATTGTGCTGTTTATCTTTGCCCTTTAAACTAGATAGAGACAACAGAGCAGGGCATTTTGCTCTAGTTCCCCTGGACACAGGCTTCTGTTCTTTCTTTAGTCAAGTATGACTGTAAAGTGTGACGCAGGTCCATTTCTCCAGAGGACGTTACCCAGTGAGCATCAAAAGAGGGCACACAACTACAATCCATGCTATCTGGTTGCTTTCCTGTGGTTCAGTGGTTAGAGCATGGCACTTGCAATGCCAAGGTCATGGGTTCGATCCCAGGGGATTGCACTTAGTCAGAGACTAATGTATAATACAATGCATTGTAAGTCTCTTTGGATAAAAGCCTCTGCCAAATGCGTAAATGTAAAACACTCAAGTTTACATTCTTTCACGTACTGCTTAGAGGAAAGGAAATCAGAGATGTTAACAAGACCATTCCTGATTTTAGTATGATCCAACTTTGAAATATTATAAATCAATGACGAAAGGAAACCCATATAGAAAATCATAGACTTTTGGAAATGTAGCACAGATATGATAAATTCGACTAGTTGTATTTAAATGGGTTGTAACATGTTTGCCATTGTTCGTTTTTGCACAATAAAAAAACATTGATTGACTGTAAAATTGATTTTTGAAAACATTATTTTGTGGATCAAAAAAGAAGATATTTTGTGAAATGGCTCATTGATTTTGTGTCCATACAATCGAAGTCAATGGGGTCCAATGCTGTTTGGTTTCCAACATTCTTCAAAATATTTTTGTTTGTATTCTGCTGCTAAAAGAATGCTTCAGAGGTTTATAATGACATGAGAGTAAATGACAAAAATAATTTTTGGGTGAACTTTCCGTTTGCCATTTAATGCAGTTTGCAGATGTTTTCATCAAGCGAATTTTTACAATTTAAAACCTTAATTTCTCATGAACTGAACCCATGACTCTGTCATTGCTTGCACCATGCTCCACCAGTTGAGTTACAGGAGTACAGCCATGAACACTTTGTTCTTTCCATTGTTAGATTTAAGGCATAATTTTGCTGATTTATGAAGCATATTTATTAACGAGAACCACCTAAAAAAGTCAGTTTCACAAGGTTTTTACTTAAACACATGACACATAAAAATGATGGGGTGTATGAATAAAGGAGGACAAGCCAATTTTACTGCCACAACCAGAATATGGTACTTTAAACACTTTACAAATGTCAACAATGTTAACTTTACATGTCAACAAGCCGTTTGCCATCGACAATGTTTTTCCACATAACACGAGGTGAATTTGTCAAAAAATATATTTTTGAGCAGCCAGCCAACTAGCAACACTTTCCTTGTTGCCTTTGACTGTAAAATCAAATGACTTTTCTCGATACTCATTTTGCTCTTTACGCAAGTCTATGTCTGTTTGACATCAACCTTACAAGACTTGATAAGTGTTTGGGTTTATATATGCGTATTCAGAAAACCCCTTTGACATTTCAGCAGCCGCTTCCAAGAGAATTATTTGTAGTCTAGGTAAATAAAAGTCTATGGCTTGGAATATTACTGGACCAACCTCTGTGTTTCTGTCTTTATGAATGCTAGAGTTATCATGGATTCAGACTGGAGTACTCAATAAAAGATGTACAGGCTAATTTATCTAAGTCTGAAAAAGGTATGATGTACAGCAGGTATTCATCACAGGGTTCTTAAAGGGATAGTTCCCCCAAAAATAAAAAAACATGTCATCAATACTTCGAGTTGTCATTTTAAACATGTGTGGCGTTCTTTTTTCTGAAGAACACAAATTATTTTTTGGAGATACAGCTTTAGCCATCGACTAGATCTAGTGAGTAAATGATGAGAGAATTTTCATTTTTGCTACACCTTTAACCCCCTATAAAGTCTACAGCTGGTGGTCTGTTAATGATCGATAATTATAAATCTAACTACTGATGTGGTCTTCAACCAAATCTAACACCACCAAATCTTTCCCCACCTAAATAAAAATGCATGTAGATTTATTCATGCTATAATGGCTTTTCAACGTAAGCATTGCAAGTATGTAAATACATTCATATATCATTTTTCGTGACATAATATGCTAGAGAAAAATCGGGCAGCATTTCATTTGATCTAATATGCGATAGGGTCCCATCCCTCTTTCCACTTAGTGGTCCTAAACAAGGCTGAAGGCTCCCAAAATTTTCCATGTCATTTCAAAGCACTCAATCCATTCTTTCGATGGGCTCCAGAAATCAACATCAATTCTTTTCAAGGAATAAGTTGAAGCTTGATGAACTTGTTGGTCAGTGTTACAGGGTGGTCGTGATTTAGGGGTGCGCCCTTGAACTTCAACAAAGTATACATGTGATGGATTCAGGTTGTATTATGTTTTGAATAAAGTCTTCCAATGCAACTTGATGGTACTGCTAATCCATTCATCACACTTGATGCTCTCTTGGGCTTCGGATACAGTGTGTTGATTCCCAGTTTTTTGTTGATCGGCTCTCAGTCAGTGACCCTTTGTAACCACAATCCAGTAATATAACAGACCATCTCTAAGGTGCTTCTGTTGCCTTCTAAGGTCAGAAACAGGTCTAATGTCTAACCTCCCCCAACCTTAGTTAAAACATGAGACGAAAGCAAAGATAATTGTTTTAACAAGCAGGTTATTGTGACCTGTTTTTTCCAGCATTGACACTAAAAAAGGTGCCACCGCTCTCAATTCATTGTTGGTCATAAAAAGGAATTAAAGGGATAAATCGACCCAAAAAATCATTACTTAGCCCTAGTCGCCATTCACTTTCATTGTATTGGAAAGAGCAGTGTCAACATTCTTTCAAAAGATCTGCTCTTGTGTTTTTATAGAAAGATTTTAACAACATTGTGAGTGGAGAACTTTTACTTCAAATCTACATCATTCACTCTCTATTCTCCTCATCTCATAATGTGCACTGACCCGGGAAGTGTGGAGGAAAAAAAATGAATAGTGCTTGTTAGATATCAGTACATAGCAGTATAGCCTGATAATAGCTTTATTGTATATCATCCTGATCGAAAGATAACTATAATCCAGAAGGTTCTGACTGGAAGAGGCCGGTAAGCACTGAGCCTGCGCAGAGCAATTGAATTATGACACAGCAGTTTCCGAGACAAATATTTTTTTACTCACCAAGGAAATATTTTGTTTCATATCATTGAAAATGTCATCACACATCCGGCACCGGCTCAATACTTCCAGTTTAAAAGAACAAAACATTTACAAAAGCAGAAGAAAATCTAAACCAACTGAGAAATGAGCTGATGAGCAAATCCTGAGAGTAAGAATACACTAGAGAGGTATACAACATCAGTTTGATTGTGTTTCATTTCTGCTGGAGAAATATAATTAAAATGATGTTTCTTTGAGATCTAGACAGACACTTAGAAGTTCAAATGTGAAAAACAGATTCAACAAAATGTACAGTATGCCAACATACACATAAAATAGAACATTTAAAATACTGTGCAGTATATGTATACCACAACATATTACATTAAAGGGATAGTTTGGCCAAAATTGAAAATTCTGTCATGAATAACTTACTCTCTTGTTGCAATCCTGTATAAATTGTTTGGTTTGGTTGAACCCAGAGAAAGATATTTGGATGAATGCTTGTTACCTAACAGTTCTTGGACCTCATTGACTATAGTTGGAAAAATGACAATAGTAGTCGAAAGTGCCCAAGAACTGTTTGCTGTCATAAGTTCTTCAAAGTATCTTCTTTTGTGTTCAACAGAACAAAAAAATGTAAACTCGCTTTTCCTACACAGTAGCGAACGGGGTCCGAGATAAGCATTATAAGCATTCTTCCAAATATCTTTCTCTGTTTTCATCAAAACAACGAAATTTATACAGATTTGGAACAACTCGGGGGTTAATAATTAAAGTTAATAATGACCGAATTTTTACTTTTGGGTGAACTATCCCGTTAAGTACATTAAAAATAAAAGCGTGTCTAAATTATAATAAATGTTAAGTGAAAGTGTGCAGACTTTTTCAACTTTTGGATGGGTCAGGATGACCTGCAGGGTTAAATGCATTTTCAGCATTAAAAATGTTCTTTATTCACAGCCAGTTCTCAGAAAGGATGACAGTTCAGCCAGTCATAATATTGAATGAATGTTCAAGGATCTGTAAATTACAGAAAGGACCCACATGCTCCTTTGATGAATGGACCTTGCCAGATAATGGTATTCTCTAGCCGAGAATTCATCTGCACTGCCAAGACTTGCTGCATTTTCTTCCATAAATTTAGTCATTTTGGTGAAACTGAGATCATGTCGTTTCTGTGTGTCCAAGCTCAATGTGAAGCAACAGAGAATAATTAAACATGCTTAGGGTATCATCAGCAAAAAAGCTTGCGTCACCTTGGCAAATAATATTGCTGCCAGGGCAATGACTGACCATGCTACAAACATCTTTATTCACCAATAAATTGTCTCAAGTAACTCGAAGGTACGATTTTTTCCCCCTTCGCATCTCTGAGAATACATGTTCTCTCTTAAGGATGAAGGGAGTTTTGAGGTTCTTCCATGTTTCTGTCTAACAAGGTGCGGCTGGAGAAAATTAGAGGTGTCTGGTGTCATAACCTCACGAGTGTGTTTTCAATACCTGTGTTGAAAATCATGTACAAGTGCTTGACGTCTGTCGGAGGTCTGAGCATGTCTGGCACAGCAATATTATGACAACTCTATAAAATAAAGAGAATATGACAAATGAACGATTAAAAAAATGCACATGATATACTGAACTCGCACACAATCGATGTGTGTGATGAGAACATAAGTATGCAATGTACTACCACCTCACTTAGCCTGTGGTTCGCACATCTGGAAGGGATCAGGTGAGAACGCTGAAGTATAATTAAGAAGCACTTTAAACACTGCAAAATATTTCAATTGAGCGAGCTGATAGGACGTGTGAACTTTGCACGCTCCTGCTGGAGGAATGCGAGTTGTGAGAGCATCTGGTATATAGGCCTGATTTCCAGCAGACATAGTTCCAATGCACAAAGAAAAGCTGTGCTCACAGGCCGTCATTCAACCTTATTATCATCAAGCTATTTTGCCAAGAAGCCTTGTTTTCATCATGTAACATGCATGTCGTGCTGCGTTTTTAATTTGTGAAATTCCATTGTTTAGACGCAGGCGTTTATGTGCATGTGTTTGGGGGATCACCTGTAGGGACCAGTCAACGGTCCGCTCAGAAAAATACAAATACTTCCAAGCTGCTAAACATATTAAGTAATGACTTTATGGAAAGTCAAAAATGCAGAAAGATTTGTGTGATGGTTAGGTTTAGAAATAGAGCTGGCTATAAAAAATAAGATTAGCTCAGTGTAAGGCAGTTAAAAGTTTACTGATTTATTAACAAACGTATATAAAATAGAGAGGAAGTTGTGTATTTAATAAAAACAAAATCGAACATCAACAGGCCATTATGAAAGCGACCTGATTTGTAGGCTATTTATCAAAGGAGAGCTGATGTGGCTGCGTTTGTGCATTACAAATGCTCATAATGCAAATGGTCGAATGCCTTGCTTGATTGACATCTGGCTTTCTACCTCCGCAAAAAATACGCTTTTAGCCGTTTAAAGCAGCCCATGAGTCTTTACCTGAGCCCGGGGCAGGTCCTTGGTGACGTCACAATGCTTAAAGAGATGCATTTCGCTGGTGTTATTTGTAACTTTGTGCGAGTTATCGGTCAGTTATTTTTACCACATGATCCCAGAATGGAGATCGTTCTAAACTTTCCTTCACGTCACAGGTAAGCAGACGCACTTATAGTGTCATGGTCATGATAATCAGCAGCCTTCATGTATTTATGAAACATTATTCAAATCAACAATCAACGTACGATACATTGTTTGTAACGATGGAAACGTTTACGCCAAAATGTCGATTTGACACGTTGGTGCACTTTCATGCATGTGACGTGAACTCATTTTATTTAAACCATAAGATAATATTTCTGTGAGTGGCATCAGGGTTACGATTCCGGACTATATAGTACTGCATAATACAACACAAGTCGTATAATTGTTTTTTATTTCTTTATAGGCTTTGTCCTGATGTTTTCATGGCATGAAATTGAATGGCAAGGATATTAAAGAAGCTTGGAACGGCTTAAGGGTGAGTAAATAACAGCAGAATTTTGATGTATTATTTAAATAACAAACTCTTCTCATAAGATTAATGTCATCGCAAATGTGATTTGTCAGCGCAGGGTTGAGTTTTAGTGTACTTGAATATATTCTTTACACGAATGAATAAAAAAATGTAGGGGTGGTATTCCAGACAGGGCATACGCCTAGTCCCAGACTTACTTGAATGTTACGAGTGTATTAATGGAAGCCAACGTGTACTGACATATATTAAAATATATCTGTGCAACAGTGTTTTGTCTCAAGATGAACACAAATGTTTTTTGTAAATTATGTTTTTATGGCAGAGACCTGGTTTAAACTAATCACTGTCTGGGAAACTGCCCCGTAAAGTTCAGTGATCATGATGCAAGAGTCAGATCTCAGTTTGTGTTTCCTATGTTTCATAGAAAACATTTGTGCAGTCTTTATCTATTACATTTCTTGTCTGATTTAGAAATATTATATTTGCAGCAGTGTTTACTACAAAGTGACAGACTAATTAGGATCATGTTCACATTTCCAGTACACAGGGCGTATGTTTATGGTCACAAGTTACTCACCGTTTTGACATTAACGTCGGTTTTGGCCTTATGCAAAACTTTAACATTAAATGAGTTACAAAAATGATGTCAAACACTCTTATGGAAATGATTTGCCCTTCTTTGGCACATATAAGCCTAGTGTGCATATTGGACTAATCATGGTCTCTAAACTTTAGTTTTGAAACAATTTGGTGAAGTCAATTTGGTGTCTTTAAGGTTTTCCCTCACTGAAGTCTGGGAGAGAACAATCAAATGCTTTTGCAAATATCTGTCAAGAGCTAAAGCTCATTGTTGCAATCATTGCTAGTTTCTTTTTTAATATACAGCCCGTAAGGATTAGTGTGTTTTTTTGGATATATTTACTATAAATTTTGGACTAAAAAAGACTGTGTCAGGTGCAGCACTTGCTGACCATGTGACCTAAGAAAACACTAAAATCATGAGACAAAATCATGAGTTTTCTGATCTCTCACACTAAACATGTTGAAAGGTATATTTATGGAGCAAGATTTTAAGAGATGTTTCATTTGGTTTTAATTCATCAGCTGGGTCATACATCTGTTCTTGCTTCAGACAGTGCATTTTCAACAGCCTCTCCAAGTTGTCAAATATGACCAGTAACCAGATGGATTTGTGCATTTTGCATGCTGAGATTATCAGTGAAAAGTATACAGTTGACAAATCAAGTACATTGATGTACAGACAAGTGTATGACAGACTACCATTAGCATGGTCTTTTATGCATAATATTTTAACATCACAGTGTCTTAGTAACTCCACAATATGAATTTGTTGAAACTAGTTGTTGAAATTATTTAAAGGACCCAGTCTTTGGCTGTTATAGGGGCTTTGATTATGTTTTTGGGGTGTTTAACAATGGATGTTCATGTTTCTAGTTTCCAAAAACCATTTATATTTCACATATTCTAAGTCTTTTGTTCTCCGGATTCAAACTGGATTTCTTCCGGTCTATATGAAGTTCCTCCTTCCGAAACGCTATGATTGGTTAAGCTGACCAGGTCTTTTGTGATTGGCTTCCGCTTCTCAGGCTGTTGTGAACGGTCAGTGCCCCTCTAACGTGTATTCATAAACCTCGCAATTTTTTTTCCTACTATGCCGAGGGAAATGACACTGGACAGAAAGGCGTTATATTAAATAACACTAATGACAGGAGCGTTATTTGCTTTTTTATATTGGACCCGAGTTGGATAAAACAAGCAGATTGACCAGGAGACATATTCAAGCAGGACTTCAAAGGATGTTTCAAAGAAGTGTTTAAGAGGTAAGCGCACACACGCACAATATCAGTGTATTACACAGAACAGCTTTCACAGCCGATGTTAAAGTCATGGACGCTGTTATTTGACGGTTGATTATCACAGAATGTGTGTAACTGAATTCTTATTAACAGCTGTAAGACTGTGATGAAATTGAAAGTAGTTTAGCTCGTAGCTCTGTCAAATGTTTACGATCTCTGATAACCGAACACTTCATCTTCTCTAAGGAAGACCTCGCCCCTATTTTTTTTGGGGCGTATTCCTGTGGGCGGAGGTTATTAAAAGTCCTCGGAATGGTGACATCATGTACCCGGGAAGAAGAGGGCTGTAGTGTGATTCCAGCTGTTCTCTGTAGTCCTTAAAAAGCAAATTCTGTTAAAGACAATATCTCGCTTGGCACTGAACTTTGAGCTTTATCATTTTGCAGGTTTTATATATGCTCTAACAGCGACATTACACACTAACTAAAGGTTAAAAAATGGGATTGCGGGGTACATGCTCTTTAATAGGTAAAACAGAAAATATGATCTAAGGCCATGGTACAGACCATTATGATATATCTACAAGTACTTTTTTCCTCTGTATTATTATTTCACAATTGCATTATTGGATGAATACTTAAATTAGCTGTATGTGTCATGCCCTCGGTCTGATCAGGTTGACTTCTGTTGTTATCCCCTCGTGTGTGTTTTTACGTGTGGTCGGTCACAGCTTCGCTGTTCTAAAAACAAACAGAGAAGCTTAAAAATCACTTGAAGATTAAAAACCTCTATAAGTTTTCACTTATAGATCTTGCACTTTATTTACATTTTTAAGGTAAAAAATGTTCTCATTTTAAATTGGGTTTAAACGATTGCTTGTAGCATTACAAAACTACAACTTGGACAAGTGCATGCAACCAGATTTCAACTATGTCATACCCTTGAACTCTTTAGCCTCATAATGTCAAAAACAGTGGTTGATACTGGCAGATAGGAGTGTTAATGGAATAAAAAATAGGGCATTTCTATTGATTAATTGTCAGTCCCAAATATCCGTAGAGAGACATTTGGAAAAAGAACGATAAATTCACAATATTAAGACACCCAAGTATGATGAGTCACAGATTTATTAGAGCTTAAAGATTCTGGGTGGGGACAAGACAAGAACTCGTGGGAAATTATTAAACTTTATTTACCTCTTTGGGTCAACAAATATTGTTTTGCAGAATAAATCTACTTGATGTAAAGAAAAAAGAGTTCATAAGTAACCATAAATAAAACGTTTTCTTGTTAGTTTAAAGTAGAAAACATTCAACTAAATAGTGCCTAGCAAAAAAAAGACAGGAAGACTGAATAGAGAGTATTGAAGAATGCTGTCTTAAAATCATTCAACTTGAACCACATGAAAAGCGTTCATCTTTCATGGCTTTGTTTTGTATGTGCTCCTTTGAAGTACGGGAAAAAACTTTAGGGGTCCACCAAAGACATTTGATTCCCAAAGCATACAGGTATGTTGTGTTTTTGCCAGCATGTGCATTGCCTGTAACTGAACCCGCTAATATTTCTTTAAATTATGACTTTCTTTTAAAGGTTACCCGTCGTCATAAATTATCAAGACTTTGTTACACTTTCCAAAGCTTGAGAATAGAGATTCAAATGTTTCAACAACTACACATTTGGAAGCATTAAATTGAACTCAGTGACCGCAGTAGAGGTAATTCCAAGGACAATACATGGAGGAAATATTGCTCTAAAATTTCTTGTTTCTTTGATTTGTTTAAGTGCAAAGCACTGGAAACATTATATCCAGTACACTAAATGGAAAATAACTGGGAACACGAGAGCTTGTTTTGGCTAAAATTAAACATGGTTTTCTTGCCTATAATTGCTAAAACCAAATCAACGCCCCTTTAGAGATATACACACTGATCAAATCCCTATATTAGATATTTTCTGTTAGGATGTTTTGAATCATTCAGAAATATCTTGCTTACAAACAACGTGGTCATCGCAGACGAGTAGCCAAACTTGCTTTTATGAAGAGAGATCAGTCTGCCTGCTAATCGTACATTTAAGAGCACTGCATGTTTCATGCATTTACTCAGATGGCCATCCTCTTGTGAGAGATTAACTGCCATGGCAAGAGTAAATTTTTTTGACGTGATCTCATGAAAGAATCCCTGACACAACTACAGTACAGAATGTTTAAAGGTCTATGCTTGAATGGATGTCCAGGCATTAATCTAATCTATGTGGGATGAGGTGCTACCAAAAGAGTTGACTGTGAGCATCGGTTTACCAGCGAATCTCAAAGTGCCAAGATGAAATGTTTTCTTGGAAAACCACATTTGACATTTAGAATCACTCTTAATGATCTTAAAAGATTTTGTAATTGTGTGTACAAATAAACGAAGAGAAAATACATCAGATCAATCTTAAAACACGGTTCCGATTTGAAATTATTTTACATTGAAACAAAATGTGTTTTTAGGAACTGTATATTGTGGCATAACTTTTTTTTGGAAGGAGGATATGGTTGGACATGTGGCAAAATAAACAAACTCATAAAACATACCCTTGGAAAACTGCCTTTCCTGCTTAGCTTTTTTGAACTGGAGAAGCAGATAATCTTTAGAAGAAATTCGGAAGATTTCACGTATTAGGTCACCACCCCTTTGCGTGTCTCCGTTTATGATCAATGGGCTCTCACTGATACTGGATTTTGTCTACGCCTTGATCAAGTTTGCACACGGTAACCTTATTGTTTTATGCTCCACCAACAAGTATAGATCATCATTCTGCATAAAAGCCAGGCAGTTCCTCAGCTTTATGGCTTCTGTTTTTAGGACCTCACTTTCACCTCAGACCGCCTTTGGGTCTCTTGAGTACTGGCGGTGAAATGAGGGCACATGCTTTGAGCTCAAGCCTGAAGACCGCATGCCATTAGACATAAATTGTTCTGCCTGTTAGAATATATCTGTGTAGCTGACTGGAGACAATAATGAGCAAAAGGGGCTAATTTAATCGAAGCAGTATGATTTTGTTTTGCATTTTTGTAATAGAGAACTTAAATAACCCAGAATTTTAGAGTGTTGTAGATTTTTTCTTTGTATGTGTGGCAGTTTACATGGTTAACAACATTTAACTCTTAAAAGGGATAAAAGCGTCTGCCAAATGACTAAATGTAAATGTAAATGTTTAAATATACCTAGAAAATGTTGAAACAACCCAGTATTCTAAATCTAAAATTCAGTGCTTTTTTAATACTTTCATATTAAAGTGATAGTTCACACAAAAATAAAATTCTGTCATCCTTTATTCACACTAGTCGTTTTAAACCTTTATGACTTTCTTTCTTCCGCAAAGCAGAAAAGAAGAAGATCTTCTTTTGTTTAGAAAGTAGGTTTGAAATGACAAAAGGATGAGTAAAGGATGACAGAAAGTGTTTAGTTTAGTTAAGAATATGTATAATCAAATCTCCTCACTAATTCCTAAAAGCATTTCCAAACATTTCTTAGACTTGAATACCTTTGAAACATTCAGAACCAGCAAAATAAAATGAACCCTTATTCAATTTAAATATGTTAGATCACAGTCTGAAGATAGTGTGATGCGTGTATATTAAGATTAACAAGAAAAGTGTTTTGTGTTTGTCTTTTGAAATTTAAGAGCACATCGCTCACACCTGTTTTAAATCATCTGTGATATTTTCACTGTCCCTTAAGACACAGCGTTGAATAGTTTGTGAAATGGAAGAAAAACCATGATAGACTGGGCTGCACGGTTACAAAAAGAACCTCGTGGTCTTGATTATACATCCCATATAAAGTTCTTAGTGTACGTTTCTAAAAGGAATCTTAAATGATGTTTAGATATTTATTCCAAGAAAAATGCATTTGTGTTTTCCCAAAGGAAGAAAACAATATGTGTGTAAAGGGTGATGTTTTTTTATAATAACGAAACGCTTGATAAAGTTATTTCCCTGCTGTCATTCACTGTGGTGAAACCGTAACACGCAGATCACCGAGATGCGGGGAGCATTTCCCGTGATGTAATATTTATGAGCCTAAAAGCTCTGTAGTGACGGGTGTGAAAGACAGATTTCATACTGTTTGGCGCGAGACTCGCTGACCACTGCCAGATCTCAGAGTTCACAGATTTCTTCAAAAATATCCATCTAGTTCCAGACAGTGCTTGACTTTAATATACCTGAACATTTAACTTGAGCTATGCAACCACAAATTGGGACTTTAAAGATAAGGTCTTATTGATGACAAAAGAGCAAGAGATAGACACATAGAGTCTTAAAATATAGACCTGTATCAGAAAAAAATATACAGTATAATATAAATATAAAAATAAGTAGATCCTAATATAGGTACATGTAATATAGACATACAATTGCTGGCAAACGCTGGTGTTTGTCTTTGAATTCTATAATGTGGCTTTGTTATTTGCTTGTGAAGTTACAGAGAACAGCACGCTCCGCATATCCGGTTAACACACAAGTGAATACATTAGAAAAACTACCATCCGATTGGTTGAAGGTGACAACCAGGGATGGGCATAAATACATGTAAATGTATTTAAAATACAAATACAAAATACTGTGTGGAAAAGTGTATTTAAATACAAATACAAAATACTGTGTGGAAAAATGTATTTAAATACAAATACAGTATTTTGTATTTTGAAAATACACAAAATACATGTGAAATTGGTGATTCAGTGCAGGTACCCCTATTAGGCTAAAATCTATCTGGGCCTATTCTAAATGCCAAAAAGCATGATGTGTTTAACTGCTAAGAAACTTTCGTTTTCATTTTATTTACCGCTTCCCTTCCCCTGCCTGGTAGGAAATACATAACTACAAAAAAAGACACTTTATAAAATGTTTTATTTTATTATGTTTTATCACCCACGGTGGCTTAACGGTTAGCACGTTCGCCTCACACCTCCAGGGTTGGGGGTTCGATTCCCGCTTCCGACTTGTGTGTGTGGAGTTTGCATGTTCTCCCTGTGCCTCGGGGGTTTCCTCTGGGACTCCGGTTTCCTCCCCTGATCCAAAGATATGCATGGTAGGTTGATTGGCATCTCTGGAAAAATTGTCCGTAGGGTGTGAGTGCGTGAGCGAATGAGTGAGTGTGTGTGTGCCCTGCAATGGGTTGGCACTCCATCCAGGGTGTATCCTGCCTTGATGCCCCGTGACCCGAGGTAGTTCGGAAAAGCGGTAGAAAATGGATGGATGGATGTTTTATCACCATCATAACTTCAAACTCAGTAACAAAAATAGAAAGTTTGTCTAAAATAAAAAATAAATTAAATTAGAATTTGGCATTATTCAACCAAAGGTTGTTTTTTTTCTACTAAAAGCTAAAGATTTTGTGTGGTGTATCATTAATCAGTGTCATCACAGATGCACACAATCAATACAGATTGTTGGGTTGTAGCTACAGCTGAAGCTCACGTGCATGAATGTTAGGGCTGGGGAAGGGCGTGTCTGGCCTGAATTATGTTGGTTGATGCACGAAAACACCCTGATAAAAAGGTTGACTGGCTCAAAGTTTTTTGAGTATTTTGAAAATACAAAAATACTCATCTTAAATGTATTTAAATACAAATTACATTAGATTTTTCCAAAGGCTTTAAAATACAAAATACAAAATACTATTTTGTATTTCAAATACGTATTTTAAATACATGTATTTGAAATACTGCCCATCCCTGGTGACAACCAATCTGCGGCACCACCAGCTGAGATGAGTCCTATGAATGGTAAGTGAACTTGTAGCCACTGGTTTTTTTGCCTGGTCCAATGAGTTACAATATGGCAAGCACATGTTGGCAGTTGGGCTGTTCTGGCCACATTGTTTCAGCATGATCCATCGATGAGTTTGAAGCAGCGGGAAGGGTTTCAAAGAAAATACTTCTCATAGCATTCTTGAGTTCCACATACATTTATTCGCATAGCAGCAAGATTTTATTTGAAGGTTTTCAGTCGATTTTGGATGGCTTTCTGAGCATCAAGACAAATTTGCTATAAAACAGTCGTCTTTAGGGCTTGTTCTGATCCATTCATTACAATACATCTGCTTAGCCATTGCACAAACCACTATAAATATTATATAAGTACTACTAATTTATCAATCCTAACTGTGTACTTGAGTTTATACCACTAATAAATCTTGTATTTTCGACATCATTAGCTGTGTTCATAAGGCATGCCCTTAGTCATAAAGCAGAATATGTAAGAGGTGCATTTTTTACAGACAGTCTGGATATTTGTCAATAATAGATTTATTGCCCATTATTAAGAGCTGTTTGGCAGGGCGTACATATTGCTATTTTTATGATCCCCTACTGAATAAATATATACAGGAAACGTCTTTCCTCATAAACTCTCATATAAATTCTATAAGTCATATGAGCAGAAGTAATATCTAGCCCTCCATAGTTGCTAAGAGTTCACCTTGATTCATACTCTTTAGCATAGATGATGTTCATGCTCTTTTCCGGAGAGGATTAATATTTCGGGCACATGCTGCGAACCTCCGGTGAACGACTAACCTAATGGCACACAATGTATGAGCTATAGATGGATTAGGGTGTCTGCATCACACCCTGTTCATATCCCTGCCTCTCAGTTTAAGTGCGAAGAAATGTCGAATCACTCGAGATGGAATATAGCCCAGCCATGAGAGCTGTGGGATCAGGACTGACTCCTGGTGCCAAGCTCTATTGCATTCTGCACCACTGAAAGGCAGTTTTTGTTTCATTTCACACCCGATTTAAATTTGTCTTTTTTTTGAGTGAAAAGAGAGAATTCAAACCACTTTTTGAAAAAAACAAATGAACGCCTTTTTATAATAAACATTTGATCATCTTTCATCATGAGCAGTGAGCACACATACACACAAACACACACACAAACACACACACATGAAGTGTATATCAAATATACAAAACACAACTTACAAAGCACATTGTAAGATGCAGATGCGCCAAGGAGAACAGAAGTTTCACTTCGAAGTTTTGTTAGCAGCTGGATCAGAGTCTTTAAGGAGTACAAAAGGAAAGCGTGATGACAGAGGAATTACCTACAGCACTAATTATCCTCCCAAAAAGACATAAATAATGTGAATATCTTGGCATTCATGATGGCACATGAGACTCCTTAATTAACAGTTTGACTTCCTCAGCAGCTGGGTTTCTCATTTGTTTAATAACGCCTGTTAGAGTATGGATGTGTGTGTCTGTTTGGTACCTTGTCAAGGCAAACGCTTTACTGTATTACATTTCTAGAGGTGATTCATCATGCTGTAGACTGATTTCACTCCGCTGCCATGTTGAATTGAAAACGAGGTGGGAAGAAAACCAAAGAACAGATAGACTACGATGGTTTGGATTACCATCGGGTGTCTATGACTTGAATTAACAAATAAAGCATTTAAAAACAACGTAAGATTGGCTGTGTGTGCGCGAATGAAACCCGCAATGGCAATTTAAACAGTCTCTAATATGTGATGGTGCGGCTTAAGTGGTCAAGTAAAACAGCTCATGTGACATATCCTGTGCTTATGTTGTCAAAATAACTCTGGGTGATGTAAAATCAGCCTATAAATGAACCGTTAGTTAGGTGCTATTAGGTGTAAGGTACTTCAAACATTCCATTCCATTCCATTTTCTACCGCTTATCCGAACTACCTCGGGTCACGGGGAGCCTGCGCCTATCTCAGGAGTCATCGGGCATCAAGGCAGGATACACCCTGGATGGAGTGTACTTCAAACATATCAAATAAATTAAATTTGTGTCCTTGCAGTATGTCAAAGTAGTGAAACAAAATACACTGCCTCTGGTTTTGTGGCAATGATATTTTATTCCCTGTAGTGAAATAAACTACCAATACAAGACAAGGTGTCACTGTTATTGGTAAGACATTTGGTTTTTCATTGCTCAGGAAATAAGATTGAGTTCTCAGTTGTGTTTGAAGGTACATTAACATTTACATTTACATTTATTAAATAGCCAGTCAGACAGTCATTGGTTAGTCAAATAAATGTGGAACAGGTATGTTTTGAGCTGGTTTTTGAAAGTTGTGAATGATCCTGCAGTTCGTGTGGAGGTTGGCAGTTCATTCCAAAATAGGGAAACCGAATAAGTAAAGGATTTTGCAAGCGATTTGGTGCCTTGCTGTGATTGAACAACCAAGCGTCGCTCATTTTCAGACCGAAGATGATGGGAGGGGATGTAGACCTGGAGCAGTGAGTTAAGGTAAATGGGCGAATGGCTGCCAGGGCTTGTTTAAATGAGGTGGGGACAGTGCCAGTGGTGATGGAGGTGTTTATAACGTGTGCGTGTTGAGGCATTAGGAGAGATAGCCTGTAGGAGATGGAAAGAGATTGGGTCGAGGAGACAGGTAGTAGGCTGGGTGGACAGGAGAGTTTTGGAGACATCAGTCTCCGAGAGGGGAGAGAAAGAAGGGAGTTGAGGATAGATAGGGGTAATGATGGTGATTGCATTGTAATCGAATGAGGAGTTGCTGCAAGGTAAAGACAGAGGATTTAATTTCCAGGTGTGGGAAACTAGCAAACCTGTGGTTGGATGCTAACAACAGCTACTAAACAAACTACAGTTACCTTAAAAGCAGTGCAGGAAGTTCATTAGTCCGTTGCGGACTCAACCCCTCCCTTAAATTGCACTACTACGGCCGCTGACACAGGGGTAAGATGTTGTCAAAATTGAGCTTTTTTCCCAAAGGAGACTATGTATTAACTAAACGCTTCATTATTTAAGGTCTTTATACACCTCTATAAATGACACACTGCACCTTCAAGTATCAATTTAGTCTTAAATGTTTTTCCTAAAATTACTTACACAATGAGACAATTGTTCGAAAACATAATTAGTTTGTATAGTAGTAAAATAAATGTAAATTAATGAAAAGTGATTGTTTGGTTAGATTTTTTTCCTAAAATTACTTTCCCCTTGAGACAATTGTTCAAAAACATGATTAGTGTGTACAGTAGTAAAATAAATGTAAATTGATGGAAAGAGATTGTGGATGTAAAATCATTTGGATTTGTTCATATTTGACGAGATCTTATTCAGATCTTCAATAATATTGACTTTGTGAGTGTTTTTCTCAGGAGAAAAAGTAAAAGTTTCTTAAGTAAAATTGGTCACTGGGAGAAATAATTGAGGTATGATCTGTGATTTTTAATTTGACTGTAAATTAAGAAAGTATACAATCTGTCTGTATATTTAAATTTGAGAGAGAATCTCACAGGTAACAAAATTTCATATGGTTCTCTTTTTAGGGAGGGACTAGAAACATCTCTAGTTATATGTCATAAACCAATAAAAAGGCAGCATTGTGGTTTATTTCATGTTTTTCTGTCCTATTTATTTTCTCTGTTTTCGGCCAGCGGATTATTATTATGTTTCTTGTTTTCCTTCTTTTGAGGCGTGATGGATTTGAAGAACATTCGCATGTTTTATTTTGACATTCACATCCTGCCGCATTGAACTGTATGATGTTGGAGTAATAAACCTATCATTAAACGTCATTAATCCCCAGGACTCTCATTAAACTGGCCATCCTGCCGTCTACCCCTGGAGGTAATACAAAAACCTTAACAACTGCTGGCTGATAGACTTCAAAAATTATTACCTTAATAAAGTCTATTTTATAATATTTGCATGCATAAGCATCTTATATCTGACACTGCAAAGACTGTCTGGCTCATTTTAAGCGCTCCCTTGGGAACACTTCTTGGCAGGCAAGGTGATGTGTGGCACTCCCATTTGGAGAAGGACCATAGTGATGCCGATTGAGTTAATGCCGTCTTTTAACTCTGTTCCAACTCGTCTCATCACATTATAGGTTTAAGTCCACGTCATTGCTTTCTTTATCCTCGCCTCCGCAGCCTCCCGTTAAATAATAAAGCTACGGTGCTTCGTGCTTTAGACCTCCTGAGACAGAATACAGCTGGAGTTGTCTGCAATCACCGATTTGGAGAACAGAGCTGTAAATTTAATAAACGATCAGAGCAGGGCTTGTAAAATTCAATGTCCAAGAACACTGTTTATGGGTATTTAACATTTAGCGACGATGGTGGGAAATGGGAATGCTTTTTGATTTGGGATGGAAAGTGTGAAGGATCATGCTGATATCTGCACCACAGGTTAATGGCGCAATTTTAGCTTACAGAGAATGCTTCTGCAGTAATTGGTTTTGATAAGGGTTGCATGACTAGAGTGAATAACTTCTTAAAATATTAATTGAATTTACACTTGACACCTGATTCAAATCATCAGCTTATAAGCAGAGAGATAAATGAACTGACCTGGGTGTGTGTGATAAGAGACACGAACAAAATGTGCAGTGTTGGCGGTACAGGGATGGAATTGAGAAACAGAATATCAAACCGATCTGGCGTTTATATTAGAAATCTAGTACAAGCATACTTTTAAAGCAAAGCTTTTGTACGATATATATATATAAGTGTGTGTGTATGTACACATTCACACAGAGACATAGTATTTTTCTACATATTCAACAAATTCAACAAAGTGTCTACGATTTCATTTAAATGGTTTAGTATGATTTACCTTGGCCCCTGTGATTTAAGGATAATGTGTGTTGGCCTTCGATATGTAATATATTAAAAGTTGACACGAAAAAGTAAGAAATTTGTGTCCATAAATCAATACGCTATAATACATTTGTAGACTGTCACAAACTGCCGTGGGACTGCGTTACTTCTTTAGTACAATAAAATATCTCCTCCACAAAATAAAATTCATCTTTCATCTGACAGATCCTAGCTCTTCATGACATATTACAAAGACAGAGAATGATAACATGATCAGGTCTAAATCATTCCATGTAGCCAGTTCATTTATTTAAGCGAATGACAAATTGTCTAAGCCACATGATAATTGCGTTGGCTGTTTCAGAACTCTGCGCTCTTTTCCTTAAGGGAAAGGGGTGTCTAAAGCAACAGCAAGCAGACGCCTGGCCATAAACTTCCCAGCTCCTTTCCAATTGAAAACCACAGGTAATAAATCTCATCCCAGTAAGGGCTGTACGTGTGGTTTAAAATCTCTCATCAATATGTTACTAGACAGAACTGACAGCAAATGTTATACGATTAGTAATAATTGACTCATCATTGTTAGCACCAATAAATGTATTTTTAACATCTTTTAAAGTTTGCAATTTGTATAATTACCAGATAAACAATTTTGAACTCTGAAGTTGAGGTCTCAAAAAGGCTTTTTTCCCCTGAATGAGCCCACCGCACCATGAAGCCCTTTTCCCACCGTTTCTTGAGAGTTAACGCCGTTTCATTTCTCGAGTCCACTGTGAGATCTTCAGCATTCTTCAAAGACGGTTATTGTACTCTTCTATATGAAAAAGAGCCCACCGTTGGTGTCTTTCTCTTCTGTAATCGTGGGATTTCTGCTTTTCACCCAGCGCTGGATTAAAATCCTGGGGGGTGGATTATGGCAATAACAGTTCATTAATTTCGCAGGCTCAAAGATACAGTATGACCTGTGAGAAAAAGGCTTGGACAAAAGAAGTCCTTCATCTCATGATGTCTGCAGGAGCCATTGCGGTGCGTTTCTGTACAAAGCACCAGTGAAGAGAAACAGATGCTGTGTATCTGATACTTTTAAAAACAGTGTAAATCATAGTTACCTCCGAGTACATTTCTAAGAAGATCAATGGTACCTATACTTGAAGCTTTTCGAGAACAAAGGCTAAAAGATCAGTTTTTAAAGATAAACCTCTTAAGCGTTCAGAGCAGAAGAATTACAACAGTTTCCAAAAAGATGACTCAGACGGAGTCTCTGCCCATATCTGGACAAATCTACTTAACAAAATAAAGAGGGTTATATATTGAATGTTCAGTCATTGACTGTAAGAAAATTCCCAAGGCAATGTTAACATTAATTACATCACACTTATTACAATGTTATTTCATAAAATATGTCTACTTTAGAAGGGTAAAATATCACCACGTTTGAGACCCATATAGTATATTTATTGCAAATCCTCTCACCAAATACATTCAATCAAAAACAAAGCTTTAGCCTCTGTCTCTGTTCATCTGTCTTTATATATAGTTTTTGTTAGGTGTTTAGCTGACTTTTGTGATAATAGTGTTAGCAGATTTTGGACAGAATGCCAGTAAAGACTGAGAACCTCAAATACAATGCTTTACAAGAGTGTCTGTTCAGAACAATGTTGTTTACGGCCCCCAGTTGAATACTGAGGAAATGGAAACTGCTTTATGACCGATGTTGGTTTCAATTCAGCTTGTAGCCACTGTGAACAGACCATTGCGTACTGAACGCTGATCTAAGAATTGCACGCGTTCTGTTCTTTCACCACATTTACACTTTGACAGTCATCCCATCACACGCATTTTGTTGTGCATTAAATGTACAATGAATATGCGCATATGGAGTACCTTCTGTTTAAAGAAAACTTGAGCTTCTTTGAGCCGTTAATATTTAAATAAGCATTGCATTAAAAGTGCTGTGTGTAATTTTTAGGAGGATCTACTGACAAAAATGCAATATAATATACATAACTATGTCCTCAGAGGTGTATAAAGACCTTACATAATGAAGCGTAATGTGGAATGAGCAATTTTTATCTAGATACACCACGTGTCCCCTTGTATGGAATTCATCATGTTGTTTCTACAGAAGCCCTAAATGGACAAATTACTCGACAGAGCACGTTTCGTAAATACGTTATCTCTTTCGGCAGAGAAGCGAAAACGTGATTATATCTTAGTCCTGTGTCAGCCACCGTAGTGCTTCGAAAGGGAGGGGGAGACGTGGAGTGAGCTGTTAGTTGCAATTTGCATTTCACTATATGACGCTAAATTTCATTCACCAGACCTTTAATATAAATAATATATAGAAAATCTATACACAACTTTTTAATCTAAAAATGATATATTATGGGCAATATCGCCTTAAGCTAAAACCTAGCAACAACTACAGATCTAGAAAGCAAAATATATAGATTTATAAAAATATCCGGAAAAGCTCATTTTAAATTGCTGACATTATACACTAATCCCTCTTGGTATCGGTAACATTAAACAGGCAGGAAATGGCTCCCATAATGAAAATTTCCTAATCCTTGTTTAAACTACCAAGACTGCATGACAGGAGGGAAGCAATGTTGTGGGCTAACTTTGGTTTTTCGATGGAAACTTTTGATAAAAACTTCTTATCCTTGAACTAGGAAAAACTTTTAGTTTGATTCCATGTCATGCACGATTGGTTTGTATGAGGCCAGTTCTGGTGTAAACAATACATATTTTTTATATCGGTAGCTCAGCCAAAACTCATAAGAAAACTCTCCTGCTCTTTATTAGACAATGGCACGCACTCTAAACTTTGTTCTAACAACAAGCAAGGAATGCGAGGATTAGGAATGCAAGGATCGAGGAATGCTCAAGATGGAACAATGGAGGAAGTATATGTGTGGATATATATGTGATGATGGGATGAACGTGAAAGTAGGCTGATGGGTTGATCGTAGTTTAATCGTATAGTGGACCAAAAATGAAAAGTATGAATTAATTTATTCACGTTGTTTCAAAACGAAACAAAACTTTCTTTAACATAACATATAAAGTTACATTTAAAATAATTCATTTTGAAGTAAACGGTGTTCAGGGAGTTTTAAGCACCAGAGATCTGTGGGTTAGGATACAATCTATCCACCGTGGGCATCAATTTGTCAACTGCTGTAAACTGACTTAAACCAAAACTCATAAGAATGCCAACACTTCTTAATGGGATGGATTCCCCATCATTTACTCACCTTCTAAATTTCTTTGTTCTGATGAACACAGACAAAGGTATTTAGAAGAATGCTTGTAACCAAACAGTTCTTTGACCCCATTGACTAACATACTGTAGTAAAAAAAATAGATTTTTTTGTTCAGTTGAACACAAAGGGAGATATTTCGAAGAATGTAGGACAGCAGACAGTTCTTGGGCACATTAGACTAACATTGTCAGTGTAGTCAATGGGGTCCACGTACTGTTTTGTTACAAGTATTCGTCCAAATATCTTTCTTTGTGTTCAACCAAACAAATAAATGTATGTTTTTCTGTTATTTATTGCAATTTGGTCCATTTATACAGTTTTTGTTGTTGTTATTTATTGCTGTTACTTACATGTCATATATTAAAACATGCACACATATATTGCATCCAGCACCCTATTTTTGCCTTTTCATGATATTTATTGAAAGGACTTTGTCTTTTTAATTGTTATATTCCTAAATGCGTTAGTTAACCCCAAAATTTTCTCATCCCAGTCCCCAAGTGCATTCCAGATGCGGGTGGCATTGGTTTTTAAAAGAAGACGGGCTTAAAGATATTTGGCTGAATTAATGAACGTCAAATCAATATAAGTCAAAAACGCTAATAGATTCAACACACAAGTAATCTTGTGTGTACAAGTAAAAGGGACCACTCGCGTGAGCAACCCGCCTGTGGATAGCCGGTTCTAACGTTGTAAATAACCTTAAGTTTCTTGGACAGACCAATCAAAAGGCGTTCTTAGATAACAATAGTTATGAGCCACGAGAATTACTTTTGGTATTAATGTAGCAGCGTTTTGGACTTTCAAAGATGTGGCAACTCAGGACATGTATTTCTTAAAGCACAGTGTTATAAAAGTCGCTCCACTTATTTGAAATGTTAAGGCGTAAAACATTTAAGTCCAGTTGATCATCCCTAAACTAGAGAGTAAGTAATTCATGACAGAAGTTATAGTTCTATAGGGAGTATAGTTCCTAATCATACGTGGGATTTTGTTACGAAGATAGAGTTTAGGATTGTGGTTCACGGATAGTTTTACAGCTCACATTTTTTTGTTGTATGCCCATAGCATCTTATCGAGAGTTTGGACCCGGGAACAGTATATTACCTTCGATCAATGGTGGTGTGTGACGTCAGACTAAACAACCGAATAGAAACCATTAAAAAAAAACTCTGTTATTGGTTCCTGCAATGGCACTTGAAAGTACTTTTTGAAAGTTAGTCTTAGTTTGCTTGTATTAGTGTGACTAAGTATTTTAATTCTGTAAAGTTCCTTATGAGAAATACAGTCACACACAAAAACAAGACAAGGATCGCCCCACTGTAAAAGATGTTGAAGCTGACCATGTATAAGAGGAATATTAGATGAAGAAAGATCTTTTATTGTCTGGTCTAGATTATTGCTATTGATTATTGCTTTGTTTTGTTTACATCAAATCAAGATTTCACATTTTTCTCCAGATTTCACCATCTTTCGAGGGTATGGGTGGGGCCAGCTCAACCTTCAGTAGCTCTGGATGGAGTTGGATGTTGCTGTTTGGAGTTCTGGCTTCAGAATTACAACAGAGAACCGCAAAATAAAGCAGACCTCTGTTGGCTTCATTCAAACTGCAGTTCAGAGAAATGAAGAGATTTATTTGTGGTATTATCTATTTAAAGTCACTTTTGCTTGTTTTCTCCCTTCCGTACATATTGCTCAGAGTATGCACAGAGACGCTGATATAAACTGCCATGATATTTTAACAGAAGTCAAAGCTAATTAAGTGTTTGTCCAGTAACAAAGAGGGGGTAGATCCCTATATTAAAGACACATTTAAAGCCCCATAGGTAACATTTCTAGTGTATCAAAATGTGGGCTCACGTCTTTGAGACAAAAACTTAAGGGTGATCATCGAGTCAATGTTGATTAGATTGTGACTAAATAATTGTGACCAAAATATGTTTTTGAGACATTGTTACTACCTATAATTTTTAAATAGCGACAGATGCTATTTACATTAAATTTAAATAGCATGTTCTGTTTACTCTTAATGAAATTAGCAGCATTTCTTAGCAATGCGCTATTTACACTAACAGAAAATAGCTGTATTTTTTGGATAAAGTAGAAATAGTAGTTAGATGATATTTACTTATAAATAGTGGCAGATGGCGTTATTATTTGCACCTCACTGTTGTTATGCATTAAACATAAAAATATTAAAATGATAGCAACTTATTGAGATATTAAAGCCCTACGCTTAACCTAAACTTTATGAATAAAAATGAATTTTGAGTCTTATTTTATTGAAAATAAATGCCTTTATGATCTGTAAGGTAGTAGAAAAAAGTTGAAGAGTGCTTTCAGCAAGAGATGAATAAGACCACCTCTCGACACTGGAGTTACTTTTTAAAATAGCGTCGTTCTCACATTTTCTCTATTCCAATCACACATTGGTGGGCGGAGCTATTACAAATAATCTCTACCAACAAGGCGGGCTATTTGTACTCAGTGTAAATAGACGCTATGGATATTTTATTATTATCATTTGCGATACATTGTTCTTGTGTTTGGTATAGGTTCCTTTTAGTTGCATAATTATAATGACGCTTTCTAAGTTTCTAAAAAAATACTTGAAATTGTTATTCAAGCAGTTATTGCCTCAAAGTTGGACTATTGTATCTCTTTATACCTGGGTTTCCCTTATTCAACTGTAGACTGTTGCAGATGGTTCAAAACACACCAACCAGGCTATTGAATGGAACTTAAAAGCATCAGCACATTACTCCTGCGCTTGCTTCTCTTCGGTTAAGTCTCTAAATGATTTAGATATGTTCCTTCTTGTTTATAAAGCTTTACATGGACTTTCCCCTCAGTATATCAGTGATCTTACAAGGTTTCAAGATCCTTACATTCTTTCAATCAACTTCTTTTTGTTCCCCGTTCTCATTACAAAAGGAAAGGTGATCGGGCTTTCCTCTCAATATTAGATCTCTCCCTTCTGTTTCTACGTTTAAATTTTCTCTAAAATCATATGTGTATTCTTTATGTTTTAATTGAGTGTGTTTTTATCTTTACATTTGTCTCTCAGGTATTGATCCAGTCTTTAATTTTGTTTTAAATTTGTGTCTTAATGCCGCTGTTCAGCACTTTGGTTGAAGCTTCTGTTATTTTGAAATGTGCTAAACTAACTAAACTAAGCTAAGCTAAGCTAAACTAATCTAAACTATAAACTAAACTAAACTAAACTAAACAATTACGATCATAATAGTATTTATCATTTCAGCAGTTCCAGCTATCTGGACAGAAAAGTGTTGACAATACTTAAGTTTTAAGAACCAGAGTCCCTGCAGAGCAACACTATACTGAGATAGTAACTATCCCTGAACTTGGAGGGATATCCAAGTGTTGACCTGCCAGTTTCTAAAATCCATCCTTAAGGGTTTTCGACATCATTCATTCTGTCTCTGGCTCAGTCTTAGACAGTCTTAACCTGGCACTGGCATTTTCTACAAAAAAACAGCCGTTTCATGATGTTCAGAGAGCGGTCCAGAGAGAATGATGATGGCAAAGATGTAGACAGGTGCGTTCGGACAGCTGCATGTATGGTACTATTAAACCGATTTGTGAACAGATCTACTTTAAAGCTGTTAAAACTGTTGTGCTTTTTGCTCATGGGAATGGGCATGATGTTTTTGAGGAGGGCATTGATCCTGAGGTCACAGTTGTGCCACTGCGATCGTAATATTAAGGAAAACTGTTTATTTCAGTTGAATTGGGGGTCTTTTCTTCTAGTCTTGTGGGTCCTATATGTATGGATACAACATTCGAAAAGATATCCACTAAGCAAAAGCGATCATTTTTTGTTTCTGTCTCAACATGTTCCGTGAAGTCCGTAAGCTTTTACACAAGCTGTTTAGGATGGATGTTGAAGGTTTTACCATCTTTCTTCATTTCTCGGGGTTTCCTGAAGCGTTTGATTTCCAAGGGGTCTGCGTTGTGGTTCCAGAACAGGCCAGACATCCATTCTGCTTTTACTCGGCTTTATTACAGACTCTGTTTATGGTCTGTTTACTGCCTTGACCTTTTTAATGGCTTTGACTGAACTTGCTGCATAATACGACTGCATGTTCTGTGAATAAAAGATGGGCCATATGACTTCAACACAGTGGGTGGGAAAACAGCAGAATTGACAAACAAACGCTTATGATAATATCAAGATGAATGCTTAATTTAAATTTAAGCTTCGGCTTGATTTTCTTTAAAATTGTCTTATTATTACAAATAGATGGATATATAGCAATAAATTGATACAGATAGTGTAGTTCAGACAATTTAAGCTTAAAAAAAAGATGTAAAATGTTTATACTATAACCAAAGTAGGAAAAATGTATATACAATTTTTTGTTCAGTTGAATACAAAATTAGAAACTTTGAGAATTTAGGAAACTGAACAGTTCTAGGTTACCTATGAATACCATTTAAATTTTCCTAATATGCTAGTTAGTGATGTCCCAGAAATTTTAGTTGCAAACATTTTTCAAAATATCTTTCTTTGTGTTCAACATAACAAAGACATTTATTCAGGTTTGGACCAACTTGGGTGCAGGGTGAGTGACCCATGATAGATTTTTCATTTTTGTATGGTGTATCCCTTCAAAGTACTGTTTTTGGAATCTGCAGATATTTTTCCTTTTAGATTTCACCTGACAAAAGTACGAACCCCTTTTGGCATTTGTGAAAGTGTAAACATTTGAACAGGATCTTAAAATTATGTCGAAATCCCATTTCTGGTTCCAGGGCGATGGCATATCACTGCGTCAGGCTTGACACATCTCTCCTAATTTATATTGCTGATGAGTGCTTAGAACAGCAGGCACTGGGAGGTTTTGGCTCTGGCCTATAAATACGGAGATGGTGTCGAAGACGTTTGCCAATTATTCATTGTCTAAGATAAATAAACTTCTTGTAGAGAAGATGTCCTTAGCGACACACACAATTCTGGTGGAGAGAGAAGTGGTTTTCTGAAGATAACATCTTAATTCTTTATATTCCAGACAGCTTATCTCTAATGCTTGATGCCGGAGATAAATGCTATTTACTTTCAGCTTCTTCTTTGTTTGCTTTTTAACAAATAGGAAATCATATTTCAGCTTTATTTGAATTGCATCCATCACCACATCTGTGCCTGTGATTTGTTAAAGGGACAGTTCACACACCCTCATATCTTTTTGAACTTGTCTGATATTTTGGCTTCGGTGGAATGAAAGTTAAAGGTGACCACAGCTGTCAAGCTAAACATTTTTTCGAGAAGTGCTTTATTACACAATGTAGAGAGGTTCAATAAATGGAAAGAAGGAGACGGGAACCGGAAGACATTTTAACATTTAATAAAGTAATAACAGCCGGCGGTCGGCAGTGAGGGGCCAAAACATAAATAGAAATACAAACATGTTCGGGCCCGGTCCTCTCTCTTCGACGGTCCGGTCGCTCGTTCTCTTATATGCTCCCGATCTCCTACGTGATTCGAGACCGGTGCGCCCACAGCTGACGCTTATTAATAATTATTCACCGGTCTCGAACCACGGTCTCGCCCCGCCTACTCCATTATACACAACATATAATATGGTCACAGAAATCTGATTGTTGCCATTTAAAAGTACTTTTTGGCATGCTAGGAAATACCAAATGATAAAACAATGATGCAAGATCCAGCGGATATGTTGCCAGATATGGTCCTGCTTTCCTGATATGTCCAAGATTAAGAATTATTTTATAAATCTCCTTTTTAGGAGATCTTCATCTTTTCCTTTGCTTCGTGTGAGACATTGTTCTGTTTTAATTCCGTTCGTTGCATTTCGGCATTGAAGTGCATTGACCAAAGGTCGTTGTGATATTTATTTTACTTTTACCTTTTTAGTTTCAAACCACTTTAGTAGAATTACAGGTCAAACAAAACATTTGGTTTTCCATCCCGGCTCATGAATATACGGGAAAAAACAAGCATGGCAAGAATGTGTGGTTTAAACTGAGTTTCCGGTTGTTACTCCAGCCATCGTGTCCGCATTAACAATTCCCGACCACACTTCCATGAATCATTTTAACAAATTTGGAGCACTTCAACATTTTGTTGAGTATGAGCAGCGATAGAGATGTAGTAGTGCGGTAATGTCAGCGCTGCATGAGGCTTTTCTTTCCATTCTGCTTTATTTCCAATATAATTATATAGTGTATAGCTCATTTTTATATATATTAGATTTTTCGAAAAAGATCCAAAATTGGGATTGAAGTGTAAAAAACTGCAACTCTTCCCCTGGGCAAGATATTTTGACTTTCTTTTGACGTGCTGATTTTACAAAGAACTATTTTATATACATGTCTCATTGTGCCTCACTCCTCCGTTCACCCACTCCTCTCTATATCCAAACCCCTCCTCTCTCTCTCTCTCTCTCTCTCTCTCTCTCTTACTCTCTGTCCGCAGCAGATCTTGGCACTGACAGCTGCATTGTCACGCGTAGGAGTGCAGAACCTCTCCATCTCACCGTTTTTTTTCGACACTCCTCCTCCTGCTCCCAGCATCCCAAATAAGACACATGCTCCTGGGCTGGGCTTCTCACTCACGTTAAGATCTCCTGGACACAGCTTCTCCAAGCTTCTCTCTCTTCTTAGTTTTGCCTGGCTTCATGGGTTGAAGGGCAGTCAGCGTTGTCCACAATATCGCATCTCACATCCACTCCTGATCTTCTCACCCACACGTTCACACTCCAGTCTACATCATCTTAAGTACTATGGTTAATTCCTTAAACATGTCTGGACTTGTCGCAGCGCCGGAGGCCTCCAGCGGAGAGAGCTGCGATCGGCTGTAGTCGACTTCAGCTGCAGCACCGGCAATCCACCTGCCACGGCGTGAAAGGGGTCCCCTTAGCTGTGATCTGTCTGCCTGCAGGGGGGACCCAGCGCGACTGGGCAGCAGGTACTATGCATTTGGGACTGGTGGTGCTGACAGTGGTGTTCCTCAGCTCCATGGGTCACGGCGATAACCTCAGGGTCTCCAGAGGCAGAAGACAGAGAAGAAGTGAGTGCTTCTAGAGTTCTCTCTCTCTCGTTAACTCTTTTTTCGTGCGGCTGTAATTTATCTTTCATTGACTTTCCATTGCGGCTCATTAGAGATTTTTTTATTAGGTGTAATGTTGTTAATCTTTTTTGAACTCTCATGCCAGTTTTGAAGGGACATTAGTGTGATTAACAGGAACAACCGTCGTCTTATAGTAGTAACTTCACTTTTGAAGGCAAATTGTAAACAAGCATGTCATGTTCTTGAACATGGCCAACATTGACACATAAGAGTTTCAGTGTAAAAACCAAACCAAAACACCTAACACCTATTTTCCTTGTAATTGTGCTCAAGCCTAAGCTTTTGCTTTAATGACTGATATATTTGTTGTTAGCTTTAATTGCATGTTTTCTTATGCGTTTGCACATTTCTTAGTCTGATCAGGGATGTAAAGTAGAGTGTAAAATTAATAAATAATAACTCATTTGTGTGTTTTCAGTATTATAGTACTATAGTAAACTATTAAGATCATTTTTTTAAAGCCCCTTGGGCATACCCATAGGACCTGAGATATCGTAGATGGGGACCCCATAATGTTTTTGTCCGAAGCCCTGAGAATTTAAACAATGATTGTGAGTAGATTATCATTATTAGATTAACACTTATGTATTAGAATAAATGAAAAGCAAACAAATTGAATTTTGTTAAGAGGACTAGTTTTTATTTAGAAGTAAGATTTGAGAACTGCTTACGGGTTGTGGTGAGTTGAACTCCCTCTAGAGGAGGTGAAAGTTAACAACCAAAACTGGCTTTCTGAGTACAAATTTACTACCTTGTTATCTTGTTAAGAGAAAAGATAATTCTCTTATTTTAATTTAGAACGTAGATTGCTATGATATTATAGCAGTAGGTAGACAGAGCTACACATCGGGCAACACAAAAAGCTTAAAAGACCGATAACGTAAAGCTGTCTGTAGAGAAAACCGTGAGTTAGCCTGGTTGTTGAATGGATCTGTAGTTTCTCCTAAATCTGTTCAGACCTCCCTCAAGCTGACCTGTCTACCACTTTTTCTTAAATGTTTTTGTGCTGTTTTATCAACAAAATGAGGGCAAACATCTTTGACAGCAGGTATTACACAACTGATTGATCAGCTGTCAGTGCATCTTGGCACTTTCCTGCCCCTCTAAAAATATCCCATCTGAACCTACAAAAACATCTATATTTGTGTTTAGCTTTATATAATAAACTGTAGTGGATTGATATACAGCTCTGTACATGCGTTCATATGGCACAGTGCCCGAGGCAATCTCTGGATCCAACTATTCGCTTAAGATTTGTGAATATAAGAAAAAAATCACAAGTGCTAATTTATTATTGTGTTGAATGTGTATCCACATTTTAATCTTATCTCATTGCTTTTCAAAAAATTGAAAAATAAACAAAATCTGTGATTATTTGCTCGAGCAAATATTTTGAAAAAATGTACAACTTTATTTATTTGGTGAATGACAAATGATGTTATTGACTTACTCGTTGTATGAACCAGCTATTCGAGTGTTGGATGTAATGAAACATGAAAAGGTTTACTGCATCATTAAATCCATTCTTAGTAATGCATGACTACTTTTTTATTTTAGGAACTTGTACGCTCTCAACTCATAAATTACGTTAAGAGTTCTTAAGACACACGAAGGCATTTGAGCTGACTTATGTTGCTAATGTAATCTGGCTATGAAAGATCTTTTATTCCTTCCACATAATGTCATAGTTAGCTTAAAGAGGACACTCCAACAGGGCCAGATGCTGTATTCTTTGGAGCTTTGGCAGTGTCCACAGAAGCTTTTCGTAATGGTAGCAAGACTTTGAGTAGACATCGGGTAGACCCGTGCATTTTTTGTCATTCGTCATTCGCCCTTACCATTTCATATTTGTTGATCCTGCTCAGAGGCATTTTCATTTATTTCAGTTGCAAAAGGAATGCTGTGATCAGATGAAAAATGTCCCCGTGTCTAAAACTTTTAAACACTTCTGAAGACCTGTTTATTTCCATTTTTGGCATTGGTGGTCCTTGTCAGGCTGACCACACCTTGTTCATTTTAGAAGAGCTTAAGTTAAGAGGTCTGTTTTGGTTGTTTACGCAATGGTGTGTCAAGTTTTTTTGGTGGTGTTGTTTACTTGTTTAAGATGATAAATGTTTAAATTAGACATGTGATGAAAGATCTTAATTCTCTTGAGCTTGCAAATGTGTTTCTGTACTGTGTTAAATAAGTAGTTCACCTTCAAAATGAAAATTCTATCATCATTAACACGCCGTCTTGTCATTTCAAACCTGTATGACTTCCTTCCTTCCGCAGAACACAAAAGATATTTTGAAGAATGTTGTTAACAGCCCCCATTCACTTGCATTTGTTACAATAGAAGTGAATGGGGGGCCGTGCTGTTCTGTTACCAACATTTTTCGAAATGTCTTCTCGTGTTCTGCAGAAGAAAGAAATATGGGTTTGAAATGACATGGTGAACTACTCCATTAAGGACATTGCAAGAATAATTATAATCAAAAGGGTATCTGTCTTGTTTTTTAGTAAAATATCTGAATTCTCTTAAAAGGAATAGAATAGAAAAGGATAAACTGTAATTTAGTTCAATATATAGCCACTGAAAACAAGTAGAGATACTGTGTAATTGTGCTTTTTAAATCTTGTTAAATCATTTAAAGAGCTAAGTTTCTGCCTAAATATTTGTCTCAACCCCATTTACGGCTAATATAATATAAAACCAAGGTACTAGTTTATTAATTTACAATTCAGTAAAAAAGAAGTAGAACTAACAAAATAATAAAAAAGTAACACCTGTCAGCTAGATACAGTACAAACAATAGAAATGTGAGAAGGTAACAGAAAAAAATATTATATCAAAAACTACTGCAGTATGTGATCAATACTGTGTTACTTCTTTATGGTGTAATGCTATAACATTATAGACATAGTTACATTACATTAGATAATAATATAAGATTGAATAACAAAATGTGTAAAGGACAATGGTTGTTGTAACCTCTGAATAACCTGTGCCTTTTTCATCTACTTGTGTTTAGGTTACATCGCTTAATGTAAGTGTGATGCATTTTCAGCCAAACAAATATTTAACACTTATAAGATTTACTTGTGACAGTATATAGAGCCGATAGATACATATATGCATAAATTAAAGCAGATGACCGCAGGAACAGGATGTGCACTCTGACATGCTTTCGTAGAAATCGCTTGGCCTCACAAGCTTAAATTTTTTAACCATACAAGCAAGTCATGAAAAGTTGCAAGGGATGAGCGAATTTTCTCTGATTTTGAAAGTCATTTTATTAAATCATGCGGCATCTGGACATAATGAACACTGATTTAAGCTGAAGTACTGATGTGTCTATTTTGTGTTCCTGTGGACTATCAGGGGAATGGAAGAACTGATCAAATGTAGAGTTTTGGTTGCACTTAAAAGGGATAATTCACCCCAAAAATGAAAATTCTTACATTTACTAACTCTTATGTCATTACACACGTTTGTCTTGATTTCTTCTGCATAACAGAAATTGAGATATTTTGAAGAATGTTGTTAACCCTTGGTGCTAAACAACATCGGACCCCATTGTCTTCCATTGTATAGACAGAAAACTACCAAGACATTTCTCAAAACTTTTTTGTGTTCCACAGAAGCAATATACAGGTTATGGGTCAATAAATATGGCATATTTATAGCCGTGCAGTCCCGGTGCCGTATGCTTTTCCTCCTATTATAATCCTTCTCTATTATTTGTCCTGGCTCCAAGGTGACTGCTCTGGTAATCAGTTATTGTAAGCAGATTGGATTAAGAAGTGCCTGCTATATTGTAAGAAAACGTTGTCAATGTCACGCTCACTCCTGTTTTTCGTCCTCTGTTTCCACAGTAAGCACTGAAGTACCACCGTCGTGCTCCAATGGCTGTGAACACTGCTCTGAATACAACGGATGTCTGAAATGTCGTCCCCGACTCTTCATCCTACTGGAGAGAAATGACATCCGTCAAATAGGCGTTTGCCTCGCTGCATGTCCTGTTGGATATTATGGAATTCGAAATCGAGATATGAACAAATGTACACGTGAGTCTTAGGTCTTCTGCCCCAGGAATATTTTGACACTTTTAAAAAGTTTATAAAAATGAAGGATTTAAAGTTGGACTGGGTTGTTTGAACAACATCATGGGGACATTGACTAAACTTTTACATGAGGTGTATCGATGTAAATAAGGTCTTATTGTCCAAGCACGCAGTTTAACCAGCTACTAAAAAGTTGCCTGCTGTATTTGAGTGAAAAAGTTAATACAATACATACAACAAAGATTTCTGCCTGACACCGATGAGTTTGAATTTACAGGAAATCTACATGTAATGTGATTTTAGCCCACTTAAAATAATCTGCAACATTGTTTCAAACAACTAAGAGGATAAATATATGCCCTGCAACTCTAAAGTGCACACAAATCATGAATGTTATCATTCACTTACTATCATGATGCAGCATTCGGGCAATTCTTTTTCTGTAGTTGCACAAAAGAGGTGAAAAAAATAAAGAAATCTGACTCTGCGAGACAAATACAATGAAAGTGAATGGTGACTCATGTCAGCCAGTGATGCTTCAAAATCTTAAAATCCCTCAATAATGCAGTTCATCTGTCGCATCCTAAAATGCATTAATATATTAAATGCATAATTTAGTGAATCCGATACAAAACAACAGACAATGCATGGAGATAACTGTTATCAGTGTTATCAGTTACAGATCTAAGTGAACACCGAAGGCCTTTATGTCTCATATTCAGATCAGCCAGGCAAGTTTCAACGCCAATGTTTTGAAATTGCGTAATTTGTGCTATTTCCCAAATCCCAAATTATTCAGCACATTCCCAGATCTGTATTCCAAAGGAACTACTTTACGGGTGAAAACACGGATGCAGAAAAATTCAAAGCAAAACACTTGTACCATGCTGTTGTTTATTTGTTTACTCATAGAAAGTGGATGTTATTGTTTTAGCCGGCTAAAACAGAGTTCATGCTAGTTCATCTCTAACCATATTTTTCTCTCTTTCTATGTAAACACTGTGAAAAATCCTGCTTTTAGTAGCTAAGCTGTCGTTTCCCATCATGTGCGTGAGCATTTTTACTGTTATAAAAGGAAAAGCACGGAGAACTTTGAATAAAAGAGGAAATGCCTCTCGTAAATTGATTAGTGGCACCTCTTTACTCTTGCTGTGGGAGGAAATTAACAGCTTTATTTTAGCCTTTCTAATTTCAACCACCAGAGGTTTTCCAGTTGTAAATGAAAGGTACAGCTCCCTTTTCGAGCATGTTTTGATAGCCAATTACTGCGAACAACAGCTTGGACTCATTAGATTTTGTTAGGAAGAAATGCCTTCGGTAACAATATACACTCTTGAATCACACCCCTTAATACCTTTCAGATGGTTTTGCTTAAGCTTTCCTTCTAGATTTAAATTTGAACGTTAGCATTAAAAGATGTGATGTATAAGTGGAGTCTTGTTTTTATTTCAAAAGCATCAAGAGCCTTAGATTCATCATTTCTTGATGCGTATTCTTTAAGTGCGCTTGGATGTGCCATATGCAGATGTCTGCTTGTTAACCTTTCTATTTTAATGAGCTACATTGAGACTGAGATAAATTGACCTGTCAAAAATCTTGTATCTGTGAGTATGGCGTGTTTTTGCTGTGCTCTTTGAAACACTGCTGTGCACACGTTCTCCTCTCTCTCTCTTTTTTAAGTCTCTGATAGCGGTCCTGCTGCAATTACTCAATCAGCTGTGTGGATTTGATTTGCCTCCAAATACCCATGATGTCTTGTTAACAACATTTGTCTTGCATTAAGAGTACATTTGTAAATGCTTGAGTGCAAAAGAATTTGCTCCAAACATTACTAATGTCAAATTTAGTTGTCAGGCATTTAAAGCAGTAATTGAGAGCAGAGGTTAGAAGACAAAACACTCTCTTCAATTATTGGCCGGGATTTAGCTTATGTGACTGCTACTCTGAGAAAATCTTTGGCGTTAAATTAAATTTCAGATCCATATTTAAGAATTTGTAATGGTGATTTAGTGCAGTCTGTTCTGAGAAATGTTTTGCTCTCTGTTTTGAGTTATGGATTAGCTGGTAAGAAACATCAGGAGGAAACCTTAGATCATAAATGATTAATGCTTATTTATAATATGTAACGTAATATTTTCATCCTCTTAGAGCAGTGGTTTTCAAATGGGGGTATGCATACACCCAGGGGTACTGCAGGGGGTACGTGAGAGAAACTGACATTTAGGGATAAATAAAGTAAATCAATAAATTATGATATTAGTATTCTTATATGAAATTAGGACTACACAAAGATGCATAAAAAATAAATTAATAAATTAAGATATAATAAATGTATGACTCTCATTTCACTGTATTTTAAAGTACAATGTCGTTGTCTGGTTGTCTTTGAAAAAATCATAAAAAGGGGTACTTAAGCCAAAAAAGTTTGATAACCACTGTCTTAGAGGTTAAAGCTTTGAGGAATATTTAGGAATAACATCCCACATTTTATCTATTTTAAATAAGTTGCTCAAAAATACAAAATCTTGAAAGAGCTGCTGGACACACCTGAATATGATGTTGTTGTTGATTATTATATTTTATCAGCTTTTCATTTATACATTAATCATCACCTTCCATTAATCTTTACATTACTCACAGACACCCTTAAATGAACATAGCATTTTTGGAAATATGCTCATTTTCCAACTCCCCAAGAGTTGATAAGTTGAGTTTTACCGTTTTGGAATCTATTCAGCCGATCTCCGGGTCTTTTGATAACACCTTTAGCATAGCTTGGCATAGATCCTTGAATCCAATTAGACCAGTAGCATCAAAGACCAAAGAGTTTCGATATTTTACCTGTTTAAAACGTGACTCTTCCATAGTTATTTTTAGGCCGATTTGAATAAGAACTATACTACTATTCCGGCGTAATAATCAAGGAAGTTTGCTGCTCTAACATGGCCGCGTTACAACAACAAACTTCCTTGATTATTACGCAGGAATAGGACTATAGTTCCTAATCAAATCGGCCTAGAAAATATATTTTTTTATTTTCCGCCTGTTTAAGTACACGATATAACTACAGAGGAGTCAAGTTTACTAAAGGAAAAATATCTAAACTCATTTTTAAATGCGATGCTACTAGTCTAATTGGAATCAATGATCTATGCTAAGCTATGCTAAAAGTTTTATCGCAGATCGGCAGAGTACATTCCAAAACATTAAATCTCAATTTATTAACTCTTGGGGAGTTGGAAAATTTGCATATTTCCCCCCAAAAAGTGGAATTTCCCATTAAGACTACTTATTTACTTTAAAATGAGCATCATGCTGTACTGTCAAAATTCTAAAGACTCTTCATTATGAAGACCCCGCCTCATTGGGTCTGTTATACAGTATGACTGTTTTTAATTTGTCTCTTGTCATTTCAGAATGTAAAATTGAAAACTGTGAGGCGTGTTTTAGCCGAAATTTTTGCACAAAATGTAAGGAGGGCTTGTACTCGCACAGGGGCCGATGTCTCTCCAGCTGTCCTGATGGGTTCAGCACTGTCAATGGCACTATGGAGTGTGCAGGTGAGTGAGTTCAAAACACAGAATCCTCCAGTCTCCACAAAACTTCTTATTTGTTTTAAGAATTTTAATAAATTTGGAAACGTTTACATTTCAAATGCCTCAGAAGAATTGATTTTGATGTTTTCGCATCGGAAAAAAGGGAATGGCAATACATTTTATTGAATTGACTTGAAATCATGTTTAGTGCATGATTGTGTTTTGCTTTTATTACGTATTGCATGCCCTGTATCAGAAAACAGCTTTGCGAATCATTATTGTGATGGACCAGTGAAATCAGAAACGACCAAGTTCTGGGATTCCTTGTATTTATGTCCTCCAACTTCAATTTTGCCTATTCTGTGGTTTCTCAATCACCGTTGAGGGAAACGTTGGCGAAAGGCCTGTTGGATGATAAGGGTTTTATTGATTTCTTGAGAAAACATTTCCGACAAACACAGCACTAATGGCGTTTCACTCAACACCGGTACTGGCTCCTCCAGGCAGCTTGGCCTTTAAATCAAGAGCTTCACCTTCCAGTGTGACATTTTGCCAAAGCTTACGATGCGTTACCTACATCAAAGGGTCGGCTCAACATGTTCCTGTGTGAGTTTTTTGCCCAGAGATTGTTTTTGGCAAGCACTGGTTCGATTGAACCCCCCCCACACACATGAGACAAAAAACGGATGCTTAGAAAAGACCCAGTTTAAAGAGAATTAAGACAAACAAATTCTTTCTGCGCTCAATCCAGTCGAAAGCCTGGAGCTTGACAGCTTGTCATTACAAGGAAAAAAATCCAGCCCACCTCAAATCATAACACATGCTCTCCTTTTTAGTGATAATTGGAACAACGTGAGTGATGCTTTATTGTAGTCTCTTTTGTTAATTCTTTGGGGTTTCCTAACGCAATTTTGTTCACTTTTGTTTGGAGTAATGTTTATCTTAGATTCGCTCCAGTGGAACAAAATGTTCAAACCATTTTTACGTACGCCATTGTCTTAAAATATAGTCAGTTGTGTAATTGGTTCATTCTAAAAAATATTCTGATTTTCTCTGTTGCAGTCCAGTGTGATCTAAGCGAATGGAGCCTGTGGGGACCTTGTATGAAGAAGAACAAAACATGTGGCTTTAAAAAGGGAAACCAGACCCGTACCAGGGAGCCCTTGCAGCTTCCAAGTCCTGCCACCTCCACCGGGATCGTACCTCCCTTGGGCTGCGTCCCAGAGATCCAGACCCAGAGATGTACCGTGCAGAAAAAGATCCCATGCAAAGGTAAATCAGAGAAAGAAAAACAGAAAAAATGTGCTGGAAGCTGGAAGGATAGGAAATACTTTCCAAAAGGAATGCGTGAAATCTGTTATCCGACTTCATTGCAGATTTGCAGATTTATTGATCGTTTATCTTTTTTGACCGCTCTGAAACACGTAAACAGTCTTCAATCAGGCTAATTGGAATTCGTTTATTTATGCTTTCTGACACAACAAATCCTTGCGTGTGCAAATAAACAAACAGAAGCCCAGCTGGTTTGTAATCTTTTTGTCGCTGGCTACAGATCTGAGGAGAGGGTTTTGTTTGTTGCTTTAACTTACTGGAAAGTGAGGTTAACAACAGTATGCCGTTCTGGCTCTCGAGAAGGAACAGAACGTTAGAGGACCTGTAGTGGACCAGTTAGCAATAAGACCTTTGTAAAGTCTGAACACTGTTGTTTTTCTACATGCCCAGTGAACTAAGAACTGAGTGATCTGTTTCAGACATGAAGCCAGGCTAATAAAACGTGTTGACAGAATTTTGAATGCAGGCTTTTGGTAGGCTAGTTTTGTATTGTATTGTTTTGTCCCCTTGTAGTTTGACACTGGTGTTTCTTGCCAAAACAGATTTCTGTTTACATTTGATATTTTAGCAGATATATCTATCCAAAGCAATTCACAGAGGAGGATACTGCCAGATCAAAATGCAAGTAAACAATAAAAAGAGAGAAAAAACTAAGAGACCATTTTAAAATTACTTTTAGTTTTTCTGAGTTTACTATTCATCTGTATGTATTTAGGTAAAACGGTCATTTTTGTTTCATTCTGTGAACTACTAACAATATTTGTCACAAATTTTCAAATCAAATATTTGCATTTATTGGCAGAAAATGAAAACCGGAGAAACAGGTCAAGAAGATAAAAAAGAAAGATATTTCTGCATTGTGGCAGACCTCAAATACTGCTAAGAAAACAAGTTAATATTCACTTTCACGCAATGCAACTGTAATATCTGTTCATGTGATTAGGGAATTTCATAAATCGTAATTTTATGCGAGAAGCTCTATTTATCAAAGTGTCTAGTCATGCTTCCAGTCGTTGTCACTCCTGAGGTTTGAATTCGTTGAAATTCAACGGACACCGGACTGGAATGGCCACAATACATCTAGAAATCTTGATCAAATATTGAGTCTCTTTTTTTACAGCTGTATGTACATGAACTGAAGTTTACATGGCTCAATCCATTCTCTTCAAATTACGGCAAAATTCTTATCAGTTTTCGTTTCATAAATCACGTAACACTCAGTCTAAATGGCGTAGCTCATATCAACACTCACTTTGAGCTCATTGTTGTAACGTCACCAGTTGAGTAATTTTTAAAGTAAACACAAGAATATATGTTCTGTATGCCTTTGTTTTGTCATAATTTTCAGGAAAATAAATTGTTTCTGGAAATGATGTGCAAACACCCTCAGAGAGATCAAGTGTTCGCTGTTCTTCTGATCGAAGGGGGCTACATTCTGGACGACGTGTGACAGCGCCATTTGAGAAATGAAAGGCAAATTTACTCTGCGTGACGCCTGTATCGTGGAAAGAATTTCCACCCGGGGTCCATAAGAATAATTAACAGTGAAATATTATAAACTGCCCCATAAAAGTGCTATATTGCCTGCCAGATTTCTAAACTTAGAGTTCACTTCCAGTCGGAAAGCGAGCCGAGGGAGAAAGAGAGATATGGTAAATTAATAAGGCCGGACACATGCAGAGTCTTGTGTTTGTAGTTCAATCGCACAATATCATGCTCTAACTATGTTAAGATACTATCTGTTAACACAACGTTCTGTTGGCGCGAGTGAAAGCGTGGAATGTTTTCAACGACGCAAGCTTCTACACAAACCTTGCAACATCCACTTCTCAAGGGTAATGGGTTTAATGTAACTCAGGTGTAAAAGAACTTAGAGGTTATGGGTTGCATGACCCGAAAGCCCTTTTCTCAGAGTGTAAATGTGTACCTAAATTAGCAAGGGTGTGGATACATCTGCAGGAATTGGCCGACAGAGCTGCTGTAAAAATCACAGGGGGCAGTGCTTGTATAACACTGGTGATTTAGTGGTGTGGGGATTTCACTCTTTAAGTTGATTTCACCAAGCCCTCTTTCTGTAGTTTAATAAATGTCTTTGCACGAAACATGAATACACTGAGTGCGTGATTGCCTTTGTCAGGCGATGTTTAGGCAGCGCTGTAATTATTGCTGTCATAGATTAATGGACCTTCCCCAAGCGTTGTTATCGCTTTATCAAAGTTACGTTTGCTCTATGTGGACACAAGATTTAAAGCTCTTTGAGTCCATGTCCTTTGAGTTTAAATCAAGGTTTTTTTGTTTCAATGCTGCACTTTTTAAATTGTGAATAATGGCATATTTTACTTGAAGTTGGAGTGTGTGAAATTTAGCGGCATCTAGTGGTGAGGTTGCGAATCACAACCAATGGCTCACTCCACCTCTCCCTTTCAAAGCACTATGGTGGCTGAAACAAGACAAAGATGTTGTCACATTTTCGCTTCTTTGCCGAAGGAGGACGAAATGCTCTCTCTAGGTCAGTTTGTCCGTTTAGGGCTACTGTAGACACAACGTGGCCCGGCGGTGTATATAAATACAAATTACACACAGCACCTTTAAAGACACACAATGCTATCTTTTGCGCCTGAATTTACATCTCTTTTTATTCATGTGATGGGATGTGGTAGACATTGCGACCCATGACTTTGATCTGTATATAAGACAGCTGTTGTTGTTGCACAACAACAAGCCTTGGCAAGTCTGTTAAATTTACTTAGGGAATGGTAAGTATTGCTTATTTTATTGTTCAATATGAGTCCGTTAAACTGTTAAAATCCACCCAATGAAAACCTTTTTTATATGTTTACAATTGAGCTGCTTGACACGCCATTTTATGTCAGAAATCTGTAAACAGTGAGCTACTTTTATTGGATTGTTTATTGTTGACGGCCAAAGGTCTAATTAAACGAATACCTCTTCCTATTTTCTATTTTAATATTGGATTTTATGTAGAAACAAACATTTGCGGTGGAGTATTAGGGAGTGGGGATGAGCACAGAGCCAATTTCAGGAGTCGCAGAGTGGCTGTGTGTGTGGCTCACGCTATCAAACGCAGAGCAAATGCTCTCCAGCTTCATATGAATGTTGACTTTGGTTTCCAGGGAGCGCTGAGACTCACAACACCAACTTCATAACAAATATCAGTCAGTGTTGAGGCCCAGACTCCCCTTTAAAGTAGTGCAGGCAAGTTTTTTGGGGGCCAGTATACCGGACCTGTCTGGATAGTCAAGAAATCTCACGCCAAAAAGATTATCGTTCTCTTTTCAATTCTTTCTCCGCCACACAAATAAGATTAAATAGATGCACTGTTTCTCATGAATAAATGACTTCAGTCATCTCAGAAATTCAGATGAGATCCCAACAATATTTTTTAAACTGCAAATGCAGATTTTAGGGTCATTTTAAAATCCGAGCAGTCAGTCATCTCATTATGAATTCAAATATCATCATTCCACAACGTTAAAGGGACAATTCACCCGAAAATACAAATTCTATCATCATTGAATCACCCTTTAGTTGTATAAATGTCTTTGTTCTGTTGAAGACAGAGAAATATTTGAAAGAATGCTTTTTAACCCCATTGACTACCATTGGAAAATTGCATATATTTTGAAGAATGCAGGACAGCAAACTGTTCTGGTGCACAAAAATGTCCATTTTTATTTCTTACAAGGGACTGTGAAATATATTAAATATGCTATGCTATGAAAGAAATGAGCTTTTCCTCCAGGGTTGCTTTGGACTCCTCCTTAAAGCTTTTTAGCTTTCAGACTTTGACATCCCCTTAATGACTGTTTGCATTAATGGTGTAGTTATGCACTTAAAGTAAGTGGCAGTCTCATAAACATGCAGAGTGTAAATGAAAGAGCAGGAGTGAGATGAAGAATTGGATTACAGGTTCACTTCTCCAGCTCGCTTTTGAGAATCATTTTAATTTTTTTATCATTATTGTCTGACCTATAATTAAGGTACACAAGTGCTCTTTATGCATTATGATTGCATTAACAAATTACTTTGTGTATATTTCAATTCAATTCAAGTTTATTTATATAGCGCTTTTCACAATGTGCATTGTTCCAAAGCAGCTTTAAAGGGGCAAACAGGAAAAACAGAAAAGGTCAAACACAGCACAGTGCATTGTGTTTATAGAACAAGCAAGATCATTCTAATAAATAATATCTAATTAATCTAATATCTAATTAATATCTGGGCATAGTACATCCAAGTAGTCTTGTAGATAACAGCATTTGAAAATTGAACGTGTAGGTTTTCTGACTTGATGTTAATTTCTTCACTTTAATTTCCTTTTTTATACTCAGGAGAAAATAGATACTCTCAGAGCCCTGGAGATAAAAATGGCAAGAACCGAAGCCGGGATTCCAAGGAAGGTGGAAGAGGGGGAAACAAGAAAAGAAAGACCCAAAACCGGGCAACCACTGCCTCCACCATTACAACAAGCACGGTGACCTAACCGTATCCTGGCATTAGATGGACCTAAAAAGAGAAAGGTCTTTGGAGATAAACTGTATTTGATTGTGACGATATCAAAATTATGCAAAAAAAAGGATTAACGCTGCTAAACGGAAAAATGCTCATGAGAACTGGAGGTTTGCTGTAATAAATAATGAACTATGTAAACTGAGTAAGGAATCAAGGAGCTGGGTTGGCTTTTCCGGCGATTTGGAAGCAACCAATAGGACTGGTCTTGTGCAGGGTCGTCTTCCCACAGGAAACCATTTGTGGTTGGAGAAATGTTCCATATGTTGCTTTATAGACCTATGACTAGGTTTCCGAGTTAAGAGCCATTGCTTTAACATCTAAAATATCTTAAAACGCACTTGTGGTTCACCTAATCCAGCTGTAAACACATTCATTTCTCCAATGTTGGATCTCCTTATGCTTGTGACAGGTAACACACGTCTGGAATCTGTCTGCAACTACTTTGTACTGCAGACTCGGAGGAAAATGTTATAGTGCTTTATTTTTTTAATCTGTTGTTTTCCTGTTGTTTTATTGCAAAAGAATGGCACTGGAACTGATATCGTGGTTTACAGAGAGAGTTTGGAAAAAGAAGAACTATGTTTTCCTTTCAGTAAATCTGTATAATCTAAATACTCAAATGACTCGGAGGTGATATTGTACACAGCACCTAGAGACAAACTCATGTTCACCTATAATGTTTAGACCAGTTCTCATTGTTTTAGCTCATAAAACAGCCTATGAAAATAGAAAAAAAAATGTTGTTTAGGAGAAAATGCATTATTTTTACACAGAAGAGGGCAGCAATAATATGAAGAATGTAGCCTATAGTGATTTAGTATGTTTATGAAAGCTTGTGTACGTGTGTCCATTGCGTTTTTCAGTCTGTGTTCTGTTGTGCACCTTTATAAGGCAACAGGAAGAAGAAACGGTTGTCTCCTTACAGAAGTCCACATTACACTTTGCAGTGTTTTAGGAACTACATTATGAAAAAAGGGCTTTTTTCATGTTTGCTCAGTTATATTCGCAACAAGGTCAATATATCACATCCTTCATCAGCAGTAACGTTTTGTACATCATACAGTCATTTAAATGTAGCATCAGTTGTAGCTTTTCTTAGTCTGTTTGACACAGCCCATTGACTTCATGAGGGCATATTCAACATTTACACCCATAATGAGTGCTGAACATGTCAGCTTCAGTTTATCTTGATGCAATGTATATTGTTAATAAAAACATGCATACAAATAAAAGGAGAGGTAAAATGTACTTAAACATTTGAATGTAGTTTATATGTTTAACGAAATTATTGCATCTTTTCTGTGTTGTGTATTTATGTATTTGGACTGTATATAGGCAAATTATGTTAACATTCTCACTTAAATAGTACAATTTATGTTTTTGTTCATGGCCGATAATAATAACAATTATTATTATTGTATTTGTATTATAAACAAAAACGAGAATTGTGCTATTTAAGAGAGGACATTTCCACAATTTACTTTTACACATTTTTTTGATAATATGTTGTTATTGTTGTTGTTGTTATTGCATGATCAATTAGCCTAAAGGTAAACACATTACATTATCGCATTGCATCCCTGGTGCTCCATGTTTCCAGACCATGCATGCCATATTAAGGTGTATTTGCAAATTTGTGGTTGTGAAGTTGGTACACGGGCAAAGGCTGTAAAACTTGAGACAAATAAAAACGAATAATGTGTCGTTGCCAGTGGGAGGGGGAGGAGCTTAACCTGGACTGCACCCTTAAACAGCAACAGCCGTTTCTCATTAGAGAGGGGAGGGCAGAAGAACGGTAGAGAGTGGACCGTAAATAACACATTCATCCCCCTTCCTGGCCATAAATTCTTGCGCCGCCTCCGTGGGACGGACTTCTCACTCTCGTTCACCCTCTCTCTCTCCTGCGCACCCTTCCCTCCTGCACTCTTCACGCACTCTGTCATGAAATACAGGGGGGGAACCCAAATGCAGGCAGGCACGGTGGTGAATGGACAGATATTTATTTTTACAAAAGACCATACAAAAGGACAACAAAACCCACGATGGGGGAAAACAAGACTGGATAAACCACAAACAAAAAAACAAGAACACAGACTAACTAAACTAGAAAATAAACACTGGTACAAATTCAAAACTAGACTTACTAAAACTCGAGGAAACAGGAACTTGGCAGACAAGGTAACTTTTACAGAGAACAGCATACATGTACAGACACAACATAGCATGCACGTTCAGACAGCTTACAGGTACAGACCAAAGCAATGACCGACACAAGACAATGAAACATGAGGACTCTTTAAAGGGAACAAACACAGGATAATTAATAGGGACCAGGTGACAAAGATCAAACACTAAGGGAAAGCTAACAAGACAAAAGGGTGGGAAACACTGACGAGACACAAGAAAGAGCATGACACGTCAAAATATAAACAAAACTATGTCTTCCTCACACAAAACCCAAGGCAATGCCATGACTCCACCGCTAGGCCAAGAATAAACATGACATGATGGTGGAATCATGACACTCTCTATATTGATTTTATCACATTTCTCATTTGACCAACTCTTCCATTCTTGTCGAGAACAGGGGCGGTTCTAGGGGAGCCAGAGGGGGCCAGTGCCCCCGTGTCAGCACACTTGGCCACCCCCCTTGCGCCCCTAAATCTGATATCTCACCAAAACAGAGACATTTTGAGAAAATTTGTTTTCAAATGAAAAATGAATAAAAAATAATCATGACAACAATGTTAGTGTGCCCCCTAAAAGCATAAGTGCCCCCTGCCTGGCCCTCCCAGTTACAGTAGTCTATAAACGCCACTGATCGAGAAACGTATAATTACATAATTCATTATTGTCCAGTCGATTCTCACATCCATCAAGCATTTATGCAAAGTCACATATCTTGAACTCTTTCCTCCCTCTCATGTCATAGACTCTACTGGGGCAAATGAGGCCACAAGTCTCCCACATGTCATATACACCCATCGTGTAGACTCGTGCTTTCCCACTGTTATTACCAATTACCCAATTTCTGTCTTTGGAACCATAACCGAATCCAGCTCTCCTCAGATGAACTCAGGGATTCCCTAGATAGAATGCTGCTCCAGGGTTTTCATCTCTCCTGCTCTGAAACACAACAGCCTCTCGTATGGATCAAGATCTGAGGAGAGGGGAACTAGGGGCCAAGAAAGGATGTTTCTAAAGGGGTGCCTCTGGAACAGTGTGATGGAGTGTGTGGGAGGTGGGATTTATATGGCTGGCATTGTGTTTGTGATGTCTAGCAGTGAGGCATCATGCCAGTGGTAGAGAGTGTTCTTTAATAAGACTCAAATAAGCTCATTAAGTAAATTGTAGAGGATTTTTCCATTCACAACAATAACTGTATGTGACAACTACGGTTTCGAAACGGTACATTTAGAGCACCAAATGGTAAATTGCAGTCCAAAGGGACAATGAGAACATTTTGTGACCTATTGTACTAACCTGTGCTCTTTTGAACCTAGTTTGGAATTGAAGCATCTGAGATCGATGCTTTTGAGATGATGGGCATCCACACAGTCGGTCAGCAGGTGCATGCTTTGGTATACAACTTTTGTGCGTGTCAGGATAAGCCCACTGGAGCCAAGAACTGTGCTTGACTTTCCTGGGAACCCCACAAACATCTGTCTCCACCCACTGAGGAGTAACATTTGATTCACATCAGTTCACTAGCACTGACACTATGTTTACTCATAGCCAGAGGAAGACCGTTCCTCGGTTTATCCCTTTGTTTTCTCTCCACTACACCTTTAGGAATTTTTGTTTCATGTTACCTGATCATGGGGGACGGTTAACATCTTTTTAAGAATAACCTATATATTTTGTTATTGTAAGTGCAATTGAATCTTATAGAAAATTAGTTGTACGGTTTATGTTGAAAAATATCCTTTACTTTAAAGTATGCGTTTTTTCAAACACACAATGTTGGCCCACCTAGCCTATTTAATACGAACATTGAAGACCATATTTTTTACAATCATCTTATTAATGATGTGAAAAAACATCCACGCTGCATACTGTTTATGATGACCTCTTATGTCTATATTTGCCAAATAATTTGTCTATATTTTTTTCACTTCTTGTATTATTGTTTTTATTTAATTCTCATAAATCGCATCTCAATGTATTTTCGCACTATTTTTGTAGTGCAAACGTGTACACTTTCTTCTGCACTGAGCTCCTGTCGCCAAGTCAAATATTGTGAAAACATACTTGGTAATAAAGCTCCTTCTGATTCTGATCAAAGTGAGTTACTAAAGGTGAGTACTTGTCTATTGCAATACAAGTTTAACACTGTTATTAAATTTTAATATTAAGCTTCCCCTATGCTGTGGCCCACAGCACTGTTCCAAATTATTACAAATATTTCAGAAGAAGCTTAAAATGAGTAAGCATCTCAATTTGTAGTTGACATTAAAAGTTCTGCGTTATGGCAATCCTGCCATCTAGTGATTTTTATACTCTAGTACTCCTCATAGCATCAACTGATCTATGAGGATCTAAGATCCAAAATACTTTATCAACAAAAACGAATAACGTTAAATAATACATGCAAATAAACAAATAAAATGGTGTTTTTAAGCTCACCAGACATTAAAATTATTAAAATAATATAATTTAAACATTTAAGAAGATTGTTATATGTTATTACATTCATGACTATTAATTAATTAATGTTAATGTTTTGATAAAACAATTTAATTTTGATCATATTTAATTTTTATTTATTATTAACATTTTTTATATTCTAAGATAACAAGTTATCATCGACATTATTATCATTAATGTTTTAATATATGCTAATTTACAGTTTACATTTTTTATGTTAATATGATCAAATAAACAAAATACATATTTTGCGATACGACGTCTAAGTGTTGAGGGGGTTGTAAATAAATATTTTTCCACTAGAGGTCGCAGCATCCCAAATAATCTGTTCTGGTTAACAGTTCAACAGTTTTGCTCTGTTTCGAAGGTTTTTTAATTCACGAAGAAATGTATGTATTCCCGGTTACATCAGCAATACTTTTCAGCAAGGTGAGATACATATTAATAGAAACATAAAACTATATAATATAATATAAAATAAATCTCAAGAAATGTAATACAAAACATTACAGCTATGCTTTTTCCAGAAAATGTAGAGATGTTATAAAAAGGAAACATCTTAAGTCACATTTTATACAAATGCAATATATCTTTCAAAAAAATATGAAGCGTGGCTTCTTTCAGAAAACAACCTTTCGAAAGAGTTCATAAAAGTAATGACAAAGTCAATTTGGGAATTAGATGAAATCCCTTTGAACTTTATGTGAAAGCAGCCCCACTAATGTGAGAACATTTCTGATCACATCAAAAGTCTCATGATGAGTTGTCATGCTGATTTAATTACAGGGACTTTTAGTTTAGGTTCTTAATTGTTGTTAAATGTGATGGGTTGATCGTGGGTAGGGCTTGTATTTTGTTTCACATTACTTTATTTCCAGGTGTACAAAGCAAAGCAGCTGTAATAATGATATGAATGAAAAGAGACGTTCTGGATTTAACAAACATTAGGGCATAATGTAGAAGGACATGTTTGTGTTAGTTTGATACATGTTTATATTTAGGAAACACAGCCACTTTTCAACCACAAAAATGACTACTTGGAAAACGCAGTGTTGGAAAAGCCAACCAAACCATCACGGTCCGTCCACAGGAAAGAACGACTTGACCTCAGAGAAAGGTAGAGAAAAATAGATGGGGAGATATGTATTTTGTGAAGGGCCAAACCACAGACAAAGCTTCCAAACTTTTCAACATCAGGCCTGAGTGTCACTTGTGGACTTTTGCAATTAAACAACACATTTTCTCATCTTGCATTTCAGCCCAAAATATTTCCATTGTGATGACATCAACAGAAATGATGAGGTTTCTAAAAAAATGCCTGTAGCACAAATATATCTTGCTCAATTTGCTATAACAGACCTCAGTTAAGACGTTCATGACAAAGTATGTTAACTGTACACTTGAACCGTACTAATGTTGATGGAATAACATTGTTTGTGCCGGTTTCATGTCTGTTAAAAAAAATCGAAATCAGCCTTTTTGTTTAAAAATGTTTTTCCCGTTGTTTCATTTGTGAAAATCTACCTGAAAGATGATACAAGTTTAGTTTGTAATTATTTGGTGCAAGTCAATTATTCCACGGCTTTTTAAACTTGAAATAATATTAACATGGCTCTTTTTTTAACCAATAGAATAAAAATGAGTGGTAGATGAGGCACATGAAGTACATCATGTGTAACATTTCTTTAGTTTAGATACAAAAAGAAAGTCAAGTGGGTTTTAAACACGAGTTAGATCTTTTGATTTTGGTTAGATGCTGCAGAACTTGGCCAGGCATGTCTGTGGCTAAAGTAATGCCAGAGCACTGTGTCAAGTGGACAGCCATTGTAAAGCGGTCGCTGACAGAGGCCGGTGTGGAGCTTCTCTGGGATTATGAGTAAACCCTTGGAATGTACTGCCTACTTTTACACTGCTTCTCTACTGCACATGCCTAGTGCCACGTTTCAAGCATGAAAGGTCATCCGTTTTTTCCCTCCTTTACAATTACTTTTCCTCCTTCTGGTCATCTTCTCTCCAATTCTCTCTCTAGTTTCACAAGCCAGCCTATGGATGATTGTCCATATTATATACTACACATCCCTAAAATGTCACCATAATGTGCACTTGAATGCTTTAACGCTTTAAAATAAAAGGATATAAAAACAGCATTTTAGTGCATTGGTAGAATGTGTGATTGTGTGTGTATTATACAATGATATTTTGGGCACAGTGCCTCATGGTGCCTCCCCTTAAGTTAGACAGAATCTCGGCATTATCGATTGACTCCAACACAGAACACAGACAGGAGTATTTGTTTCATTTACATTAGTTAGAAAGGATCAATTCAACACACAATTTATTTTTGTTGGAAACTCTCGAGGACTGTGTACTTTGTCTAAGTGACTGCTTTGTCTACATTTTGTTTGTTATGGTTGAGCCAAAAACTCTTTTCTTCTTTAGTCCACACATGAAAAAAGTATAGTAAGTAGGCTACTATAGTATTTATATTGTTAACTTTAATAATATTCCTAGATCTTGTAGACCAGTGGTTCTCAAACTGTGGTACGCGTCCACTATAGTTGTACTTGAAGAGGCCCCTGGTCAGTGCTCGAATTGAAGGGTGGCTAGGGGGATCCAGGACCCCCCATAAGGCATTAGGGTAGTAAAAAATGGACTTTGGGGGTCCCTCAGATATTAGTATTTGAGTAAAAATTATGATGACAAATGTGATTAAATTCATGCGTAGTTTGATCCTTGTGACTTGTAAAATCAGCAAGTGTTCGATAGGGACTGGATTGCATATTCTGTTATCTTGGCTTGAAATGATGTAGGACAACAGTGCAGTGATTGACTTTTAAAGTCGCTGACACATTGTAACACCAGCCAAGCTGTCTAATCATTCTCAAGGCTCGTCTAGACATCTGTTGGAGGAATTTGTCACCCTTTAAACAGCTGCTGTTTCCAGAGTGATACGATATCTGCTATGACATCATTAATGACTGTAGCAGTTAAGTTTCCTTTGTCCCCATATTGTGGCATCATATGGGAAAACAGACACTTAAACCATTAATCAACAAGAAAGTAAGGATCCCCTCCTGCTTCACATCTCTTTGGTTCTCAGACAAATAAACCTCTGATCTTTCTTTTCAGGTGTAGATTTGATAAACTCCACATTCTGATAAACAAGATCAAAACATTTCTGGGAATGAATTTAAAAAGCAATTTGGTGCTTAACAGGTTAATTTGATCATGTTTGTAGCAGTTAAAAAAAAAAAAAAATTCTGGTTGTGACGTAGCTCTTAATACTGAGCAAGTGTTTGTCACACGGTGTGATTTTCATGCTATCACATAACTTCTAAATGAATTGGTGGATTGATGTTTTTTAGATCTTGCTGAAACCTGGACTGAAGCTGTCACTTGAGCACATGGAAACAATGTGAAGCTGAATTAAATTGCTTAAAGTCTGGTTTTAAAAGCCACTTCCTGTTGAGCTGGAGTCCCAGTTTTAATGAGCGTTGAACCTTTATTAGCCTCCCACCAAATTTTATAGGCAAATATGGTGTGATGTCTGTACTGGATGAATAATCCCTCTCTAGCACCTGTTTAAAACTGTCTTGATGATAAGAAACAGTTAGTGTGGTTATCGGTGGAATAGTGTTAGTCGTGCCTTGAGGTGGTCAAAACCCAACAAATACTAGGGACGAGTTGGAAGAGAAGTTGTGATCAAAAATGAATTTAAATGTGAAAATATAAATAATAGTTACTTGAATCCAAAGATCGTGGCATAATCGTTGCTGTACAAATTACATCAGAGATATTACGAAATTTATTTTGGTCTAAAAGTTTTCAGACTTCAAACATTTGACTTACTTCTCATGAGTAACTTCTTGTTTGAAGTAAATTAACTTTAAAGAGCATCAATTAGATTCTCTTATTTAAGTCATTTATTAATTTATGACCACTAGTTTTCGGCTATATTTTAGAGCAGGACCCCCTTTTTAACAGCCTTGAATTATTCAGCCCTGAGGTATGGTTCTTAAATTGTCTTCAGGTTTTTTTGCCTTTTGGAACATTTCAAACAGCTATACATTTGTACCAATGTTTTGTTCTCAGTTTCTTTTCCACTTCTAAAGTATTTTCAGCATGTGATAAAAATAAAGATGGTTTCAAAGCGACAACATTAAAATACGTTACTTACTTTATGTTGAGTCCCTGTAGATTATTTCTCATAACAAGCAAAAGAAACTGGGAAGAACCGTTACTTGACATCAATTTTTTATGAAGTACCATATGGTTTCTTATTCGACAAACCTACAGGACCCTTTTAAAAAATATATATTTAATAAAACTAACACACAACTAAATTCAACAAATCGTTTATTTAATACAATTATTATACAATAAAACCATAATTCAAATGAATATTAACCTAACTAAAAAATATATAAATAGTTATATTAATAGCCACAAGCCAGACCGAAAAACAAACACAGACAGGAAGTTAAATGCAGGCGCATGTCCGATGAAACCATCTTTAGCCTCCTTTTTAATAGACTTTATACAATAGAAGAAAACTCTGTTGTTATGAATGAACCACTTGACCCACACTCTTAAAAATAAAGGTTCTTGACAGGGATAAAAAATAATTGTCGATTTCCAAAAAAAGTTTTCTTTATTATCTCTCTTCGTAAAGAACCCTTTCTATTACAAAGAAGCTTTTGTAAAACAGAAAAGTTTCACATTGTAAGGGTGCATGATGCATTATGAACTTTGCTATAAAGGCAAATTATTGTTATTGATTGTATGTTTTGTATAATACTGTGTTATATATTATAAAATACTGTATATGATGATTATTGCAAAATGTTTAAATGTATACTCAAATATTGTTTGATAGTTGATCGTAAAAGGGAACTCAGTTTGCTGCTAACCTCTATATAAGTTTATAGGTTAATAAAATAGGTTAACAGGAAAATAATTTGTATTGTGCTTTCCTGTAGCTCAGTGGTAAGAGCATTGTGGGTTCGATTCCAGGGGATTGCAGATACCTCAGTATAAATGTATAGGATAATCAATGTTAGTCGCTTTGGATAAAAGCGTCTGCTAAATGCATAACTGTAAATGTAAATGTATACGGTAATAGTGTAGTGTAGTTAAAAAAAATCCTCAATCAGTTTTAAAGAACACTAACAAAATCATCACTCAACCTCAAAGTCACCTCTGGTTTCAAATAATATGTCAGCCTTTATCTTTCACATAGCAATTGTCCAAGTTAAATTTACATGTAGGCATTTGGCAGGCGCTTTTATCCAAAGCAACTTACATTGCTTTATCCTATACATTTTACATAGGTATTTGCAATCCCCTGGGATCAAACCCACAACCTTGCGTTATTAACGCAATGCTCTTACCACTGAGCTACAGGAAAGTTCTCCGCAGTTTGTTAATGAGCGCCTCCTCCATACTGTCTCCTTGTTCTCCATCGGAACCTTTAACCACGAAAGTCTTTGCACATGATTTTATCTGTTATAAATATTTCTTGTCCGATTCACACCAATTAACATTACTTACACTTTGCAAATGTCAGCCAATATTTTTTTTCTCCAATAACACAATCCTAAATAAATGTTTAAACTGTTGGAGTTCTCTGTGAAGCTTTGAGACTGGTCCTTCTGCCATCCTTTATTGAGTCGTTGAGCTTTCCCACCCTCATACCCCAGCCTTACAATGACGTCTTATGCAAACAATTATGAAAATCTCATTCTATGGTAAAAAATCTGTTTAAATATGTATAATTAAAATGCAAATCAACGCTAAATAGTTTATTCTTATATCAGGTTTGCTGGCTTCTTCCGTTGATTATACTGTATATTAAAGCCACTCCATTTTGTGATTCACAGTGTCCAGTTTTCCCACAGGCTTTCTGGAGTAATGATTCACCCACCACTCATGTGATCCTCCAAAGCCTTCTCTGTTGCCTCACTGGCCTTCTCCTTTTTCCCATAAACCTTTGCACTGTGTGTATGTAGCTGAACCCCAGTGGAAGTGCCATGGACCGTCTCCAAATGCTTCAATCTTCCCTCCCTCTTTTCTTTCCTTCCCTCGCTTTCTGTCATTCTCTCCCACATGCTCTCCCGACTTCCACCAGAAGGCCTCCCTCCCCCACCATGCTCTCCTTTTCCATTTCCTTCTTTGGTGAAAATGCTGAAAAGCAGAAGGGGAGGAAGACCTTCAGCGGTGTTGAGAGGGAGCGGAGCTGGCCACGTGTTTGTTTTAAGTTCTTAAAGCCTCATCAAGGCGAAGCAATGGCACACTCAGCACATTTGCGCACAAACGCACACCCATTTAGAAGCTCAAGGCAACCCCAAATAAGTCTTAAAAAGAAGACCTTAGAGGATTGTAGGCTCTTGTGTTTGTACTCGAATAGCTTTGGACTAAATGTGTAAAAAGATGTTATAGTCTGGTTTGCTTCGATCATTTTTATGCTTATGCTTCTGAAATAAGGACACAAGTTGTTTTAATTCATAAAGTATTTATCAACAAACAATCAATGAAAAATCAAACAATTAGAAAAAGTGAAATGCATTTTTACCACGCCTAACTCAAATCACTTGATTTAAGAAATGCAAGGTGAAACTAGTACAATTGTCATCATTAACATCAAGAACAATACTCGACTGGAAATAAAAAAAGCTTGAAACATTGATACTCTTTTTGAAACAGTATGTTTCATTCACTCAAAACACTCAGATGATGTATATGTTTATAAAAAAGACACTTGAGGCCATTATGAAGGCGGATGAACAATCAAACACGTAAAAAGTGGAAAGTAAAGAGGAATAGTACATAGTTTGTGTATATACAGTGTATGCGTGCTGTATTTTGAAAGTTTATGTGCATCTATAGATAATTTAAGGCATAGTGCAAATGCAAGTCTGTCCCACCTGTGTATAAAATACATTTCAAACTTAATGTTCCTCCCTCTGGACTCTCTGGTCTGCATAAACATTTAAGGTGTTTTTTCTGTTGTTGTTGCTATGCTTTTTGGAAGTTTTTGGATTTCGCATTGGTTACAGCATGGCGCTAGCAATGCAAAGGTCATGGGTTCTATCCCAGGGATTGCACATATTCAGAAACATATGTTCTATCGCTTTGGATAAAAGCGTTAGATGTTCAACTACGAGTGAGGGTTATCTTCAAAATCATTCGCAGATTCTTTCTTGTTACTACACTTTCTTGGCGCAGAACAATTCTACATAAATGTGTTTCAGATACTTACAGAACACCTAACCTTGTTACCTTTCAGTGTTTATGAAGGAATCTGTTTGAGTTCTTTCACAGGCTGCAAACACAGACTTCATCCACACATTAATGACTCTTACCAGCTTAAGACAGTTCGGACCGGCCAGGAAAATAAAATTGGGAATAACTAGTAGGCAGATCACTGGAACTCAAGGTCAAAAAAAATATTTGTATCTGCACATGTTGATTCTTTCTGAAATCTCATCTATCCGGTCGTTGACTTGCGAAACAAACTTAAAAACAGTGTGTAAATCAAAGTTCTTTGGACTTTCATGTTTGAATATTGTGATAAAGCTAAGATCACAGCAATGTGTAGGGTTTGAAAAGCTAGTCTGCTGTGATCTCAGAGAGTTTCTGCACGGGTGTTTTTTAAGAAGTTCTCATGGGAATGAACAGAGGTGTAATATAAGAGATGTGTGCATGTGCATGCAAGCGTAATCGTGTCGTGGTGATGAGTGGTGTGTTGACGGAGGCTCTGTTCTATAGGTTGCTATTGCAGGTACGACAAAGGATCTCCTCCTGCTCGGGGAAGAAGCCGGCGCCCACCAGCGACACGGAGCATCGAGAACAGGTAAAGCAAGACTGATGCCATTGTCGCTCCTCAAATGAAATGTATTTTCCTCCACCGAATCCTAAACACACAAGATCTTAAAATGAATGCACTGGATTTGAAATCTTAAACGGTATACTTGCATTTGAATGTAAAACAAGACACTACTTATGTTCACGCTCAATGTGTCATATTTTAATATCTTATCTAAATAATTACATCAATTCCATGTATTGTAATTTATGCACTGCCATTAACATAATACTGTAGTTTAAGTAAGGTATAATCCACGGTTAGACGTGCATTAAAGGATTTTAATGCACGTTGTGGAGGCGAAGAACCCCCCGACGCGAAGTGAATACCCGCTTATACCACGGTTATTTGCCAAGTTAAAGCTCTTATTGATGTTTACAGTGTGATTTTAGATCAAACACGTGAAAATGACGGTTATTTTGTATAAATGTAATCAAACTGACTGGACTTACCCGTGCGTTAAAGGCTTATAATGCACACCTTCCGGGCAATCAGAATCCGGTATTCAAACAGACCATGCTCTAAATAATTTTGTATGTGTATTTTATATCCAAGCATACTCTTGTGCTCCATCCATGAGCATAATCCGTGCTCATTATCAGAATGAGCCCACATACCCAAATCCACATCAACATGCATTCTGTCACTGAAAGAAAGTGATGGTAGCGCATGCCGTTCCTCACCTGTGATTGGTTTGCTGCAGGCTTCGCACTTCTTCGCGTACAGGTTGCCAAAACATTTGATGCAGTATGGGCTGTCATCACGGGAAGTGAAATGCTGGCCAGCTAATTGAACCTTACAGCTCGTGCAAACAAAGCACTCCTTGTGCCACGGCTCGTCCCTGTAGGTCACACCGCCTTTAGCCAAAGCCTGAAAATAAAAAGAATCCATCAGACACGTATAGTAGAAGCTTCCTTGACAAAATGAAACTCGACATGTCTTGATCTACACCAACCAACCTGTGAAAATGTATGACATCCAGATTTATCCGTATGGCATTTGCCAACCCAATACTTTTAATCACACCTACAGATGTAAGCCAGCTGTTACAGCTTTACATTATGGTATGCTTACATCAATACTGTTATGCACACAACCTCTCGAGTTTACAACTGTATAATGTTTAGGAAGGAAGTAGAAGGGGGTAAACAGTTTTGGCTTGCTATTTGTAATGGACCACTATGGCATGGGACACATGTCGGCTTCGTAATTTCCAGGATATGAGGAGAACAGTCAAGTTGACATGGGGGAGAGTTAGTATAAGATGGAAGAAGTGATGTAAGCATTAGTACTGTTTATATACTGTTTCCTAAACATCATTGCAGTTACGGAGTGATATGAACATGCTCCAGTTCCATTTACACTGGTGCATTTGGCAGATACTTTTCCCCAAAGTGACTTATAGTGCATTCAATCTAAACATTTCGTCTCAATACACACTTTAGAAACGGACCTATTGAATCCTACAGAAAGGTATTCTTTAGAAGCTCCATTAAGAGCTGCTACACATATGTTGTGCTATCAAGCGATTAATCGCGATTAATTGCATAAAAGTTTGCGTTTATATAATATGTATGTATGTGTACTGTTCATATTAACTTTGTATTTATAAACATGAAAACATTCCTGTAGATGTATATATATAAATAGGAAATAGTTAGATGTATTTATTTATATTTATCAGTCATTTAAATTATATTTAAACGTTTAATAATCTTTAGATTTTTCTTTAGATGTGTATGTGTTTATAAATACAAAATGAATATGACCAGTACACAGACATAATGTAAACAGAAATGTTTATTCTGGATACGATGAATCGTTTGACAGCCCTAAAATATACAAAATTCAAATAAATAAGACTAGGTAAATAATACCTTTGTTTATACTGCATTGTAGACTGTATAGCCAGCGCAAAGACCCAAGCTGGTGTTAAATCAGGACAGGATGTGAAAAAGACAGTCCGAGTTTATCAGTGACCAGCATGAACGTTTCTGATATGTAACAGGAAGGACAAATGGGGTCCGAATTCCCAGTTTTGTGTAGGAATGTGTGCGTGGGTTGATGAGCAACCCGCGGTTACGTATTTCAGGGAGATAAGCTGACAGTGAAACCACACCACTGACCTGTTTACATCGAGTACAGCGCGGTGCGAACTTGTTCTCATAACAGGGTACGCAGTAGTGGTCGTCTTTGTCTGGGATAAAAGACTTGGAGCCAATTGGCTGTTGACAGCTGTTGCAAATGAAACAGCTCTCATGCCACGTGGAGCCGGCATACTCAAGCTTCCTGGTGCCTGTGAGGAAGAAGGAGAGTGATCACATAAATAATCCAAAGTATTTGGTATATAAATATCATACAATTTATTGCTACAGTATGAATGTAATTCGCTTTATAATTAAATAACTAAACCCCCTGATGGCATAAACAAAACTTGAATACTAAATCACGTAATACTGGTCTTGAATGTTTTATATACCCTTTTTATATTCTAAAATACTTTTTTTCTGACATTTTCTGCACTTCCAGGACCACCAAGGAGGCGAAACAGTAGAAACAGGCTCATCACAACTACAAGCATCCCATTGTGAGATCTTCTGGTAATGTTGTCGCCAGCAGCCAGCTTGACTAGTTTGAATGACATTTTTATGCCTCTCAAAAGATCTAACCTGAGGAAACTTGCTGCCGGGATTTCCCGACAAAAGGCTAACTTGAGCTTTTCAAGTGATAAAATGATGATCTGACAGTTGACGCTCATCAGATCATTAGAAGGTTAAAGGCTGACACACATAATCCACTAAGCGTTTGCACATTACTCAGATCAAAAGCTCTGCACAGAACCTCCTTAAAGAGCCCACATTACTGAAATCACTGAAGCTTTACACAGAGAGCAAATGATAAAGGTTGTAATCCCCTGGATAATAAAAAACATGTAGAAAAAGTGTAGAGTTACATCAAGGGTGTCTCGCTCAAGTTCACAAAAAGTGGAGAAGCAGTTTTCCCCAAACTGTATGTCTCGGCACATTCATCAAAGCAACGTTTATTCTATATAATATAGCTTTCCACCTATTGTCTTTCTTGTCATGTGCAAATCTCAAACAGAGTTCAAAACCGCACTAACCATCTGTTCTTATATTAATGTAAGCTTTAGGTTACACGCATGAAAGGCATGACTATGTTCGGCAAAAGTGTGTCGCAATATTTGTTGCACTATTAATGTTTGTGTTATGTGGTTGTAACACATCTTCATTTGTTTAGTGGATTTACACTATAAAGAACAGCCACAAATGTTTACATTAATAGAAGCGAGATTAGTATACACCAGTGTTTGCAATGCACAAAAATATATTTGGGATCGGCTTTTTTATTTCTTTCAGCTGTGCAAAAGAATTGACACGCATACTTTTAGCAGGCAGCTGAAAATTGGAAAACACAAGAGTCCTTAACAATCTCAAGTTTCCAATCACAATTAAGAATATTTTATTATGGTTTCATTGCATTCTAATCAAAGTCTAAATGGTGTACATTATACATTAATACTTGAGGGTTAACCTGCGTGAAAATAAGAAGTATTGGTCATGCTTTGCCAAAAGTAAAAACATTTTTGCTAATGTGTTGCTAAACAATTGTTTATGTGAGTTCATTAACTAAATATGTCTGTGCATTAACTGATGTTAACAGTTACTAGTTTGATTTAAAAAAAAGATATCCTGAAATCCTAAACTAAAATAAATCAATTCTGCAGTATTGTTTTTTTTTGCTAGATATTGCATCATAATATTAACACACACAAACTGACTGTAAAGTGTTGTTAAAATATCTTTACATCACTGCAAATATGCACATAATATGATGCAGTTCTGCTGAAATAATTTACTGTTTTATCTCTTATCAGACATTTGGAGGAGAGCCAGGCACCATGACTTGGCTGCGAGACAGCAAGACAGACTGGTAACTTTTGTCATATGTAAGCATCTGTCTCTCCCTCTTTCTCTCTCTCTCTCTCTCTCTCTCTCTCTCTCTCTCTCTCTCTCTCTCTCTCTCTCTCTCTCTCTCCCTCCCTCCCTCCCTCCCTCCCTCTCTCTCTCTCTCTCTCTCTCTCTCTCTCCCTCCATCCATCCCTCTCTCTCTCTCTCTCTCTCTCTCTCTCTCTCTTTCCTCTCTCTCTCTCTCTCTCTCTCTCTCCCTCCCTCCCTCCCTCCCTCCCTCTCTCTCTCTCTCTCTCTCTCTCTCTCCCTCCCTCCCTCCCTCCCTCCCTCTCTCTCTCTCTCTCTCTCTCTCTCTCTCCCTCCATCCATCCATCCCTCTCTCTCTCTCTCTCTCTCTCTCTCTCTTTCCTCTCTCTCTCTCTCTCTCTCCCTCCCTCCCTCCCTCCCTCTCTCTCTCTCTCTCTCTCTCTCTCTCTCTCTCCCTCCATCCATCCATCCATCCCTCTCTCTCTCTCTCTCTCTCTCTCTCTCTCTCTTTCCTCTCTCTCTCTCTCTCTCTCCCTCCCTCCCTCCCTCTCTCTCTCTCTCTCTCTCTCTCTCCCTCCCTCCATCCATCCCTCCCTCTCTCTCTCTCTCTCTCTCTCTTCCTCTCTCTCTCTCTCTCTCTCTCTCTCTCTCTCTCCCTCTCATGCTGTTCAATTTGATTTGATTTGGCAGAGCTCTTTTCCCCTCATTATGCTTGTGAATCTAATGTTACCTGCTTACTTGTGGTCATGAGTTGCTGTCTCTTTGGCTACTATGTAAAGACTTGAAGTCTTACGCAAAAACATCGAGAAGAAACTGCCGTATCAGGATACGAGAGGTTAGGAAGGACAGATCTGCGACCCGGTTTGAACGGGACACTGTTGTGACTCATGAGGGATGGGGTTTGCGGTGTGCTGTGTCATACCAGGCATGACGGTTTTGTCGCAGGCCACACATTTGGAGGAGAACTCATTGCAGTAGCAGTCGTTACACAGAAGAGCGTCGTCCTGACTGGTGAAGGGCTCGTCTGCCAGCGAGCGGTCGCAGCGGAAACAGCGGAAGCAATGCTCGTGATAGTGACGGTCCTCGTAAAACAACTCCTGATGCACACAGACAAAACACATAGAAAACATGAGCTAGAAGCAAGGTTTCTTCATTTAGAGTATTATAGAAAATAACGTTTTGATAACAAAATCCGTACTTCGTTTTAAACTTACACAAAATAGTTTTCAAGAATCCTCTTGCAGCTCTTTATCTTTTCGTTCATATTTGCCACATCTATTAAACTTACTAAACAAAAAAAACTTTTTTGTCTAATAATCGTCTTTTAAAGTCATACTTAAGATTTTTGTGTGAAACAGGTTAGTACTGGAATCATTCTCAATATGCGTTCTTCAACCATCTAATGTCCTTGTGTTCTCTATAAATCATCTTCAAACATCAAAGTCTCAAATACTAAAGAACTCCAGAACACAAGTTCAGTGAATGCAGGAAAGTAACCGAATGATATCGAGGATGTATCAAATGCAGCCTTGCTCGTACCGAACCCTTTCGAAATCCCAGAAGTCATTGCGGCGCATCCTTACAAATTCGCTCTTCCAAAGCTGCCTCGCAAGACCGGTCTCTACGAGAACCCAAGTCTGTTCTATGCATTTTGGAATTGAGAAACGGCCATTATATACAAGTAATGTTTCCCTCCAGTGAGCTATTAACTTGAGAACTATTGTGAGCAGTCACTAAGTCAGTAAGCTAAATTCGAGAAACCAGATCAGTCTGATTGCTGAACTGGATACTTCAATTCATTGAAAAGATCCAGATTTAAAGAACAATTCATTTACAAATGTTGTGTTTTAATAGAGACATAAAATTAATTTTGTTTCCATGCACAAATATATATTGAAACTAAGATTTAACTAAAAGGTTTTATATTCCTAGAAAACTAGGAATATAATTGAAATCATACTTTAATAACTTTTTAAGTGCAAGATGTGGTCACTTTAACTACTGTATTATGGAAACAATAATTTGAAAATAACAATACTATTTTGTGTCGCACACAAGAAATGATTTTTGAAACAATAGGTAAACATTTTTTTTTGCTATTTAAATGTTCCTTTAAAATTGATCCTAAACAGATTAGCCTGTTTTATAAAGCAAAGGAGGTCAAAAATGAAACCCAAGAAGCACAAGTGCATTTTTGATTAGGATCAAATAATGGCAAAGGAACGCTACACCAGCGCATGTGGGTTAAGTTATGAGTCAGGGTGTGTGAGCGTGTAGAGACAGAACACAGTGTCTGGGTCAACTCCTCATGTAAAATATGTAAACACATAGTAATGAAATTGGGAGGGTCAAATTTATGGTCTACGCTGCAAATGGCCAAGACAAACAGCGACTTTATTTAGCATCCGCTGTCTCTCATTGTCAGTAAGTCATCTGACACTTTGTCTGTGTGCACATACTGTAGACATGGAGTGACTTTCCTCCCGACTTTAATCGCGCTGCATCTATTTCCTGTGGGAAGTTTACTACTGCGCTAAATTAACTGCATTGTCTGGGTTTTATTTAGGGATTACAGTTACACTACAAACTGGAAGGATTAAAGAGTCATTTGGTTGCTAATGTGTTGCCCTGTCTGAAGTTAAATGACATTTCTAAGTGTACAATAAATGCCTTTCTCGAAAAGGACAGAGTAAATGAGAGCTGAAACCACATCAAATAAGATGGTTGAGGCTCAAAAGCTTTCAAAACGTAATTGAGTCTTTAACTGTTCCTGCCACCATGGAAATGCTCCAGTTAACCAGAAATTGCGCTGTGGGGTTTGTCAGACGTTATTTACATGCCTCTGTTCAGGTTTTGACAGGATTGTTTTCATTTGGAGCTTGAATGCCCCAGTTTAAATGAAGACAAAGTTTATTAGTAGGAACGAACTACAAGTGTTGCAACATTTTACCTTAAATTCCAAGGCAAGGAATTATTAGACTATGTTTAGTTACATGTTTTGAAAAGGAAGGGGAGCTCCATTTAATCTATTTTAAATATGTAAATCTGGAAGATTCTCATCTCAACATTAATGTGGACTTTAAATAATATGTGACCATGGACATCAAAACCAGTCTTATTGGTAAATGTTCTGAAAAACAAGCTTTCCATTGATGTATGGTTTGTTAGGAGATACAACTATTTGAAAATCTGAACTCTGGGAGTGGAAAAAATCTAAATATTGAGAAAATCGCCTTTAAAGTTGTCTAAATGAAGTGTTAGCATATAGCATATTACTGACAAAAATATATTTGATATATTTATGGCTGGAAATTTACAAAATATCTTCATGGAACATCATTTTTACTTAGGCTAATAATTGAATGATTTTGGCATAAAAGAAAAATCAATAATTATGACCCAAACAATGTATTTTTGCCTGTTACTAAAATGTTCCTGCACTGTTGAAAGTGATTTGTTGTCTCAACAACCATATTATATTATATTAAGTAGCTTCTACCTAAAAATAAAGAAACGTGTAACATTTCTATCTTAACTACAAATCCTATGTTCATGCAACAGAAAAATATAAATGACAAGAAATGCTCAAAAGTATGCATAAAGTGAATGGAAAAATTTGAGTTGTGCAAACGACAGTTAAAATGAAGTAAACCCAACATACATTTCCAGTGAATTAACTTAATATTATCAGTACAGATGCTGTGAGGAATACCCATAATCCCTAGTGCCTGGAAGTTTGAATAGTCAAGCTTTTCTAAATAAAAAGCACTTTTGGGGCATGTATATGGATGTTAATAAGATGTAAAACGAAATTTAAGATGCATTTAGTATTATTGATGTTGTTTTGTAGTGAATAATTGTTTTCTGTGAAGTTACCATTCAGGTGATTTGTGTTTGCTTTGGTAAGTATAGATCCTTCTCAACCATCACATTTCTTACCACAATAAGGAAAACACACATCAGAAATGCAGTATGTTGTGTGCTTCTGTGGAGAATCATTCAATGACTGACATCAAATCAGTCATCAATTATTTCCAAACTGTATTTTATATAATATACTTCATTATGCTATATGAACATTAAGGTAAACAAATGAAATATTTAAGTACAGCCCACATGAACACTGTAAGTTGATGGAACTCGTGCTACATCATTTTTTAAGTGAAGAAGGTCAAGCGAACTGATATATTTGTTTAAACGCAACAACAGTAGCCCAAACAGAAAAATTGCTCTACAGAGCATGTTTCGTATACATTATCTCCTTCGGCAACGAAGCAAAAACATATCATCTTAGTCCTGTGTCAGCCACCGTAGTGCATCGAAAGGGAGGGGTTGAGTGAGCCATTGGATTTCATACAGTGGACCTTTAAATTGCTCTTTAAACTCACTCTAGAATCGTGGCCAATCAGCTCTTTGCACTCATCGCAGGTGTTTGCAAACAGGCTGTCGTAACAAGGGATGCAGTACGGGTTGTCTTCCGCCTGGATGTACTTCCTGCCATACAGAGACTCCTTGCAGTTGTCACAGTCAAAGCGCTCGCTCATGTTGCTCCTGATTCGAGTTGTTCTCTGTAACACAGATACACACAGAGCTGAGTTTTTGGTCATAGTAAGAGAGAGAGACAGAAGGGAGGAGAGATTGACACAATAACCAGCACAGGCAGTTCCTACTTGAGGCACAGTGCAAAACGTCTATTAAGTTTTATGGCTCTGTGATGATAGCTGGGAAATGAGAGGGAGGAAGATGGAATTTTAGAAAGCTCCTGATGTGATGTGGTGGCTTTAGCAGAGCTTCGGAGAGTGCCAATGGCAACCCTGTTGAAAACCTGCAGGCGTTGCTTTTGGATGCGATTAGATGCAGTTCAATTTACTTACTTTACTCACAAACTGACAGTTGTCCATTAATTTTCCACTTCCATAAGTATACTTAAAACACTACATTTTTTCTAGTCTACAATAACTTTAAAGGGACAGTTCACCCAAATATGAATATTCTGTCATCATTTACTCGCACTCGTGTCACTCTTTCAAACATGTCTGACTTTCTGTCTTATGCAGAACACAAAAGAAGATATTTTGAAAAATGTTGGTAGCGGTACCCATTCACTTTCATTGGTTGTGTCTATACAACAGAAGTGAATGGGTACTGCCATTGTTCGGTTACCAACGTTTTTTTACATCTTCTTTTGTGTTCTGCAGAAGAAAGAATGTCATGCAGGGTTGAAATGACAAGACGGTGAGTAAACAGAATTAACAGAATTTAAATTTTTGGGTGAACTATCACTTTATTATACTAAAACTACCGTCTTACTGCCTACTGAATGTCTCAATATAACACAGTTGAGTCTTCTTCAAGTGATTGTTCCCTCAAATGTGAAAATTCTGTCATCATTTACTTACCCTCTTGTCATTTCAAACACAAAAGAAGATGAAGTAAAAAGTTGGCAACCGAACAGCACTGTTTTATGGACACAAAACCAATGCAAGTGAATGGGGTCCAGTTAACAACATTTTTCAAAATATCTCCCTTTGGGAGAGAAAAAAGAAAGTCTTACATGTTTGAATTGACCAAAAGGTGAGTAAATGATGAGAATGATCACTGTTAGTGTACCCTAAAAAGTACCAAAGACAATTCTTTTGTAATTTAAGTACAAAATTAATGCAATTCGAATACATTTAAGTGTGTTTTAGTACGTTTAATCCATGCTTTCTCACTAGCATTCCACTCCAGAACTGTGTGACAGAAAGGACTGCGAAATCAGAGCCACCTGAGGTAAGACAATATTCCTGACAGGAAAAAAATCTCATTCCGTTGGAGGTCGGCATTTGCATGTTTCACAAGCAAATAAACATTTATTCCTTGGTTGCACAGACCACCTAGTGAGATTGTTTACAGAGCGGCAAACGTGACGAGAACGCTTGCATTTTTCAAAGAGCAAAATACTGATCTAAGCATACAGATGGTCTTGTGTTTTTTATTTTGCCTGTCTTGCGTCAAGTGGGCTGCGTGAGGCATGTAAAACAGTCATTCGCATCCAGTACAATAACACCGAACGTGAGGTGTTAAACCATTTACGGTGCAAGCGAAAACCGATGTTGTAATAAAAACACCAGCTTAAAACATAACGTGAACGTGCGGCTCTGCGTGCGCACGTCGCAAAATAATATTGTTACAGCGGTGAGGCAACTTTATCAGGTTGCCAAAACATTATGGAGGCGTTGGAAAAAAGCCTTATGATAAGCGATGGGCCTCCCTGGCAGAAGCAAACCCAGTGTATCAATTTCCACCCAGCTAATAATAATAATCCACAGCTGAAGTAATGAATCCATTGGCGCTCCCTGTCTTACACACGCCCAGGGGAGGGTGTAATCACAGCATGGAAGATGAAAGATACCAACCGCTGTGTTTCATCTTTCCTCTTTCCCTGGCATGACAAAAGGGCTTAAATGACTGTGGGTGTGTACGGCTGAGATAAAAATGGGCTATACACCTCTCGAAGCGTCATAAATATTCAGCTGACATAGTTAGACCGAACGATGCTCTCTTTGCCCCAAAGCTGTCATGGCCTTAGGGTTACTTTAGAGACAGACTTGCGTTTGAGGGAACATGAACCTTCTCCTCATCAAGGGTATCATTGTTCTTATAGATATGTCAACTTCAACAACAACTAATTTGATGGAGATCTCAGTTGCCTTTAAGATTGAAAATGTGTCGTGTGTGTTTGTGAAACAAAATGCGTCTTTTGTGCAGGTGTGGTTCACCTGGGATCCAACCCACGACCATCTACTTCCTTCATCTTAACTCCGTTTTCAATGCCTAATGGTTGTCACTTCCTGAAATACTTAGTAGATAAGGGAGATAAATGAAACGTTATCCATTCTAAAATGGAAAGTAATTTTCCGATAAACAGCTTGTGAACGTATGTGGCGGAAGTATGTTGCTTACAACGAAAGTTGACAGATCTATGCATCTCGTCTCTTTTTTGGCTGATCTTTGCTCAATTTCGCGTTATACATCTAAACACAGGACGCGATGTTCGCGGGCCTCAGGAAGGATCACCAACGGCGTTTGGAAGGCCTCATCGTTCACCTAAGTGAGTAACGTCAACAACCGCGGTTCTGCAGTCTGACTACAAGTGTGTTTATGGTCTCTGGGGAGACGTGAGCTTTAGTTAGGAAAACTCGCCTCCTGGTAGTCATTAAAGATGAGGTAGCGCCGAGCCCTTCGATGTACGGAGGGAAATATTGTTCCAGCTCGGATGGTATATAAATACTTATTTTGTCAAAGGCGGGGGTGTTTTTATTTCCTTGGTTTTGAAAATATTGTATGAGTGCACCAAATGGAACAAGCTACATGAGGGTGAACGAGCAGTTTGGACTGGCTCCTTAGGTGGAGGCTATGATGTCATCAGTGACCTGAGGGCTCCATGTCCAGAAGTGATTGGATCCAGAAGCTTGGAAAAATAGACCTCTCCCTTTACTTAGAAAGCCAAAGCTGGCTTTGGTTGAGTGAAAACTGGGTTATTAGTAAATGACACAAGGGTTGTTATTTGGGTGGGGTACATTGTCATTGTCCCTGTTATTGGAAGGGGGTGTAATGTAGGGTTAAAGGAGTAGTTCACCTTCAAAATGAAAATTCTGTCATCATTAACATGTCCTCTTGTGATTTCAAACCTGTATGACTTTTTTTTCTGCATAACACAAAAGAAGATATTTAGAAAACTGTTGGAAGCAGAACAGGGAACTTTGATGGTAACCAATGCAAGTGAATGGGGGGCTGTAAACAACATTCTTCAAAATATCTTCTTATATGTTCTGCGGAAGAAAGAAAGTCATACAAGGTAATGCCAAGGTATGAAACCAGTGGCGAATTACAGAGCCAGTTCACCCAAAATTTTTATTTCTATTATCATTTAATCACCCTCATGCAATTTCATACGTATGTGACTTTCTTTTTTTCTGAGGAACACAAAAGAAGATATTTGAGAAATGTCTAAGTGGCTTTGTGTCTGTACAATGCAAGTCAATGGGGCCTGATGTTGCTGGTTAATCAGAATTCTTTAAAAGATCTTCTTTTGTGTTCTGCAGAAAAAAGAAACTCATTCAGGTTTGGAATGACATGAGCGTAAATAAATGACAATTTCTTATTTTCGGGGGGTAAACTTTCTCTAATGTATAGTTTAGTATAGTATCGATTTGTGACTATGATGGCCTGGACCTTGGTCGAATACCAAAACTCTGAGCAAGATGTGTTTTTTTTTAGACATCCTCAACCCACAAGGACCTGTTAGCTGTGTTTATGTTATCTAGTCTGTACAATGTCACTGCCATGGCACAATCATCAAAACGTTTTAGTGGGCATAGGCCAAACTTTTAATATTTCAAAGCAGCTATCTTGTCGCCTTCTGCCTCTATCTCTATCTGAAGGATATGGCGGTCTTTCTCAGAACAGTCTGTGAGATTCTTAGGGAATGACAAGGCCACAATGGCATGTTTGTCTAACTTCAGAGAGGCCGGAACCAAGGGGAATGAGTCTGCAGCGCCATGGCAGCGTGTTCACGCAGACGATGGTCCCACTGCAGATTCATAGACGACAAGAGTAATCCTCTGAGCAAACTCCCATCACGCTCCGCTTCATTTGAAACGGCCGGCTGTGCCTCCCGCTGGGAAACTGACCCGGGCTCTTCCTGTTCCTGGGGTCCAGCCAGACCTCGGCCTGTCAAACGTCTGCCTGGGCGACAGGAGGCAATGGCTATATGCCACCTCACTGTTACACTTACACAACATCCCAAATTTAGCAATTTCATGTGTAGTCAGACATGCTTATTGTCTCTGAAACATGAAACTTAAAAAAATGAATAGCATGCTGTTCTTTGTCCTGCATTCCACTGTGCAAATTCATTCTGTCACAGAGAGGCTGCCGTGACCGACATTTAATTTTGGGTGACAAAAGTTATGTATCTAATCATCTCTGTCTGTGTCGAGCAGAACGTCTGAGATGATAGAAGAGTCGGTTGAAGGAAAGTAGCCTATATGTAATATGTGCCCTTTCCCTGTTCAGAGAGGCTGGGTAAGATCACGTAAAACTCTGAAACGCTCTAAATTAAACTGACGAGACAGAAACGTCAGCATATGGATAAACAGAAAGCAGCACGCTGTGACCAGTCTGTTGCTGGAACATCTCCAGACCGACCGATAACTCATGTGATTTACAGTCAACAGAAAACACAACTCCAGACAAAACTGTATATCATATGAGGCCAAGGAATATAATATGTATAAAGTCATGTTTTCCACAATCACAAATAAACTGTGGAATATCTGACATATGACAATTTCCATGAAAACAATACAATTTCATGCCCAAAGAAGTACAACCACTAACCCTGTTAACTACATTATTGTAAGAAAACATGAGCAAAAGCTTAAGTAAGAGTTTAGTTTTTCTTTCCTGATACTTGTTGCACAACCCTGAAACTTACAGCTACATTTTTTCAATCTGTAAAAAGCGTTAGTGTTGAAGTAATGCAGCTATAAAATGACAAGTGTAGACTTGAAGACTTTTACATCAGATCCACTGTGAATTTCCGAGGACAGACACACTTGACTGAAGTGGTAAAACGAAGAGCCGACGTATTCCAGAAATGAGATCAGGATTCTGTCTGCCTGACAAGTCACTCTAATGGCTGTTGAAGTCAGTGTCTTTACCGCTGTAATATAAGAAAAATAGCATTAAAGGATGAACGTGCACTTGGCAGTGTTTTTTTAGGACTGGCTCTTGCCACATCAGATAAGGCAGAAAGGCAAAAAGAGGGAGTAAAGAGAGGGCGAGCGAGGCTTATCGGAGGAAGCAGAGAGGCAATTGCTGATGAAGATGAGATACCATACAAAAACAAAGATGTATGTTTTCTCTTACTCATTCACACATCATCTCTGTTAAAGTACTTGATGCATGAGAGATAATACGAAGAAAGATCTCTTTTCACCCATGTTTAATGATTTGAATGGATTTTATTTAATCGCACAATCATTTATCATTAACTTATTTTTATCAAATTAATAGCATGATTTATTTATGTTTACTTAACTTAATTTGATCAAATAAATTGCATGATTTATTTATTCATAAATTATTTTCAAAAATATTTTTATCAAATTGATTGCATGATTAATTTTTTATAAATTATTTTTTTAAATATTTGATCACATTAATTGCAATATTTGTATAAGGTTAATTTGTTTATTCTTTGTTTTATCAAATTAATTGAATGATGTGCCTTTATGCCTGTTTTTGGTCTACAGTCCATGCATATCAATTATGCATTTGAGTTGATTAATTCAATTTAGTCCTTTATTTTTATATAACCAATCGCACTAAAATGATGTGTTAGATCACGTATAAATGTGAACACTCTTAACTATGCCTGTTGGTTGCTTGTGAATATCTGGCCTTTGTTGTTTACTCTCTTAGGAGAGGACGTTTTGACACTGTTTGTAAAAGATCTATTTGATTGTGGCCATAGGGGTTGAAATCTCATACATTTTCTCCAGTGTGTTATAGGTCCAGCGATAAGGCTCCACAGACTTGCAGCAGACGTCAATGACCACAGACGGCCTTCGCAATGACCATCACTAAATAATCCAAACCGAGACAGCTTTGCTAAACAACATCTAATGTAAGCCAGACATCAATAACAACAACAACCACCCGTATAAACAACACTGACTTTGTTTTCGAAAAGTACTACTTACACTGCAAAGGATTACCCTAACAATAATTATCTACTACGGCAAAAGTGCAAAGATCTAGTTAGCCAATGACGTGAGGGTACAGATAGTCCCGGTTTTGGTCTGGGTTTTTTAAATATAAGATGTGAGACAGAAGCAGGCAAGAGGCATAGACATACACCAGGTCTAATATGTCATTCCCCCATAGCCCTTAAAAAGCAGCCATCTGCTGTATAAGAGTGGCACATTTGGTTTTGATGAAGGTTCACATCGTAAACATCAATGTGGATTAATGGGCACCTGCTGCGGGGGCTAAAATTAACACATATGTCATTTTCCTATCTTTTAAGTAGCTGAGAGGTGGGAATACAGGCCACATCCAGAGGTACATGTGTCTGTAAGGCATCATTTCGAGTCACACGCCAACATTCCCTTCACAACAGTACCGGCCTCCTGTGACCTATTTTGGCTGCCTCCCTGTAGTTGTCTGACATTGCAGACGTGATCACGGCAGGACGTTTTTTGCTAAAGGCTAGCACGCGGTCATTAAGTGGATGTGCAGACAATTAGCAAAGCCTCAAAGCTAACGTCATTGGAGCTAACTTAAGTGTCAGGGCTTTAGCAATAAAACCGTTCGAATGGCCCTGAGGACAGAAAAGATGAATTTTTCACATGAGTTTCATTCTCAATTACAGTTCTGTATGACAGAGGCAGTGAAGAAAATGGAGAAACAAACAAATACAATCAGTTCGTTCACATGACGCTGCAAGTATAAACAGATGATTCTAAGGAAATAGCGTTTGTTGCTTGCCCATGCAAAACCATTTCTGTGATGCTTGGGGGATGTGGCTGGTTACCAGTGCATCGCATTGATGTAGATAACATTTTATGAGCGGTTGCTTGACCATTGCAGGTGTTGTAGGTAAATTATTAATGTATTCTGGACGTATACATGTCTCAGGTTCCTCCTTCGGTGTAAGGGGATGTTTACATGAACAATGTGTTAAAAACTAATGTTGTCTTTTGTATTTTTGAAACGTTTAATATACAGATGAAAACGATGTCGCTTTACCTCATTCTACTGAGCGGTGAAACGTGAACGAAATGTAATACACCTTTGCATGATGTCACACGTTTACATTAGTGCTGCATCCAAGTTCGCATACTATCCGTCCTAAATAAAAAAATATGAAAAAAATGACCCTAATCCTGAAATAGCATTCTCAAAGCATCCAGATGATTCCGGTGAAAATTCTAAGTGAAAATCCATGGACACGGTGGATATTACCCAAAATTGTCCGCCAGAGGGCGGAGTTTAGTGACGCTACATTTGCATTAATAAAATTAAAAAATGAAAGACGCTTCGCTAAATAAAGGAATGTAAGTATACATTACTGTACATAACATTACATACGAAATAATGAATGAATTGGTTAATCAATCACACTCAAAATACAAATATGTAAGTAGGCAGAGACGGTAACGCTATCATTAAACGTGCACTTTAAAACTAGTTTGCAAAAGTTGGCGACATCAGACCCTCAAAACCGCATGATGTCAATTAACAGCAAAAATGCACAAAATCTTCTGCTGAGTATCATAAGTTCATAAGAATTCCTTTTTTTCAATGTACTTGTGTAGTCAAATAACACTTGCTTAAATACTTACAATACTTGCATGTTAGCACATGGACAGAAATCGCATGGCAAGTATGCTTGCGACTGCCAAATATATTTTGTAAGTTACAAAGGGACAATTTATTTCTACTCTGTTTATATTCATGCAGATGGTTAAAAACAGGTCTCGCCTATATTTGTTTCAGTGTAGCGAGAATGGAAAGAAACCTGCCATACGTTAGAGTTTAACATCTGCTTTCTATTGACAGAAGTATGCAGTTGACTCCGGAGTGCCAAAGTAGGTTTTGGAGAGTCACAGCCTGAAGAATGCAGGAAGGGTTGTCTTTTCTTCACTTTTTTGGTGGTATTTGCCGGTAAGTGCCACAGAGACAAAAATAATGCAAAGATAGAAACTGACAGTATAAATGGTGGAAAAAGAAAAGGTTTGAATGAGGTCTGTATGGTTTGAGCTGCGTCAGACAATGGAATCAAAGACAAACCCGATAGGTTGAAGAAAAAGATGTGGTGAGGACCAGGAGACCTGGAGCTTTGTTTTGTTGAAAAGAGAAGATGAAGTAAAAACGAGAAACTTGGCGTGTTGATGGGGGGAGGTTTTCAGAGCCTAATGTAAGACAGTAAGCGAGTATATTATTGCTCCCAGAACAAACAAACGCAAATGTAATCCCACGAGACCGCTCGCTCTTCCTCTTTCCCAGTAGCTACAGAAGATTTTATGTCCAAACATGGTCATTGCCGTCACTGTCCTCCATGTGTCATCAACCCCTCTGTAACTAAACGGGACTTTGCTTTGATCTTTGGGAACTATGAGCTGAAATCACATGATCCCAAGAGATGGTGAACATTAACACATACATCAATGAGGTGATGACAGGTGATATAAAAATGACGGAGTGAGGTTAATGAAAAGTCTGATGGACAGATGAATTGAATTCCTAAATTCCCCGTCCATATTTCTCATTGAAAGTCTATTACAAGAACTTAAATAAGACGTTGAGTTGAACAGCTATCAAATGGGAAGTGTGGATTTGGGATGCACATTCAGCTCTATATATTCATAGACAGCCCTGCGATGAGATTGGAGCGCTGCAGAGGTTTGGCAACGCTGCACATCAGAGGTCTGGACTCGTTCTTCTGCGTGCAGGGTAGAAAATAAAGGCTATGAGAGGTGGTCTGGCAAACACAAGGGGCATTTGTAAACCATTTCCTTGGGCTAAGGGTGGGCTTCTAAATTTCACTGGTGGTTTTGAACGTTTCCTAGTTGAGAGGTTTTAGCCGGCTGTAACACTTGCCTTGCTCAAATACTGCTTGTGGAAACTCCTCATGCAAACTGATGCTTCTTCAACATGACCTTTTTTTTTAAAATGGTCAGAATAATTGCTGGTGCGGGCAATTGATTTTGCCCTTTTAAACCGTGGTTATATGGGTGTCTGATGATTTAATGACAGCATTGACCCGTGTCCCTGAAGCTCAGATGGTAGAGAAAGGCGCAAACAATGGCAAGGTCATGTGTTGGATTCCTGGAGTATGCACATTCTCAAGTATCTCAAGCAAGGTTGCAGAATCCCCCCAAAATGAAAACATCTAGAATATGTTGTTTTCAAGACCTCATTTGAATTCTACAAATGTTTCTCTCAACAGCCATTTAGACACAAAGTGGTAAATTCTGAACTAAGTTGATGTGCTGGGAATCTTATGTTACAGAAACAATGAGGACAGTGCAGAGCTGTGAATAGTTGAGTCAAGTTGTGATTTTCCATCAGGTGCCATAACAGCGCAGACGGTGTGTGGATTCAAGGCTTGTCGTATTTACTTTCTCTGTTTGTACTGCACTCTGCGTCGGCATTACAGTGTGGCCTGTTAGGTCTAGTTTCCAAGGTTTCAGCTGCTATCTGCAACATTCTTTCTCATTTCAACACAGCAAATTTACCGAAACGGGTATAGTTTGACATCTGACATCATATTAAGTTCTCAGCAATAAAAATTAGGTCGTGGAATGGTCATAGTTTTTCTAAACTAAACTCGTTTCCTTTCTGATCCTTATCTCTTTATGAGGTTTACTATTAATACGAGGCTTCTTACCAAATGTTTCCATTCGTGGCAAGTACTTTGAATATATATATTTTTCTACTTTGATGAGAGACTTTGCACAAGAGAGTTTAAAATAGTAGCTGTTCCCAGGTGGTCTCAATCTCCTTTAATGAAAAGGCTCATAATTCAACAAGGTCACCCTGACCATGATGAGTGCTGCAGTGGTTGCCAGGTCAGCACTTTGTGCACCTGCTGCTGGCCACATGCACATACTGTACTCCACTTCTCCAGATGAACAAAACACAAAAAACAGTATTTCAGTCGACTTTAGTATATTCAACACTGCGTAGTATACTACACTACTTTTTTTCATATCAGTATTTTGGGTCATTTTACATTTAAAACCTTCTAAGAACACAATACATAGAAAATGTATTTTGTACATATATTTTTAAGATATACAATGCCATGTTCTGAGCGCAATAAAGCCTTAATGTGTATACTAATGCTTTAACATACAGCTGTCTCCATAATATGTGACCCTGGATCACAAAACCTTCTTTTGTAATGTTTTAAGTAAGGTTTTTAAGTGTTAAGTAACACGGGAAAATTTTAAGTAAAAGACAAAAATACATTGTATGGGTCGAAATTATCGATTTTTCTTTTATGCCCAAAATCACTAGGATATTAAGTAAAGATCATGTCACATGAAGATATTTTGTACTTTTTTCTTTCCTTAAATACATAAAAACATTTTAATGGATGGCCTGGTACAGTGCCCCAGATTAACAACTTCAAAGGCCATTTTCTCAATATTTCGATTTTTTGCACTCTCAGAGTCCTGACTTTTAGACGGCTGTATCTCAGCCAGATATTGTCCTTTTCTTACAACTCATACATAAACAGAAAGCTTACTTATTTAGCAAAATTCTCAATTTCAAAATATTTACTGGTTTTGTTGTCCAGGGTCACATATACGAAGTTGTAATGAGATAACTTTTTTTACAAACTTCTGGTTTAGGTTTATTTTTAAGCCGTTTTTCCTGTTGTAAACATACATCACTTAAGTTTTATTATGATATAAAAAATATTATTTATATTATTTCTCTTCTACACTGTCATGTATTATCTACAGTTAAGTTGCAGGAAACAGACTCTCTCGCTCTCTTTCTCTCTGGCACAGACAGCTTGACAGAAAGGGAAAAAAGTTATAATGCCAAAACATGTGAAGTGAGAGTGCTAAATGGGAAGTGGTGGGGATGAACGTTCATTAGAAGTCATTTCCAGGATATTTAGATTTTGTTACCCTCTCGTTTATGTCTACTCCATGGAAACATATAAACAGTGCCCTGGCTCCCCAGAGCATTCAAATGTCCAGCAGCAATGTCTGCCTACATCATGTGAGTCATTATACGCATTCACACATAGACCAGGCCTCGCATGTCAACCTCCGTGAACTTATAACATTCTTGTACCACTAGTGATGCAAGATAATAGCTAATGTTGTAATAAGGCATTATACAATATTTTTGAGTGAACTGTTCCTAAGTAGTTTTTTTAGCAACTACAAGGTCTGATGAGAGTTGCACTATAACCTGCCATTGCAAATGCAAACAAAGACCAAGACTGACTTCCTGTTTAACAATGAACTATAGTGACATTCTAGCTCTGCTGCATTGATCCAGCCTGTCTGCTTGAATGTTTGTTTGCTTTATTATATATCAAAATGCATCATGCAGACCTATATACAGAGATCTCCCACAACATCTGACAGCCTGACAAACAAACACACATTTAGTCAGTAACATTCAGTACATATACAGAAAGCAAGGTGGGGGCGGTGTTTGGGTTGTTTAGATGGGACTGACACTACGAGCAGCTGCATATACACGTATCTTCCTTAACTCAGTCAGTGGTTGATCACAACCCAACACTGGCCCACATTTAATCCAACAGACTTCAAGACATTATACAGTATGATGCTATGAAGTATGAAATTGAATTATGCATATACAGTATAGTAGACTGACTGTCAGGTTCAATTCCTCATCGTTGAAAGGCTCTTTAAAATGCTTGATTCTGATTGGTCAGTTCTTGCATGCTGTGGTCAAATAATCATTTTAAAGGGGAAAGGTCAACCAAATATAATAATTCTTACATCATTTATTCACTCGTGTTGTTCATAAAACAGTATATGACTCTTTCTTCCGTGCAACACAAAATTTGATATTTTGAGAAATGTGTCTATACAATGGAAGTCAAGGATTTTCATACAGGTCATTGAGGTTCAGAATGACATGAAGGTGAGTAAATGATGGCATTTTTATTTCTATATTTTATTTTTGTGGGTGAACTAGCCCTTTAAATTGTAAAATTGACCAAGCAACTGTTTCGTTATTCTGATAGCATGCCTTTCGTTTTAAGTTCATATTTAATTACATCAAGTCAAATTCAGGTTAAGACATGTTTGCCTCATCAAAGATTATTTTGCATTCTATATTTACTGATAAAACATGCATGTAACTGGCTAAACTGATCTCATCTGATTAACACCAACTGACCTCACACACAGATGACCGTTTTGAACACGTTTTAGTGTTGCACGCTAATAAAGAATTACTCTGGTTGTATCAGCTCACTGGAGAATGAAATGAATGCTCCTAAATATAGACTTTGGCTGAAACGTGTATCTTTATGACTCCTAGAGGACCAATCAAGACCACCTCCCGGCTTTTCCTTCTTTTTTCCTTCCACTTTAGGAACTTTAGCACATATACACACGCCCATAAATCGTGCCGAATTGCTGTAAAACGAGGAAGCGTTCATTTTGCATGCAAGCGGCAGTGGGTGTTGGCGACCTCCAGGGTCTTTTTCTTCTGTGCGCAGGGGATTGAGCTCCAGGCATCAGAAGGCGGCGCACAGGCCACGCGGCTGGAACGAGCTCACTTCAAAGGTGGCCATAAATCAAACAGTCATGCCCCCATACACTACTACACCATCCCCCAATGCGTCCCCCATGTGTGTGCTGGGGGAGGTTGGGGCGTTGAGAGAGACGTTAGCTCATAGGGGACTCCGGGTTCAGGCCTCTCTTCACTGTTTGGCGGTGTCTGCGCTGACCGTCTTTTAATTCGCTGGATTCTCAATTGTCAGGCTGCTCTTTGAACTTGAAACGATCCAGCTAGGACTTAATTTTTTATGCTTTCAAACAGGCCGTGTCCTGTCGTTCCCATGCTAGGTTTGATTCGGAGCTGTACCAAAATCAGGTCAGGAGACAGACGAAACACAAGTCACCGAGTCTCGCAGGGTTTTTGTGGGTAACACTCCTTTCGATCTCTTCTCCAGTTCCCATGGCGCCTGTGGTTGGATTTCAGGCTAGTTTAAAAGAACAACAGTACATTATGTCGGCAATTGTTGAAAGGGGACATATGGTTGATTTTTATGTGTTTGGAATTTAACATTATATTTTTTTCACCCTGTTGCTGTATTGTTATGGTAACCGTGCCATCACAATGGCTTTACTTTGTGTGCATTATAATCGCTTTTTACACTGGAACAAGGTCAAAATAAATGCGTACTTTTCAATCTAAATTCATACTCCTGAAGGAAATTCTAATATTTATATTTATTTATTTACAGCATAAATTATTGTTTATGACTTCCTTCATTTCCTGTACCAGTATGATTTTAGTTGCAGGCCATTTAAACATTGGCTTAGTAAATTACTCTATATCGATCGCTGTGTGATTTTCAAGTCTAAGGGACAAACAGCAATTCTTTGACTTTGCAGAGAAGGAGAAGGGCAATTCATCAGTCTTATCTCTGTGTCACGTGGGTCTCTCCTTATCATGCAGCCATGCAAAACACCATTTGTCTTGGGTGCCATGTTCATTCCAAGTGATAAAATGCAAGTAGTTGAAAAAAAAACCTTCGCACAGGTAGTTTGGCAAACACAGATAAGACCGTACAATTATGCAGATCTGGAATCAAAAGGTCCTATCTGCATGTCCATCAAACTCAGGCACCTCCCTTTTAAAATTTGCCATACACGGCTTTTAGCCATAATGTTTCCAACCTCATTAAACCCCACAACTCTTTATAAACCCCATCTGTTCCACTTACTAAAACAAACCAAGTTGATTTACTTGACAAACTGAGTTCCATAGCGATCGTCGTGCATTTTTTAGGCCAAGTGGAGTAGCTCACCACAGATAAATGAATACGCAGACAGCCAAACAGACTCAAACCCAGACGCAAAGACATTGGTCTTAGGTGGCGAGTGGCGCCAGGTTCTGCACACGGCTTTCTGAAAATCTCATCATAGATCATCCGAAAATATAGTTTTTGTCACTAGGCCTGTGTATTAATAGGAAAACTGCAGTTTTGGCTCATGAGCAAAGACTGAGCATCTGCATTTGACTATTGCTTCCAAGTCAAAACGTCTTGCCTTAACTGCACCGATTCAATTATTTTATGCAAAGTTTCAATGTAGCATGAAGTACAAACACATGCTTACAAATAGCTGTGCACAATCCAGCATCGCCATAAATGAAAGGTTTTATTGTAATAAACAGTATTCGCATTTAAAAAAGGGTTTTAAGCCTAACATTTGGCTGTTGAATTTTTTGGGGGTGAGGTAATGGCTTCATGTGTCAGCACTCTTGCACTTGAGTTCGGGCAATCTGGCTCTTGTTTTGTGTAATTACTCGTTTCATCCATTTTCCCGCAGCGGTTCGATATCTCCCTCTTGTATTTTGTATATAACACAATGGGAAGCATATGCCACGGGGAAAACATTACCCAAATTTGTTTCCAGTGAAGATGCCTTGATCCAAATTCAGCAAACAAATTCCTCCCTAAGAGCTTCTCTTAAAGGCTACTATTTGAGAAAATCTATAATGCAGAACTCTTTTAACTTCTCTAGAGAGACACTGTTTATTAGTCATCTAATAAAGTTTATGCGGTTAATGACTTCAGCGCTTTGGCAAAATGTAAATTGTGTCTTTGGATAAGAATTACCCTAGAAAAAACAGTTGCTAAATCATTTAACCAGAGGTAAGTAAGGGAACCACTACAACAGCTTGCAACAGGGAATGTTTAGAGTTTCACAAAGGAAACACCAACTGGAGCTCAAAAAGATGCTTTAAAGCATCCAAAACTGAAACTTTGAATTTAGGCCCTGTTCATATTTCCCATCTTTTCCACGCACATATTCGTTATTTTAAATGTAGGCGCGCACAAATAGGGTGCGACATGCATGCGGTGCGCATATATTTCGAGGCGCATTGGCGCCGCATCGTGATGGAAAAGTTCAACTTTTGGGAGTGCCGCGAAGAGCGGCATGCCTCGCACACGCAGCGAGGTTTTAGACACGAAATGTGAATCGGGCTTGATAAATCCAATATACACTGCAGTTAAACAATGTATGGTAATATGTATGAATTTGTATGATCTTATTTGTACATTCTGCTTTCATCCTATTGATGCTTAGGGGTGGGGCTTCGTTCATACTTTTTTGTAATAACTCACCTTTTTTGTTCAGATTGTACACATTTATATGAAATTGCCAGCATGGTAATGGACAGTATGTTTAAAATGTAGTAGGAAGAGTGGATGGAAGTCACATCTGGTTATAGCAGCTAATGTCAACACGCCATCTTCGGCTTGAGTGCTCTATGTGCCAAAACTGGCATTAGAAAACAATCCATCGATGCGTTTAAAAGGTCTATGACTTTATAGCCTGTTGATGGAAATGACTTTAAGCGAAGACCGCATGCTCAACACCGCTTTGTCAACAAGTGCCTTTGCTTTCTCATGCCTTGGCGCTTCTATGTTGTGAAACGGAAGACTTAAAGAGTCTTGCACAGGCCCTCTGTATTAAATCATTTTCATCCTTCTATCCACTAGCAACCATCCTTTTATAGACACAACAAGGACACTTTCTCCCATTTATGGGCTTCTGTGAAGTGCAGACCGTGGTCAGCAAAAGTCCTATGAAGGTGTTCCTCAAAGAAGGTGACAGCTACCTCCGATCTCCCTACTGTTTTGCGGAACATTACTTGGCTCACATCAAAAGGTTTGCGCATTCGTGCAAGTTCTGTATGCAGGATAAGAGGAATGTTCATCTGTGCTGTAATGTGGTCTACAGAGATGAGGGATTTTAACTGTAAAGGAATTTAACAAGTCAGACTGAGATTCCAAATCCAATTCGGATGATTCTATTAATGGTTCTTTTGGAACTTTTAAGGAAGAAATATTCACAAACAAAGCAAGTATTATTAGTTTACCAAAACTGTTGAGTCCTATTTAGGTTTTAACAAATAAAATGGAAATGAAAATGAAAGTCATGCAATGCTTGCAAAAGGTGTGTTTATGCCAACTTTTTAATGTGGCAGCCCATATTGAATAATAAGTCTTACATACTGTTTTAAGTAACCCGTACTGTAGAAATAAGCCCCAACAGTGTTATCAGCACCTGAGGCAAAGCGGAGGATCTTGAAATACACTGAAGGGGCTTATTTTGTGATAATAGCCGGCTGCTTGTACAATATCCCACATCAGAAAAAAACTGGACAAGAAATGTGAATTTGAAATATTTTATTAGCTAATTTTGACAAAATTCAGACCTTCCATGAGGAAAGCATTGGGTTTTAAGGTGAGAAATGACGTTCAAGTGTCACGAACGGGCAATTTGGTTTGATCATTTATGTCATATGTTATTTAAAGACTCATTTATATTTAAGGATTATGTTTATTTATATTATATTATTAATTTATCAAATAAACTGTAAAATTATTTGCAGCATCCGGGTTGCTGTGTGTTATTAGTTTAGAGCGGTTGTTACCTGGGAATAACGAAGCTGCAAATGTCGCGACTGGCCATTCAGAATCAAGCATTCCATGGAGCTGTGTAATAAAGATACATATTAAATAAAATTTGAAATCAATGCAAAGTTGTGACCAGCATTCTTTTAAACAATGAGAATGTTTTGGATTCCCAACGCTATAAGTTATAAGTGGTTGTCTTTATCGCTTTGTTGGGGCAATCTGCAATAAACATAAAAAATTTTTGGGTAACAGATCCGTGATTAAAAGAGGCACTACAGATTTAATAGTCTTCATGATGCGAGAATTCTACAGTGTTTACTTGATGGGGAACCGCTCTTGTGCACAGCTGCACACCACATAAACATCAGCATGAATTGGAGAACGAGACAAAAAATTTCAGAAGTGACCCAGTAAGCGTAGTTTTTTTCTGCATTCCTGCATTCAGCAAGGGTGACCTGGTCCAGTAAGATTTTTGACAGTTTTTATGCTGTCGAAGGTTTGTTTAGAAGTCCAAACCTACCCAAAAGACGTAATTCTTCACTACATACCAACACGAAACAGATGCAAAAATACGAAATGGAAACACATGAGTCAGATTTCCTCTGGTCTGACATGATGTCACAGCCATTTGTTCTCTCATCTCATACAGATGTGGAGGTTCATTAAGCACTGGAAAGTGATCAGCACTAACAATCCAGACTTGGTCCTCCATAATATGGTTGTAGGTGTCTGTCTGCACATGTTCATGCAGCACTTAAAAGCGTATTTAAGTCTAGCTCGTAACAAACGAAACAGGATGAGTGCGACGAATTGCATGTGTGCGATGTATTGATTGGGATTAATTCTTTGAAATGGCTTGTTAGAGAATTAATGGCATTTCTGATGTAAGGCCTTGTTAAAAACAGCTGGCACACCGATTTACAACAATCTTCTCTGTAGTCCTTTTGCTTATCAGTGGTGTACAATGAACTATTAAACTTGCCTGCGAAAAACCAAAGAAAGAAAAAGAAACCGCATGATTTTGAAAGCTGCACTTTTTCATTTAAGTATTTGTTTTCATTGCGTACTAGCATCTTAATCTAGTAGATTCCATCAGGGCTGAGAGCTTGCACAACACACCGAGCGTTGCTGTTTTATTTATCAGCAAGGATGAATCAAGTCAAAATAATCAGCCTGCGAGACAGATGTTTGAACCGTAAGTTTCCATCATGTGGCGAGCCACCGTCAGATGTAGAAAAAAATCTACCAGCCAAGAAGCTAAACAGAGCAGCTTGTATCATAACACATGCCTGACTATTTATAATGTGCTTTTATGGCTAAGGTAGTTTCAAGATGCACACTTCCATAAATATGTTGCATCTGCAGTATCTGCATCCATAAAAAATCGAGTGCTCTTTGCATCATCGCACTCATGGTTTACTAAACCAGACTCAGTCTGACTCAACTATCCTGTTCTCGGGTTGAAATCTAACTTAAGGGCCATATTCAAAAGCTTGGTATGTAGGGCACGAGTCGTGTTTCTACAGCAGCCGCTGCATCATGCCATCGGTTTTCCGTAGCCCCTAAACTGCAGGTTTTATTTGTGCAGGATCCAGATTTTACAGGAAACTCCCTGCAGTTATATACACGTATTTCGCTCTCATTCTGATTGAATTTTACAGCGGGCCTGACAATAGAAACTATGTGAATGCCAACCAGGCACGTTTTATGTGATTGTTACAAGTACAGGCCGGTGTTTAAATTGCTGTGCAAGTATTCATTGTCGGGTTCAATGCATCTCTTTTGACAGATATGAAAACATTTCCTCCCGTGATGGAACAGCTTTAAGGATCTCTTACAGCTGAGCTTACACCTCCAGGGTGACTATTCCTGGATCTGTTCAGAGGTGATGTGCGTCAGGGGTGACTCGGGAACCATGGCGGAGTGACGAAGGAGTGTAGATGGATAGATCGGTAACATCTGTTGGTTGTGATAAAGCTTGCATAACAGACATAATAATCATGGACCACTGGAAAAAGTGCAGTCACTTAAACTGTGTAACCCACAGATATTTACTGATGCAAGCCATGCATCAAGACGCAAGCCACGACCGCGGCACTGCAAATCACATAGTTGTCAACCGGTCTTAAAACAGAGACAGTGTAGCTCAAATGGTGATGCATGGTGCTAGCAACACATGGGTCATAGGATAGAGTCCCAGAGGACATATAATTTGATGAATACTTAATGCCCTAGCCTTTATGTGTTGCTTTCTTCTGCAGAACACATAAGGAGATATTTTTAAGAACGTTGATAATCAGACAATTGACTTCCATTTTATGGACACAACTCAGAGATTTCTTTGTGTTCATTTTGCCACAAAACAACTTGGATCCCTTGTCCTACACTTGTCATTTGTCATGCATGTAGAGAAAAATGAGAATTGACTGGAAGTCAACCACACAAAGGGGTTTAACAAGAAGTGGCCTAGACACCAAGCGTCTATGAGGGACAAGTAAAGCCTGCGGGAGGAAGAGAAGGGAAAGGTAAACAAACATTACAAGCGAGCAGATATCACTTCGAGCAGCAGGTCGCCTCTCATGGGGCCCTGGCAGAGAGGATCTGATTTCATCCATTCATTCTTCTCCGTCTGGGAGGAAGCCACCAGTTGCTCACAGGATCACAGATGCACCTGGGTTACCCCGCAAGGAAACCCACAGTAACTTCCCTTGATTCATCAACACCCTCTCCCTAACCACCTTCCCTATCCTTGGATAATAATAGAATTTTTCACAGCGTTTGTGGATGGATTCGGAATCGAAACCCTGCCTCATGATGAGGCGTCTGGCATGCATTGCTCTTATAAGACATTTTAAAGTCCAGTCTTTTTAGAGATTATTGAATAGGGCATAGTCTTAAGCTTTGCATAGCCTTGAACATTTGGTTACAGAGTTGGTTTATTGCATATTAGTAACGCATTGTGAACAAAAATTTGCATTCGGTTTTTGCATAACCACCCTATACTGTATGAATGGCCACACGTACAGATTAGCACGATTTAACATTTAGAAATGGCGGTGTTCAGAGTTTGACGTCATCGTCAGTGGAAAGAGCATTGCGTCAACAATGCAAGGTTATGGGTTCGATCCCAGGGGATTGCATATACCTAAGTATAAATGTATAGGGTAAAGCAATATAAGTCCCTTTGGATAAAAGCGTCTGCCAAATGCATAAATGTAAATGTCAAATCATTTCTTAAAATTCTTTTTAATTTTAATTTTTTGTTAGATTTTTCATGTACAATGTCCCAAAACTGCAATTTCCGATATTTTACAGATTTTTCGTGTATATTTTTAAATATGATCAACAAACATCAAATTACAGAAAAAGCTGGCAGAAAATGTCTGTTTTTTTAAGGATTTTTATAGCCTATTTTTGAAAATGGTCAAAAATGGTCAAATTAAAGAAAAATATCTCTATTTTTTACACTGAGGTCTTAGCATACATCTTAAAGTCTACGCTGACAAAACAAAGAAAAGATGAATAACATTCCAGAAATCCAACAAAATGACTGTACGTCTTAGATGGCAACACCACATTCAATGGACTTGTTTCCATGTTACAGACTTTACTCACTAGCAAAGGGCACAGGAAGTTTGAGCCATAAGAAGAAAGACTTGTCATAAAAATAACAAGACTGAATTTTGTTTGCACAGCAGGACAAACCGTGGTCCTTCTAAGAGGAAGCCCTGTTGTGGTTTTCTCAAAATGAAATGCAGCCTAATTTAAGAACTTGGATTCAAATGTGGTCACTCATAAGCCACTTTTGATGAAGCTCTTTAAGATGGCGGAGAGGCAGAAAGGACATTAAAAACGATTGTTTTCATCTAATTCATTTCAGACTACGAAATAAAATGTGTGTTATGTAAACTATAAAAATGTTTGGATAAGGGATCTTAAGATTCATATTGCTATAAAGCAGGGAAGCCACTGTGGCTCTTTTGTTCAACACAATAAATTACGTAAAATTTATTGAAGAATGAGAAGATTTAGAATGTGCAGATAAAATATGATCAAATGCCTTATAAGCTACAGCGTGCTAAGCATTCTGGAAGACAAGAATAGTCAACATTTCAGCTTTGGTTTGTCAGAACGACCAGAAATATTCATCATCATATTGTTCATTATCATACAGGTATAACATTTTACAATTGTTTTTATCTACTAATTTGCATTTGCATTTTGGAGATTTTGTTCATATCTTTCTGTGTCAGCATTTTGTGAAATATGTGGATGGAAATTCAGCTACTAATACTGTGAGACACACTACTGGCTCATAAAGTTTATGGCATGTGTACTGTACTAGAGGGATGGAACTTTAGTTTCAAAGGGATGATTTTGTTTCTCCACAAGCACCTTTGAACTCCCCCTCTTTGAATAATGAATGGGAATGGCAGAGGGCTGGCAGCAGACGGTATGGGAATCTGGTCTGAGGTACACAGTTTCAAAGGCTTCTTAAAGCACTGAAAGGCACGGTAATGGGTTTCAAAAATCTAACTCTTTTCCCCCCTCATCCACACTGCCACAACGTAAAACTTTTCAAGAATATTTTCTATCATGTAAAATAGCAGAATGACAAAACATTTTCAATTAGCCAATAGGTAAATTTACAGGATTTTTATTCTGCAGTCAGGTATTTAAGACATTAAAGCAAATAGAAAAACAATCTGTCAACATGTCTGCGAATTGAAGTAAGTCTGAGCAGCAGGTCTTCAAAAAAGAACAGAAAGAGGAAATGACATAAAGGCCCATGTTCTCATCTTCCTGCATTCTCCTCAGACCAACTCACAGCCCTTTTTCATTAGTTCTCCGTCTTGTCGAGACATTGCTAATCTATGCCAGAATGATAGTTAGCTGCAGTATTACTCAAAATCAAATTATCGAAGGAGTTTAGTCATCAGCGGATTTATCAAGAACCACCCACTGATAGACTCATAAATTATCTCATCTCACCTGCTTTAAATCACTCAGGGTGCACCTTTGTGAAACAGGTCACTTACTGGAACCATCAACTCATTTCCTTTGTGTTACCCAGCAAGAATACTTTTCTTCTAAACAGCCTAGATTATGAAATACCATGCACATTAGTCGAAATGGATATTGTGATTTATTATCTCATCAAAGAGGGTTGTACAAGGACAATGTATGCAGTAATCTTGAAATATGGACTTTATGAGTGGTTAGTCACTATGTCCAGGATGCAACATGTTCAGAGACGAGGTGTGTTTCACATGAGCAATCAAATTCCAGCCTGAAAATTCCACCTGACTAAACTCAGGAATATTTCAGGTCCCTCAAAAGCATGCGCACTATTTTTCTGACGGTTATACATTTAATGATAGGAAGGAATGTAGACTGGCAGTTTGCCTGTCAGAAAAAGTAACAAAAATTACTGTCATGTCGTGACATGTGTGCTAGATTCCTGTGCGTATTACTATGCTACAAAAATCCATAGGGGGAATGTCATGAAACAGGGTCGGTGAGTAGAGTTAGTTGACCTTGAAAGGGGTTGCATATTCTAAAACTGACCTCTCATGCCCTCACACTAACAAATGAATGCTCTTTTTGGTATTACATATTCAGCAAAACGGCATTAAAGTCCAGTGCAAGCCTGCAAGGAAACGTTCAACAGGTGATGCCATGCGCACCGTTTTCTTTTGCTTCTACGTGGACGAACACACGTATGTTATTTGCGTTAAGAATAAACAACGTGATATGAAATGTAAACTATTTACCTTAGATGTGTGCATGGAAATAAAATAAATGGACAAACGAAAGAATATAACAAAACTATGTGAGTTTAGTCACAAATGTAACTTAACGCGCAGACAGCTGCGTAAACAGTTGCGATTCAATTCTTCCAGACTTTCTTACAGTCACCTGAATGAATTAAAACTTTCACAGGAAGAACATCTATTCCTTTTCACGTGTGAGAAACGTTGATGAATGAATAAATGGATTATTAACCATCACCACGACATGTTTCTCATTTTAAATGACAGATAAGACAAAGAAAAAAGGATCGCGCTTACCCTATAAAACTCTTTAAAGTCGGGCTCCGTCTCTCTGGAGTGCGCTGGGTTAGTTGAACTGTTTAATATTTCTTTACTCCTGTTGTTTTAGTGCAGAAGTGTCCAGCTCTCTCAAAGCACACCGGCTGAAGGAATGATAGCGCTCAACTCTCCCATGCGCTACTTTACAGAGGAAGTTAAGTGAGTCAGAAGCTCCCGCCCCAGTGGATGAAACGAGGTCTTCCTTCTGTTCTTAAGTTTCAATATACCATGTTTAAATCGATAAAGTTTGCATTCAGTGTCATATACAGCCAGCAGACTTAAAATAAGGAGCGGGGAAAGTATAGCCTCCTGTCACATGAGAGTAACATACATACAGTACTGTTACATGACACCCAGATCTGAGGAGGTGAGTCGTTACAATGAAACTTTTCCTCTGTAGCCTATTGCTCAAAGCATAGGGCATGATGAAACATTAATCCAGGTTCATTCAAACAGGGCTTGTTTTGATTTGTGTAAGACTAACCATTTTAAAGAAGAAGAGGCCTGTTTTCATGGAGATAAAGGTGTCTCATATGTCCAGCAACCGAGTTGTCATTTTTAACACATTGTCCAAAGGTTTTGTGTGTCAGATTTATTCACATATGTTAAACCAATTTTCCACAGTTTTATTTTGCAAAATAATGATGTTTTTCATTCATGAATAATGTAATAATGTGACATCATGCACTTAAGATCAAAGATAATTGTATCGGTACCATACATAGAAGGCATTCAGCTTTGTCACTTCACGGACATTTCATACAGGCCTTGTGTAAACCTTTGAATTAATAAATGCCAGATCTCATATTATTGAGGCATGGTCAAATCACAGAAAAATAAGTGCGTCTATATTAGTCTAAACAGCTCTTGTGCAAATTATTGTAGGCACTTTTGTCTCACTTCACAGCAATGGGTCAACAAATTATTGCCGCTCAATATTTTCAAGAGTTTGCTATGGAAACACTTAAGGCACTTTGTTTTAAGTGCATTATTGTATAACAAAGAGGTAGCCCTAGAGTTTCTTTGATATTAGTTTTCATATGCGGTCATGTTTGTAATGCAATACTTGGATCGAGGGTCTCTTGTGAGATTAAACAAGGTAATATTTAGATGGATTCCTGGTAATAGTTCACAGGAAATTGTACTTAAGGAATTGTACTAAATCATGATGAGCAGCTGGTTATGTTACATACAGTATACAAATATGCCATATGATCAAAACAGGTTTTGGTTTTAAAGAGTTTGTGTGTTTCAAATTCATTCAATTCAATTAAAGAGAGATGATGTTTTTCCCATAGAGTAGGCTGCCAGATGTCAGATGCACATTGTAGTCACTGTAATGTCATTATGGTTTAATCAAACAGTGTAGGAGACAGGTTTATCAAATTGACTTCAAATTGAATCAACCGTAAATTGTTACTTATTAAAACTCATGACAACAAAGCTTCCTCTCATCCCCCAGAAATCCTAGAACACTTTCTCATTGACTTTGTATGTAGTGCCAGCTGTTGTTGGTTTCGTATCCACATTTACAGGTCTTTTTGGTCATATTTTGACAGTAAAAATCAAGTAAGAAGCAAGAAGCTCTTCCTGGAGAAATCTGTTAACAGCCTTGGTAAAATCCGAAATGAGATGTTTTAGATGTTTTTATATGGTTTCATGGTGCAACCCAGAGCAGTCATAATACAGCACTTACATAGCAGAATCAGGCAAACTATATCTATTGATAGGCTATGAGCACTCAGTAAAAGTTAGTCAAGGAATTCACATTTGAAAAATCTGGCTTTTACATTGGTCAGGACAGAAATTCCAGTGTTTTGAGCCCATCTTTTGCCCATGCATTATGTCATTTGTGTGATTTTAAAGGCCTATATTAAAACCCAAAAAGTAATATATCTGTCATGTAATTGCATTCCATAAACTCTGAGCTATCATAAATCTATAACTTCTCCTGCTGCCCATTTAACATTTTGCTCAGGATTTTTGTCTAAAAACAAAAAAGGCTATAATCAGAATAAAATGCATTCGGGAAATGCTGAATTTAATTCCATGTTTTCATTTTATATGCTTTACTGTGGTTCAGCTTCTGTAGGAAAAGCCCATCAGGTGACTCTTTTATATGAAATGCATAAGGAAGTTGAATACCCACAAACCCCAGGTTATTAAGGCCTATGTAAGGCTATGACATCATATGGAAAAAGTTACGCCATTAAGGGTTTCTTGCATTTTTGGGCTATGAAAATGACTATTGCATGTGACCACGTGGCTTAATTTTGACTGCTCATAGAAAAAATCTGACCTTTTTATCTGTTTATAAAGATGTTCGGTGTGTTACTACATAGAACACCACACATCACCGACACACAATCTGTATTTTTGACTAATGCTCTGTGTTTTGAGCCAAAGAAATGATGGTTGTTATTTCTAAGCTGCTCTTGCTAATGTTCCGTGGCCCATTTTAACATACCAATTGGCAATTTTTCTGCTCCCCCACCTATTTCCAGGAACAGGAGCCTACTAATGGGTAAACTGGACCATCAGAGCTGTGAGAGTGCAAAGGTTTTGTCATCAGCGCTAACATTTGTCACGTCGATGCACAAAAGATAAAAGATGTTAGTCTGGACGAGATTCAAGTTGAGTGCCTGGATTATAGTAGGACCTTCTTTAAAATCCTGTTTGAAAAACACAAAGTATTATCTGTTTGCGTTAACCAATCTCGTTGGCATAAAAAGGCCATCATTATCATGACCGAAGTGATTCGAAGTGTCAACACACTGGCCAAGACATATAAACTTAGTGGCTCAGCACCCAGGGTTTGTTATGGTGTTCTTACACGCTGAGAGCTTGGCTGTCTTCCCCATGTAGGACAGTAGGCAAAGGTGATTGATAGCAGTGTTTAGATGGCCTTATAAAGCTAATGCCGTGGTGTAAACTCTATGTGAAGGACACTGCAGCCTGTTACTGGGGCCAAATGCATAAATGCATATGTGTGAATGTAATGTTACTGGGGCTGTGTGACTCAGTGAGAAAAGTGTAGCTTTGGAGCAAGAGTTAGTGGTTTACTTTCAGAACATAACGTTTATTGTGCTCGTACATTTCACTGTAAACTGTGAGAATTTTTCTTTTTTACTAAAACCTTTTGGATGAATCTAAATATGCTGAATTTGAAATCTGCCGTGCGCAGTTGCGCGGAGGATACTGCCCTCTGCTGTTGAAGTCTTACAGCATTCCATGTGTTTTTATTGATTTATTTGTAGTTTTATTTGCTTTCTATAGTTTTTGGTGTTTAAATAAATTAAATAATATAAGTTATATCGGTATTACAACATGATATAACGTTTTGAAGTAATACGTCGAATATTAACGATTTCGTTCGAAACAAATGTTGCGAATCTGCTGCCGAGAAATACCACGCTGGTGTGCGCTGTAGTACCCACGTGAGTGACGTACCGCACATGCGAGGTCTTTCAGTGAACACACAATTTCCTCTGTGTGTAGTTTTTCTTTAATCCAGCTCGAATTTGATATTTACAAACATGTCTTCTTTTCGAAAAGTGTTGAAGTCTAAACAACGAGACCACAAAGAGCGATCACAGGTCAGTTTGAACACGCTGTTAATTCGACTGTTGTCTTCCGCGCTGTGTAACGTTGGCAAAACATCAAACGCTCTAATCGCTTTAAATAATTTTGTGAATTTTTATCTATGGATTCGCTTTTATTTTTATTTAATTTGACATGGTAAATGCTGTAAAGAGTTATACGTGTAAAGAGTTATACGTGTAAAGCGTTCCTCTAGTTAGACCAACATCCTCATACACCATTCCAACCAACACAGCGAGACGTTTTAGCCTAAACGTAAACCGTCATATATGTTCACCACTGGTGAAGTTTATCTATGATAAATGTGTTTATCTCATGTAACTATTTGTCTCTATATTGCAGCTCGGTTTCAGAAAACATTTAGGACTGTTGGAGAAGAAGAAGGACTACAAACTTCGTGCAGAGTAAGACACACGTTGCATTTTATCATTAATTATTTTTTGTTATTTGTTTCATTTTTTTTACACGAGTTGAATGATTATGGTCTTTTATTCGTCTGCCGTACTTGTACCAGAGCTCTGATTATCTTGTCAAAAATGTTTTTCTAAGGTTGGACAAAATGTACTTTTTATTTCACAATGACCATGATGATACATTATTTATAAATGGCATGTGGTGTAGATGAATAAAAGTGATTTCTTTTTATATTTTGTTAAATATTACAAAATAAGTGACTTCAGATATATACTTTGGAAGTGCACAAGTTGTCACTCTTTAAAACCGTCGTTTATGTTTCCAATAATCTCTTTTTTCCTGTTATTTTCTTATACAGTGACTACCACCGGAAACAGAGAACTCTCATGGCCTTACGCAAGAAGGCCATGGACAAAAACCCAGATGAATTCCACTTTAAAATGATTAACAACCAGTTAAAGGTTTGTTGTGTCTTAATACGTCTTCCCAGGTTGATCTTTTGGCATAATTGTAATGTAGTAAACGGTCTGTGTGCCACTGTTCATTTTGCTCAGGATGGGGTTCATGTAATAAAATCAAAGCAGGAAGAAATGACAGAGGAGCAGAAGAAGGTGATGAGGACACAGGACATCAGATATGTTGAGATGAAGAGGGTGTCTGAGATGAAGGTAGGTGGTCATTCTTGTAACTGGCTGTGTTATATGTTTGCTGTATGTGTGTGTTTAAACATGGCATAATATGAAATGTTTTTGTTTTTAGAAAATTGAAAGGTTGAAGGGGGAGCTCCACCTTCTTGATAACGATGATGAAGAAAATAAAAATAAACATGTATTTTTTGTGGACACAAAAAAAGAAGGTAAAAATGTTTGCAGGATGTCATTGTTGTTGTACATTTTTTACATGAAATGCTTTAGGTTGTGTAATTACTATGTGAATCCTTAACCTTTTAAAAATTATTTTTAGTGGAGGACTTTGACCTTGCCACACACCTCAACACCGTGCCAGAATTGGTAGACCGAACATACAACAGACCTACAATAAAAACCCTAGAAACCAAGAGCATTATGGGGGCAGTGGATCCAGAGAGGATAAAAGTAAGAGATTCCTTGTCCAGCATGTGATCCAAAAAATATGTCTTGTTTTTACTTTGTACAGTTAACTGCAATATTGTATTATTTTCTTTTCATGTACCTAATCTCTGCGTTTATAGTCTTAATTAAAGTTTCATTTTCCTTTCTCAGAAACTTGCTAAACAGAGGAAAAATCAGTACGAGGTGCTTTCACAACGTATTGACAGAGAGAAGAAGATGTTTGTCATTACTCAAAAGATCCAGACTAGGAAAGATCTACAAGTGAGTGCATGAATCTACATATTACTTTAGTACTAGATCGGACAATACCTGAATTCTGAATTTATTAATGCATCAATACATCAGTAATTGGTTTTGTGTTTTTAATATGTAGATCATAATTTACATGTCATGGAGTTGATTTCGCTTTATGCCTTTTTCATTCGTGACACCTTTTCCTTCACAGGATAAGGTTAAGAAATCCAAGGTTTGTCAAGAGACCAGCACAGCGGCTGCCGTCTATAAATTTGAGGCCAAGAGGAAAAGATGATGCCTTCAGATCTACACTTTTGCTGCTGGTGTCTATCCCAGTTCTGATCAACTGTAAGCTGTAATTGCTGTGAAATGGACTGAATCTGCGCGTCTCTTTATAACATCTATACAACAAACGGAGATACCAAATTTGATGAGTATTTTACAGATTCAGAAAGCAGTATGTAAATATTTATTTTTAAGGAAAAGATTTAAGGTTGTTAATGCTTTGAAATAAAAAATATTGTTGTAGTTCCTGGACGGTTTCAGTAGATGGCACTAGAACATCTTATCAAACTAATATTCAAAATGAGCAACTTCACAGGGTCAGTTGCATCTGTTGGATTGGATGAACTGTTGGAGCATTTCAGTATTCTGTGGTTTCTGTGTTGAGAAACAGAGAAACGTTTATTTTCTAGTCAATGAAATTACATTTTGGCTTCGCTCTAGATATATAACTGTTAAGATTTTTTTCCTGAGCGCTTTAGTTTGAAACTTATCCCTAGTAGTCACAAACAACTGGAAACACCATGGAAATGTACATTATGGGTGAAAAGGTGAAGCCCACGTTTTTTTATGAAAATGAATTGGCTCTCAGAATGTGTTACTATGCCAAATATCTAGATATCGGCTAAGTCGGTTTTGTCACTTACAAGATTTCATTAAAACATGTCCAACAATTATTACATATATTCTGATTCTTATTGTACACCGTGTCCACACTGGACGTGACACGAACAAATACAATAGAAACGCATTAGAACCCATTATAATTTCAAATCTTGTCCACACTGGACACAATGCGACAAACCCTTTCAGAACAAGCATGTTGCGTCGCATCCAGGGTGAAGACATGGTGTCATCTACGTTTTATCGGTTTAATGACCTTTGCACCTGTCGTGGGGTTAAAATGAATCGCATTATGTTGTTTCAAACAACAAGTAGGCATTTAAACACCCTTGATACAACCCTGTCTTTTTCACGTGAAAGGTTGCGTCCTGTCTGCGCAGAGCTTTGAGTCGGCTCTGTACAGCTTGATTGATCATGCAGGTTGCAGCGGCTTCATAAACAGGTCCCATCCATTACTCTCTCCAGGGAAAAAGAGGTGGGCTGTGTCAGGAACAGCAAAATGTCACTTCGTTCAAGATGGCCCGTCCAGGACTGTTGGGACTGCCAAAACTGACCAGGAGAAAAGGTGTTTGTAATGTTGTGTAGTCGATGGTGTCATACTTGTGACAGCGCACCAAGGTGCTACAATTTTAACAGAGTTGTGAGTGGCTCTTCATGGTGACGTCGAGACGCACGTCTAAGCCTGGTGATATTTACAATGGATCTCCGTGTGACCTATCAATATTGACCTTTTGTGTTTGTACAATTCTCAGCCGACAGACAAATCTTCCTTCGCGTGTGCGCGCCTTCGTGCGTCATGTGGCCACATTTGGGAACGGAGGGTCACGCAGCCGTGTGCGCAGATCCGCTGTGCTTCCGTTTGCCTTTACACAGAGGACTACTGTTCTGACTGAAGCCTGTCTTTCATTCAGATCAGCTTTTGCACAAGGGTCACGGCTGCAGGTCGGGGAGAGCAGTGTGTTGGTAGTGACCCCTAGATTTTAAAGATATCGGTCAAAATCCTCCACATTGTCCCATAAGGTTATTCACAATAGGAGATGTAAAAGAGGGCCCCATTTCCCCTATAAAACTAGCCGTTTGTTGAGGGTTTGGGTTAAAACTGTTGAGGTGACAGTAAAGTTTGAATAGACTTATTTGATGAGACGCCATGTGAATTCAAGAATGATGTCTTGCTAACTGTAATTTATTGTGTACTAATGTGTTAAGTGTTATGTAGGACAGCTGGTCCATGACAACATTGTTCCTTCGAATGAATGGATTTTTTTCACTGAAGATCTGCAAAGAGAAAATTGCCCGGTTGTGCGTGTCCAGTAGGCTTGTCGTAAAGTATTCGGCTATGGTTATGTACACAAAATTAAAAAAATAGATTTCACCCAGAAATTAAAACGCTTCATTTATTTACTCTCAACCAAACCCATATTACTTTATTTCTAGCACGGAACACAACAGAATGTCTAAACTGCCTTTAGATCACAGCTGAAGTTGGTGCGGACAAGGGGTTGCTTTGTAATGGCATGAAGGTGAGGTAACTTTTTACATTTGGGTTCTCTATGAACCTCTCCAAACGCCTTTTCTGGGTTAAATTACCTGTAACCTGGCTGCGTAAGGGACTGAAAGGTTCAATCAAAGTTTTGAAGAGCCTAGTAATTGTGGCCTCAGGTTGTACACATCTTGAAAAACTAGATTCTGGCTGACGCTACTTTAAAATCGTTAAGATGCGTAATAGGAATAATGTCTTAACCTGACACCACTATGAAATGATTTTAAGTGGTGTTTATAAAACATGCTGGGAATCATTTTGAGGCTCCTCAAAATGTGAGAGGAACTCATAGCATAGCAATTTGTTTATTGCAGACTTGTATCTCTAATTTTTAGCATATCTAAAATTTTCATTTGAATGGATTTTTATTGTTGTGCAAACTGCACGGTTGTAACACATTTTACTGTGACTTGTTTTGCGCTATACTGTACGTTGATAGGATAGAATCATCCCCATATTTAAGTGCAACACTTACCTACTACTGATTCCTTAAGTTTGTAAATTATCATCAAATGCAAAGTGCTGTTGTTATAACCTATTCCACCCACCACCACCATTTTACACCCGAATTTATTATGTCAACCAAATTTACTATTATAAGTAATTGTTTTTCCACCCGCCATCCTGTGTGCGTTGCGTTTATGCATTTTAATGAGCAACTAAACAAATTGGAAACAGACATAGGACAACTACATTATGGTGTGACAATTTCCATATATTAAACAGTACTTATCACTTTGTAGGATGTCTAGAATGTTAAGAAAAGCATTGTTATTTAAGCAATGAACGCAGGAGCTTTTCACTAATTTATAGTAATTTCACCTTCACAAAACACAGTTCACCCTAAGAGAGGCCACAGCTTAATCACTCTTTGTATATCATAGCATTTGGGTGTCTTTGACCAGAGAGGGATGGCCTTGGCTGTTATTACAGCACCTGAGCCCGCTGGATGTCGAGTCCTTTAGCTACCTCTCCTCAAAGACTCCTTTCATGGGAGAGGTTAAGAACAGCACTAATCGATTTGCCAATTAAGGTGCAGGGTAACAGGGAGGGCCAACGGTGGAATCGGAGGTTCGTGCCGAGAAAAAATAGCTGAGGTTCTTACATCTGCCCCTTTGAGTTGCACTGCGGTTTGTCACCCGGCTTTTGAAGTTTCGGGTTGTAGAAAGAGCTGGAGGCTGGGGGTTTGCGTCTGTGCTTGAAGGAAGGCGATTGAAGGAAAATCTTTATAACCCTTCCTATGCGCCTGTGTGAGGAGGGATCACAGAGACTCCTTTAAATTGTCACTAATTAGCCATGAGCCTGTTTGGAAAGAGGCACTCGAATTGATTAAATTTGCATGGGAGTCTAAATCACGCTAAGGCCTCCTCCCAAGCGGAGCTCATCTCCCCCTTTGCTCCCCAGACGTGGCGGGCCCGTGGGGGGAACCCGCTGCGGGTGAGAGGACGGGACAAGGCGTGGCGCGCACCCATCTGCCTGGGTATTACCGTTAGTCCATCACTCTCCCACTGGCAGCCGTGTGCCTGGGGGATGTGTTCATTACACTTTAACTACTGGATCTGTCCTTGTCTGCAGGCAGCCTGGTGTCATTGTCTGTCTATCTCTCGGTATCGCTCCACACTCTGCTTCACTCATCCTTATAGAACAACAGTCTCGCTTTATGGCCTATTATGGCCGGTTAACTAATGTAGCTTTTTGCTGGATTTATTTGGTTTTCTTTACAACTGAATCGCTGAATTGAATTTCCCCGAACTGATACAGTTTTGTGTTAGTCAAAATCAGACAAAATGTAACAAAATATGATTCTTTATTTTGAAATGAAGCCATTTTAGGATTATTGGCATAACTAATTGCAAAATGCACAATTAAAGGTGCAGTTCGCAACAAAATGGAAATTATCATTTACTTACCCTCATGTAATTTCAAACCTGTATGATTTTTTTTCACCAGAACACAAATGACGATGTTTTAAAGAATGTTGCTAAACAATATTGTCTCCCTTTGACATACATTGTATTAACACAAAACCACGGTGACATTTCTTAAAATGTCTTCTTTTGTGAAGCTCAAAATATCTTCTATTCGAGCTTACCCTTTACCAGACGCTTTTCTGCTTTTGATCAATACCGTCGTATCCTCTAGAAGTGAAAATCTCAGACAGTTCCTTGAAGAAATACATTTATGCTGTTTTGGCTCCAGCATAATGAAAACAGCAACTGTTCCTTTAAAGGGACAGTTCACCCAAAATTCTGTTTTCATGTACTCAACCTCAAGTTGTTACAAATCTGTATACATTTGTTTTGTTTTGATGAATACAGAGAAATATATTTGGAAGAATGCTTGTTTAAAACGAAACAGTTCTTGGCCACCATTGACTACCATAGTAGGAAAAATGAATTTGTTCTGTTGAACACGAGAAGATATTTGAGTAATGTAGGAAAGCAAACAGTTCACAGAGCTCTTTTGACTGTCATTGTAATTCTTTCTTCAATGGCACGGGGTCAAAGAACTGTCCTTCCAAAAATCTTTCTCTGCGTTCATCAGAACAAATATGACTCTATACAGATTTGAAACTGATGACCGAATTTTTATTTTTGGGTGAACTGTCCCTTTAAAATTAATTTGGCTTTCATGTTTAATTGAATTACAGAACCAGGTCGTCAACACCCTGCTTTTTAGAAATCTATCAAATAATGACTTTCTATATTTCTATCTGTATAGCATTATTCCCATTATTATGAGCTGAATGAATGTGCATTCCAATATACATATCACACATTCCCAGTAAAGCATTGTGGTGCTGTCTCTCTCTCTCTCTCATGGGACTGGTCCTAGGGGCTGTGTGATTGCTGTAATCAGATCGCAATGTTAATCAGAGTGTGTTCGTCAGTGTCCTGATGAGCGGCCCCGGCTGATTGTAATGTGATGCCTCTGTATCAGAAGCGCCCCTCCTTCCCGAGCACTAACACCGTGTCCTATGTCTGCGGCTGAACGGGGCAACCGTGTCACCAAGGGGATAATACAATGCACAACGAAACGGCATCACAGTGACGGTGTCACGGCATTGGGGTCCAATCTAAAATGCTTTACGGCCCTGTTCTTTCAGCGGCCAGGTCGTACGCAAACAACAACATTCTGGATATCTTTTCTGCTTTCTTGTATTTTAATGAGGTCCAAGCGCAGATACTCTTATGGCTGCCTCATCAGCCAAGTCCCTACAAGGGCTGATACAAATTAATTAACCTAATTAGAGGCTGTGATTGCAGGCGTGATTGTGGGGGCCGGGAGGAGGGGGGTCTGCGCTGGCAGGCAGGGCTCGGGCTGTAATAAGCCGCGAGGTGTGGAAGAGAAGCCAGATCACTGTGCATGGCTAATGAGCGGTAAAGAAATCCCCCCATCCCTACTTTTCTCTCCCCTCAGAATTGGTAAAGCTTCTTTCCCTCGATCTCTCGTTCTGTTATGGGCCCCTTTCATTTTTTGGGGCTATTGTCTTTTTCCATCAATCCTGGCTTGACATGCTGTTTTTTGACTTTGTATATGTTTTGCATTGAAACAGACACATGTCTCGTACGTTCTTAGGCTCATGTATTTTTAGTACTTTAAGTGCATTCCATGGTATTCAAAAAGACAACAGTGGTGTTGCTAATGTCATGCTCTATCAGTTCAATTATAAAAACATTTATTTTACGTGTACTTTACGTCCCTGTTTTTCCCTCTTGAATGTCCTATCGCTATTCATTTTTCATAATTTACTCTGTGCTTTTTTTCTTACTTCAGCTCATCCTGTATTCTCTAATGTTAATACTGTAAACCATTCTGTCCACCGGGTGCTGCGATACTTATCTTAAATCTGACTAGCTGTCTTTCTCTCTCTGTACCACCCCCTCCCTCGCACCACAGCACAAGAGCAGTATTTCAATTTCTTGGTATTTGTTTTGGAAACTGAATAAGATATTCTGGAAAACGAAGTGAAGCTCGTTTTCTTGCCTGGATCAGCAATACGGCAATGTTTCTAATGAGTTGCAGGGGAGGAACTGGTTATCTCGGAAAAGAAGCAGTTTCTATGAAGTATGCAGATTTTCTTACAGAACGCGTTGCCCAATGCTCACTTGGTGAAATAGTTTTACCTTTGCACTTAATATAAAGTCCAACCCTTCTTGTGATTCACACACTAAAAAAATCCTGCAGCAAGAATATAAAAGTAGCCCAAATCCACAGATAAACTGCAGACTTGGCAACGCTCACTTTTACTTTTTTATTTTTATTATTTGTCTCACAAAATGATTAAGTAAAGTATAGGTTTTTTTATATTTATTTTATATAATTGTTTATAGTGTTTAATAGCAGTTTGTATGCGTCTGTTTTTGGTGAAAACACTTGAACCATTAGCCCTGTTGGACCCTATACACACAAAACATATACAGTGAGAAAACAGTGAGAGCAGTTATGTACCGAATAGGGGTTACATTTTAAAATGCCATAAAATCTACATTTAGAATTGCTAAATTTAATAGCTAAATACTAAATACATTTCCATTCGATTCACATTTGTGTAGCACTTATTACAATACATATTGCTTAAAAGATGCTTGAAGGAACATGGATGTTTTACATTTAGAATTAAATTACTATATTTACAGTAATTGGTTTATAAGTATGCATACTAAATGTATGGCCAATGTAAAACAACTAAACTCACTTAAATGCATACATGATCATTACAGCAGTGATCCTGAGATACTAACCTTGAGCTGTGTTCTAGACTACAGAGATGAGAAACTGACAATTAACTGAACACTATATAACCTTCCAATCTCACTCTCTCTCTCTATGTCTCTTTCTCTAGATAAGCGGGAGGCTGTCATGGTGAAGACAAGAACAGCTCTTTTGGATTCTCTTTTCATTTAGCGGTCACATTTAGCGTTTAATTAAGCCCAGAGCAATACCCCGGCAATGAGCCGATGCTATCACATGGCCGCCGGGGCGCAGTAGGCAATGAAGGTCCGATATCGAGATCTGACCGGTAAGTGCTTACGCAAAAGCTTGTGTTTGTGTATCTGTGTGTGTATGGGCTAAGCGTTGCTTTCAGAGCTAAACAGCTGTAGAGCAACCGCTATCAGATATTTATAAGAGGCTCATGAATATGGATGGACGGCAAGATGGGGCTGATGTTTGTCCTCTAAAGGGGATGAAAGGAGAATACGCTGTTCTCCCAGAGAGACACAGTCAGGGCCGCTTGGAGGGGGCGGAGGGTGGGGTTGATGTGCTTAGTGTTAAGATAGGGAGAGGATGGTACAGAAGAAATGGGACATTTTTCCGCTCGGATTTTATTTGATTGGTCAACTGATGTTGGATGAAAGAAGGCAAAGTGCATCATATAACCTAGAGTCTTCTGTAGACTTTTGCATTATAGTGATAAGGGTTAAAAAACAAAACTCAAGACCAGTAATACTGTTTACCAATCCAGAAGTTGTCTCGATTTATTTGGTGCCTTATGCAAGAATCAAATGACACGTGTACTGTTAAAGCTTCTTAAAGGAGTAGTTCACTTTCAAAATAAATTTTCATGATAATTTACTCACCCCCATGTTATCCAAGTTGATTTTTTTTCATTTAGTCGAAAGGAAATTGAGGTTTTTGATGAAAACATTCTCGGGTTTTTCTGCATATAGTGGACTTCAATGGACTCCAAACGGTTGAAGGTGAAAATTACAGTTTCAGTGCAACTTCAAAGGGCTTTAAATGAGACCAGACGATGAATAAAGGTCTAGTGAAACGTTCGGTCATTTAAAAAAAAAGGATTTGCTTTATAAACAGAAATGCCCGCCGTGATCTGTTGTGTAAGCGGAAGTACAGAGTCAGTTTACGAATTGAACGTGGAACTTTTCAACGTTATTACGGGAAGTCATGATCGCTCATCACAGAACAAAGCAAGGTGAGCATTTCTGTTTATAAAGCATATACTGTTTTTTTAAATGACCGATTGGGAATGTTTTCATCAAAAACCTTAATTTCTTTTAGAGTAAAGAGACAAATACACACATCTTGGATGACATGGGGGTGAGTAAATTATCATGAACATTTATTTTGAAAGTGAACCACTCCTTTAAGCTGGTCTGCTGGTTTTTGCTGGTCTTTCAGCTATGTCTGGAGGCCTGTACCCAGGTGCACAAATATCCCTGAGATAAAGGGTTAAAGGAATCCTTAATGAGAAACGGGTTACAAGAAAGAGATTGTTTAAAGAAACCTTATGGCTTCCAATAAGTATTAACCCTTAACCCTTCTGTTATGCCTTGCAAAAAAATCCTTGTTACTTTTCAAAAAAATGAAGGGACCAATACAGCTTCTTATATCACAAATGTGATGAACGATATCATGTTCATTGAAGTGGAGAAAGTATTCATATACGCTCATATTTTGGAGATAAAATGAGACTAATGATATGCCATTATTGAAAAAATATCAGTTTGATGCTTTATTGCGGATTTAGAGGGTGTTTTTTCTTTTTGTGTATTTATATAAAATAATTGCTTTAAGCGTCTTTAGTGTCATCATTTTTCCTGTACTGTAAATATTGTCTGCAACTCAAATGTTTTAGTGGCTGTAAAGTTTAAATTGTGGTCTTAAAATCTATGGTATGTAGTGTAACTATGGCAACCGTTGGTCTATCGCTGTGTTTTGACAGAAATGATCGTAGAATGCCAAGCATAAACACTCAGGTAAGGGTGACGGTTAAGACCTTTCTGGCAACGATCTTAAAGATATCCTTTACGTACCTCACAATAGTTCACTTCGAAATTTGAAGTGAACTACTTCTTTAAGGACTTTCATGCAAAGGTTTCTGCACTGTTTCCTCCATCGTTTGCAAATTAGATGAGCGCAATAAACTTGAATAAGCTCATCGCAGTCAGGGTCGAGCTCAGACGAGTCGGATGGGCCTAAAGCATGCGACCCTGTACCTTTCCACTTGTTCTTCCTACACGTTAGTGGCTAATCCATTATGATTAATTGCCTTGAGCAAAGCTACCTAAAGTTGCATTAGTAGTTGCCAATTACCATAATTGCGATGTTTTAATATGGTTAATAGGCTGACATGACCTTGCCCAAGTGCTTGGCAGGTACACGACGAGCAAGAGTGGAGCCATGTGGAGCAGCCATATTTGGAATGTTATTGATGGCGAGTCGGCCCCATTGATTCATGGCTATGTTAAAAAGAAGTGGTGAACCATTAAGAGGCTTGAATTAGGAAACTATTAGAGAAAGATGTATATAAAATACAGTAGATGCACGCCATCACCCAACAGAGTCTCTTCTGTCTGGAGGACAAAAACAAAATGGCCTCTATGGTGGCGGCTTCGACCATGCAACCCTTGAAATACCTTCATGGTGACTTTTGCTGAGTAGAAGCACAATCGGGACGCGATGTGGGACGTCAGTGTGGGCACAAGAGTGACAGGGAGGGCTCAGAATTTCAAAAATGCACCCCGAAAGACCAGAGGGGTCAAAGTTTTGGTTTTCGATTCTTTTGTGGAGTGGACAAATGATCCCTGGAGCGACACAATAATGTTTTTATGAGACTCTAAATTTCGAGATGAAGAGGTCCTTTGTGGGCGTGGAATAACTAACACGTGGCCGGTTTTGAACAGTGGTAGTCCTGCAGCATGTCTGCGGCAAGACGGGTTGGTTTTAGAACACTCGGCTCTAACAAGCAGCCACTTTGTTCCCAGGAGACAAGAGCCACTCAGAGAATTAATTACCTAGAGGACAGGGCAAACCGTGCCATTGCAGATTCTGGAACTAGTGCGCTGGCTCTATTCGGAGAGATAATGTTTCTCTCTCATCTGGGGCTAACCGCCCACCGCTGGGATCCCTGGGAACACAGAGGCTGCATTGAAAAGAGCTGCGTACTGTCTTATACGCTCTCGTTCTTTGACTTTCTCTCTTTGTACTCTCTCACATGTATAGTTATTCACTTACTCAAAATGTTTCTTTAAATTTGTCCGGAGAGTCTTTCTGTTTTTTTATATGAGGTCATGCACTTTGTATAGAAGCAAGCTTACCTGCAGATCAATGGTTTATTTCTCTGAGATGTTTTAATCCGTCACATCAGAACTACATGTTTTTCCATTTTCTATTAATCTCTGTTATCTGAAACCCGCTGGTTCTCAGTTCAGATGTCGAGATGATACAACACTGATCTTTTCTAATAATGTTTTTTCAAACAAGCTATATGAATAATTACTTACAGGATGGCTTACAGGCGACTGCACTCTCCAGAGACCCCTTAGTTTTAAATTACTTTGCTTTACACTAATTATTGTTTGCTAATTGTGGAGAAGAGACCCCCATTATAGACTGTAGCCTGCTTTGCGAAGTGTCAGTGATCCATAGCGAGCTCTCTGAATCATGCATTAATTTTTAGCCGTAACCTTATTGAGTTTGTAACAAACACCATTGCACTTGATTCATTCAAAAGAATGATTTAGTTGAAAAAATTTATTGTACCTTGTCTATTTTTACCTGCTGTGAGACGGAGGTTGGTTAGAGAGGTGCATTATGGGCTGCCGCGAGCTTGCCTAATGTCCTAGAGTGATGCCATATGTCTCCTGTTAACAGGGCGAGGGCTGCCGGACACATAATCAATAGATCAATCATAGAATGATCGTTTGCAATCAATCATCCAATGCCACGAGGTGCATTTACCTCCTCCATATTGTTCCATTGAACGGGGCACGGTTATGACACATTTATTTCAATCCTGCCACGTGTCTTTTTAAAATATGAATAGGGTGTTTGACAGTGAGCCAAAGCGCCCGCGTTATGGCAAAAAGGAGACGGCGGATCAGCACAGAGGAAGATCAGAGAAGGTACACCACCCTGTGCAACCATTCTTCACTTCCTAAGCCTTACCCACTTCATCATAAAAAATCTATAACGGGGCCTGTGATTTAACTCTCACATCTGAAGGCCCCTCCATAGTAATCAGCCAAAGTCTGCTGGGGGAAAGCCTGGTATCTTCGGTCTCCATCACAGCGAAAGTGCCGCCTGGGACTCCAGCGAGGGGATGAAAGAATAATGAAAAGCCACTGTGAGAGACCGAGCAAGTGACTGAAAGAGAGTAAGAGAGGGGTATTGTTTGGTGTCTGCAAGCTCAGCTCGTCAGAGTTGCCATCTTGAATTCCATCCATTCAGATGGTGGCCGCTGTGTAGGCAAAGCCTCCGACGCGTTTCCCTGCCGCACTCACAACAGATGCATTGAAACGGCAGCGCTGCAGGACATCTGCGCCCCGGCGCACGCTTGCATGCTCACGCAAACACTGGGTCGCTTTTGTGTGCCCGCTATGACGCAGGGGTATAGTGACAAACGCAGGGGTATCAGAGAAGGCTCCGGAGCGCACATGCTCGGGCGCTTATTGCGTAAACTGGACCCAGGGTAGCGTAGGGCGGGGGAGGTTACAGGCCACTGATGGGGTTGTGACACCGCAGGGGCGTGAGTCCCATGGGGTTTGGAGATATGCTCTCGCATGCCGATGACCTTTAGCATTCCTTGGTGTCTCCTCACCGTGTAGTGACGTGGGTGGGCCGTTCACCCTTGAACCCAGAGAATTGCTCGTGTAGGTCCATTGAACTGGCAGTAAACAATTGGGTTTAGAACGTCTGCTGAACCCAGATTCCATGAAACATATTAGTGTCATTCAGTAGTTTGATTACACTGTCTTCATCACTGCTCTGCGTTTATCCACTCTATCCCTTTATAAACTCACCCCTTTTTATTGTTAACACACAGCAAATCTACTACTATCACTTGTGACAAGTTAGTCTGTAAAAATACATGCAAAATTCACATTTTTTACCAACTGGTGATGTTTCTGTTTTCAGGTCTGCTAATTCCAATTCTTTATTGTTGGTAATAGGCATATACCAGTTGTAGCAACTTCAATGTTATAATAATGATTGGACCGTAGTTACGCAAAAATGTAAACCATGGTTTCCCATTGAATATGTTAAGGAAATCAAAGCTATTCATCCATTATAGTCTGGCTAAACTCCTGAAGTATACATTGATCTGGTTTATAGTGGGTGCATTTTGTAACTGCCTACAAAAACCAAACTTTGCTTTCTGTATTAAGCATTGCACTTAAATCACACACTCTAATATTATTACCTGTAGTTGGGTCAAAAAAACGTTGGGTTGTTTGAAGACATGGTTGGTTAAGGTTATGGATATTTCTTGTGTTAGTTTATCCAACTGTCCCTTTTTGACCCAACCGTGGGTTGGAAATAACCCAGCATTTTTTAGACTGTAGCATCACAGCTCAAGTTGGATTGGCTTTTAAAAAGTGGGCAATATTTGCATCCAGCCTATTTGGACCGAACCCAGAGAGAAGGACTTGCAAACCAACACTGTGTAGGAGCGACAGTCAATGTTATTGTTAGTTATAATGCCATGCAATTGTTTAGTTGTTGTCCGGCAATCGAAGCATACATATTTAATAATGCTGGGCTGCGAATACAATTATACCATTGTTACAGCCTTCTCACCGCTGGACTACATTGTGAATACGCTCGGTGCTGAGACTTCACAACAGATTCTCCTTTTTTTCATTATTAATGTTGGATAAATACTAAATCTTGACCGAAAAGAACACAGGACATCTTGCTCGATAGGCAACCTGCTCTTTCAAAAGGCCATCACAATTGTCACTCTCGTCCAATTGGTCCCTTTTGGGGCTTCCTGGCATTTTGCACACAAGCCACTCATCTGTTGAGCGTGGCAGGATTGATGGATGGAGGTGCTGGAGAAGGGGGGTGTTGGCGGAGGACAGAAGCAAGCTGGACTTGCCCAAACAAATCCGCCAGGTCTTAGAGGGTGCATTGATGTCCGTGTCAGGATTGAGTTATAGCACTGGCGCCCCAGCAGGGTTGGAGGGGTGTGTGAAGAAGACAATGTGATGAATGAAGTCTGGTGTGGGGACCTCCTTTTTTTGCTCTACTGAAGGTTAGCAGTGGGCGTTCGGATTGCGTCGGGCATAGATGGGCATCTTTACGAGGCACGTCGGATGATAGTCCAACACTACCACGATTACAGTAGCCTATTAAGCCTAGCTTAAATAATTAACTGTGATTAACCATCTTCCTGATTGCTAGATATCTCATTTGGAAACAGCAAGCACGTCTCCACTGACTCTTAAGTCCAGTTTCCACAGCTGGACACTCCACCATTCAATAGCCCTTTGAAGACAACTTGAAGCGCTTTGTGAGTGCACAAATACTGGCCCCAAGCCAAGCCACTCTTGTGTGCGAGCAGCCTGGTGCAGTTGAAAGGCCCTTTAGCCTGTTTCCTCAACACACTATTCATCCTGGGAGGCATAGACCAGCACCCTAGAGAGCAACCATGGATAACCTGGACACTGTCTTATCCTAACCTTCAAACGTCTTGCTGGGGAGAGTGAGTCAATGTCACGGCAACAAAGGCACATGTGAGGAAGAACTTTGCACTTAGAAGTTCTGGCACACTAATTGACGGCTGGAGGGAGTGGAAGCAACATAGACGGGGACGCAAGCAGAGAGAAAGAAAGATATAAAAGCTGCCACCCCACCCCTCTAAACTATTCCTCACGGCGTATACAGACTTGTTTTTTATTTGGTTTTCTTTTTTGGTCCTTCTTTCATGTCTCCGACTTCTTGTGCATCTTTTCTTCCTTCTCTTCCTGTAAATAGTAAACCCAACAAGCTTTTGAAATCCCTTATTTACTCTCTTCCCAGTCCCTCGCCAGCCCTGGACCACAACAATCAATTACCGCTGCCCCTCCAAATGCTGAGATGAATTTTTTTGTTTAGCTAACTTTCTAATGCTGTCATGGCTCTGCGTGCACACAAATGTAAGACCAGAGTGGCCCCCAGTTTGCGCAACTTTGTACACTAATGGTCACAGAGGGCCCAAGGCCAATATTTAATTGCTGGGACCAAGCATACTAAAAAGGCGCTAAACCAATTAATCCTCTCTGTTTCACTCCAGTGCGGGAGGCGCTCGATGCCGCTGTGTGGGGAGAGACGGGGGTGAGACTTTCCTCCTGAGGGGATGCCAGGCTTTCTCACATCCAGCTGTCATCTATATCAGCATCTCATCATTCATGTTTTGGAAAGCAAAACATTGTCACTTGCAAATAAAAGTGTTTGATTGTTTCTTAATCCTTGAGACTGAAATACAAACGTATATTCTTACGATGTTACAATAGGCGTAAATCGACAGTTTACTCAAAAATTTGCCATCGCATATATTCACATTCATTTCATTTAAGAATATGACTCTGTCTTTATGTTGAATGCAAAAGAAGATATTTTGAGAAATGTCTACATTTTTTATGTCCATACAATGGAGGACAATGTTGGTTTCCAACATTCTTCAAAATCCTCTTTTGTGTTCTGCAAAAGAAATAAAAGTCATGCGGGTTTGGAATAATAGATGATATTAAGGTGAATAGAGATGATATTTAAGAATTTGGGTGAACTATCCCTTTAACATTATAACATAACTGGGCCTCATAATTTCATACATATCTCAAATAGACTGTAATTATTTGTCAATTGTGCACTAAATAAATCTATTGGCACACTTCTACGGTCCATTACGGTATCTGACACAGAACTAAGATGTTTTTGATTCTTTGACGAAGGAGATAACGTATTTATGAAACGCGCTCCATACAGCAGTTTGTACATTAAGGACTACTTCATAAACAACCCGTGGTGTATGCAGATCGAAAAAGCTCATTAGGCCAACAAAAACATAATGTTTCATTATTTAAGGTCTTTAAATTGCATTTTTGTCAATAGATCCTCCAAAAAAATCACACACTGGGCCTTTAACAAAAAAGTCTCCCAAAGCTGATGGAGTCTTTTAACGAATCACTCTTTCTTCCTGAAATCGACATGGTTCAGACCTGATTGTGACCCAAACTTATAGATTATTCAAGAAGTATTTGGAGCGTTCACCTTTGACACCACCTGCCTCCCCTGACGAATGACTGCTTCCTGTTGGCTTTGAGCACGATTAGGAGTGTTAACTGTGCGAAGGTGTCACACGTATGGTGCAAAGAGCAAGAGGACGATCTTCCTGACCTTTGTTTTGATTTAAAAATCAAACGAGTGCCAGCAGCGGGCCAAGGGAGCGCCTGGCACAGGGTTGACAGGATGACCTCTGACCCTCGGGGGCGTGTTGAGGGGCGATCGGCTAAGTTTTGCCCTAAATGTCAGGCCCCTGGGCAGCAGACCCTCACAGGCTCGGTAATGATTTATGGGGCAGGGGTGTCATTGATGGTCGCTTAGCCCTGGGGAGTCCCTAAATGGTAGTTTTGACAGTCCTGAAAGCTGAGGTTAAAGGTGATCAATAACATGGCTGGTGAGAAAGAGAAGGATGGAAGACAGGGAAAGCAGAATAAGTGCTTTTAAATACCAGCACTCATTATTTGCCTTTTTGTGTTCTTCTTTCTCTTTTGTTTGTCATGAGCGGAGACATAAGAAGAGCTGTTCTTTCCTCAGCTATGAGGGGTGGATGAGTGGGCAGATTTCAGTGATGGATAGTGGACATTTGCATCTGTCTGCTTGTTGTTTGTTATTTGGGTCTCTGTTGTCTGTGGTCATCTCTGTTGTTCACATAGTTGTTGTATGATATCTTTTAATCACGTCATGATATAGATATTTAAACTGCATTGTTAGTTATTATGTAAAAGTGAAAGCTTTCAATTGTTTCTGAAAGAAGCTTTTCTTTCTATCTTATCTAGCCAGCAAGATTTTACCTGACAAAACATTTTAAAGTGTGGGCTCCAGATTTTCCCTGGTCCCTTCAATGTTCAGCTGACAATTTTTTTTAAATGGTTATTTGTATTATCCATCAAATAATGATTTAAATAAATTTAATCACACAAAAATGTATCGAAAAATGTATTGAAAATTAATCAAGAATTGATCTATAATTATATTACTAGAAATATTGTTGTCCAGCCAGAATGATTACCTCCCCAGTCCGGCCAGCCTATTACTGGGACTGCTTACTATTATTACAAAAACAGTATTTAGGGTATCTGTCCAAGAAACTAGTTCATAACGTAGGTTTCATAAATTGTACATGATGCAATGGTTATTCAAAGCAGAGTTATTATAGTTTTGTTTTCAGTTTTTTTTTGTTTAATTATTATTTAGAATTAGCTTTTTTTGTTAATTTTAGTTCCATTTTTAGCAATTTGGTAATGTGCTTTTAATGTGTAATGTTATCTCTTAACGTGTCATTTTATTATTTATTTGTCGATTTTTACTTTTATTTGAGCTGAATTTACTTTTAATTGTTTATATTTATGTTGATATAAATTGGATTATTTTTATTTCTGTTTAAGTTTATTTAGTGACTAACTATTTTCAAATAATATTTATGTAGATATTTTATTTGATTTCAATTGATTTTGCAGAAAAGTTTTAATAGTTTTAGTGTTAGTAAACTACAATAAGCCTGATTCTAACGTAAAACCTCTAGTTGTGTGATAGAAAAATGTTTGCTATCCATTTAACCTTCTTCACTAACAAATTTCCCTTTATGTCCATTTTTTTCCTTCTCGCTGATGTTCAAACATGATGCAGTGCTCAACACTTCCATTTTGTCTGTCTTTGCCTCTCTCGTCACTCTGTCACAGATCTCCATCTCTTTGTCGCCAGTCAATCCAAACCTCACCACCCCTCCATCTCGCAGAGTTTCATAGACTGTTTGACTGGATGGTTTCAATGAACACTCTGAGAGTATGTCCCCCTCCCGTCCATAAGTAGCTCTCAGAAGTGAGCTGATTAAGATGAAGACCGGGCTGCTTTCCCTAATCACATCCCTGCATCTAAATCGTCTGTGTACATTTCTAATTACGCAGTCGCGCGCTGCGTCCTTGAGCTCAGCGGCAGGTCTCTATTTCATCTCGTTCCGTCTCGCTCTCCCTCCTTGTCTCGCCCCGTTTCATCTTTCTCATTTATTTCTTTTTTTTTGTTTTTGTTGATATTTTGGCAGTTGTTTGCTTGTTGCTTTTCTCTCTTGTGGCAGTGCCGTAGAGGGCAAGCAGAGGAGGGCGTGTCTCGAACCCGGATACAAGTTGGTCATCACCCTCAAACATGAAACGTCATGTTGAAGTTTGTGGGATGTTTTACAAAGAACTGTCAAAGAAGTCTTTTACATTTCAGTCAAAATTTGATTTGAAAAGAAACAGTTTGCAGAATTATAACAAAAACAACATACAGCACAACTACAAGTGTTTGTAATCTGGCGTATACATATTCTGAAAGTGTTAAAAACATCACTATACAGCAATTGACTGATAGGCCCTGACTGGCATAACCTTCATGGCCCTCTATTGTTTAACATTGTGTCGTTTCAGACTCTAATTTCACGTTTTGTATTGTTTGTTTTGGAACCACAGTCAACCTTGTGATTAAGGTCCTGAAAAGGCCCTTTAGGATGGCCACCACACAAAGGAAAGGTTTTAATGTGAATTATTGGAGGACCTATAGCTTGACTTACGCCTGGGAGATGAGGGCTTTCAAGGTGAATTATTAACTTGCAACCTTCGTTTGAAAAGCTTTCTGTGTTGGAAAGAAATAGCAGAGAATCCAGAGGCGGACGTCTTTACCAAACGATAATGTTTGTGAACAAAAAAGCATGCTTATTTAAAATTAGATAAACTAAACTTGGCTCTGTACACTACAGTAGGCTTTGTGAGACATGTTTATATTGCTGTTATGCTTTTTGTTTTCCTAATGTTTGACCCAATTGCTTCCATTGTTTACCCAACTTGTAAGTCCCTTTGGATGAAAGCGTCTGCTAAATGACTAAATGTAAATGTAAAATGTAAATGAGAAGCAGCGCGGTCACGAAGAAATTAGGAAATGGGAGATAGAGACTCTTCTGATATTGCCAGGCTCTTGTTTCTTATTCTAAAGCAACAATGCACACAATGTTACCTTTTACCATTGCGAAAGCAGAAGTATGATCTTTTGCAAAACGCACCTAAATGTCTTAAAAGTAATGCTTTGTAGCCGTAACACGGACATTTTACGTGTTAACTTTATTTATATCGCACTTTTCCAATTTGTCTTTATATAAAGCAGCTGTACATGAAACATATTGATTATAAGCAAATTATTTAAGGTTATAAAAGGAAAAACTAAAAAGGTGAAAACACTCCAAACACACAATATGCACACGCACTAACACACGCAGACACACACACACACAACAAACACACACACAGTGGTTATCACTGAGAAGCACTCGTTAAAGATAAAGGATAGAGAAACACAGGTCAAATATTAAACAGACTATAAATTCCTATATGCTATATTAATTTTGGGTAAAAGTTTAAAATTCTATTTCAAATGTGATACTAATATGATACAATTATTTGCTTACTTGTCGGTGTGAAGAAATAGCAAAGTCATGAAGAAATTTCAGTTCATGTTATTTAACCTATATAGCTCAGGAAATTGTGATTGATTCAGCTGAGGCAAACTTTTTTTCTGATAACTTTCCCGATAGACTCAAAGACAAGTAGTTAATTTTCATGTTTTTAAGATGTATAAAATAATGGTTAACTTGAAAGTACCTCTAATATTTGAGCTTTTTGAGATTTGAAGATCCATTATGTCATCATAGCATCAGCACAACGACAGGTTATAGTTCCACCAGAAACCGAGGCAGGATTTCTCTAGAATCCTCTATATATGGGTTTGTATTTAGGAATCAGATAGAAGGAGGACCACATTAAGACTAGGACCTGGTATCATAAATAACTCAGCATCTGACTCCTTCAGTGCTCAGCCGAAGCTTTTCATATGGTAAATAGCTGATCACTGTGTGGCCACATTGTTGCCCATCTTTCATGCACCTCCGAGGTGAAACCTTGAGGTATGGAATAGAGGGAATTTTTGATTAAAAAGTACATTTTTCCATCCTTCCACCTCTGATTCTCAAGCACTATGCCCTTCGCTGTCGGGGTCAGCTGTTTATTACATAAATGATAGAGAGGAGAGCGCGTGAGGGGTCGTGAGTCGTATAGGTGCGGAAAAAGAGGATTGGTCGGACCACTGAGAACTCTGGAAAGAATTATCAGATTGCTTGCTGGGTAACTGCACATGTAGCTCTGTTTCTCTGACCCCCTGTCCTTCCGATTGCCTGCTTTGAAGGGGACAAACACGGCCTTGTGAGCTAAAGCGGTTGTGGGAATGATATCACGCACTATGATGTGTGGCCATCAGTGAAGAAATTCTCCTTAAGGGGTCATATCATGGGGATCCATTTTTCCTTGATCTGAGATAGAAAGATTTAATTGTACTATGAAAACATGCTGACTTTCATAACACAAAACTTTCTTCCTTAGAGAAAAGACAGAATCAGAGCTTTTAGCTTATAAATGCGTTAATTATTCGTTTTGTAACAGATATAGCACCACAAAAAAGCTTATTTCATTGTAAGAGTCAGAAAGGGGCTCGGAGAATGTTTTAGAGCATACAACTTTGTGTATAAGCGGACCTTTGGGGAAAAAACTAAATGATGAAATGATCCTTCCAAGACCCTTAAAGGGACAGTACACCCCTAAATTTTAAATCTGTCATCATTTACTCACGCTCATTTCAAACCTTTATGACTTTCTTTCGTGTGTTGAACACAAAAGAAGATCATTTAAAGAATGTTGGTAAACTAACAGCACTGGACCCATTCACTTCTAATGCAAGTGAATGGGGTCCACTTAACGACATTCTTCAAAATATCTTCTTTTGTGTTCTGCGGGAGAGAAAAAGTCAAACAGGTTTGAAATGACAAGAGGCTGAATTATTTTAAGACTGTTGTATATATTAGGTGCATTGCTTGACACACTAACACAGTAACTGGATACTAAAAACCGATTTGACTTCCACCTTTCCCTCAAGCCTGAACTGTTATGAGGTTTGCAGAACAGCATTTTTAATAAGAAACCTTAAAGTACATTTACGTGCTGTTTTCCCACTCTATCCAAGCTCTTTTCACACTCTCTTAAAAGAAGACACAATTGAAAAATAAGCATTAAACGCATTATTTGGCCCATTTGTTATAATTACTGGCATTGTTGTGGTGCATGTAATGTCATTAATAACCGCTCGTGCCCAAATAATACGCCTAATGTTGGCAGATAGATGCAGCTAATCCTCATTCATTTGCTCTGGATCAATGCAAATCCGCTAGCGAGAGCGAAATCCCTCACTGAGCCTGTGGCTCCTAATGTATTTTCCCACCATTAACCAGCTATAATCCCTGTTAATCATTTCTAATCCACATCTCCTGTGTTTGATGATACTCTCCTGGTGAAGGAGGTGCCGCCATGTCTCAGATGCCCAGGCACAGCCAAAGTCTGTGGTTCACCAAACGTTGGCATGAGTCCGAGAGGGACTGTGGTGAAGTGGGATGAAACCTCTGGCTTTTCAGGTGAGCGAGATGACAACTGTTTTACAGTGTGTGTGTGTTTGTGGGTGTTTGTGGGTGTTTGTGTGCGTGTGTGTGCATGTGCGTATGCGTATGTATACACCTATAGAGAATGTGAAACTGACGTCATGCCCTATGTTGCGTGTTGCAGTGGCGCCGCCATCTTGGGAGGATAATACTCCACTGCTATTATTGTTTTGATAAGTACCGTTACTTTTTTTGTTTGATATATGGAGAAATAAAAAGTGAAAGAACCATGGGTTTGTCCTGAACGACTCTGTTAGGTCGGTCTTGTTGTGTTAAAAACTGCAATAGCATTACTCATAGTTATATTTCCTAATCAAACAAGATAGACAAAACACTGCCTTGAACGCACTAGCAGCCATCCTTCCAAGATGGCGCAACATTCAGCGTGACGTCGATTTTCGATGCTCTATATTTAATACATATAATTGTTTACTGAGAGTCAAAGTATCTTAAGAACCAAACTCAAAACATCAGATGGTTCGATCGAATCACCTTATCCGGGGTTGGCCAAAACCTGCCAGGTAACAGAGTTTAAATGCTACCCATCTTGCTGATCTTCTTTTTACCTCTTCTTTCTTCTGTAGCTGGAAAATTGACATCAGGTTTGTCCCACTTCCAAACACAGTTGCAGTTGAACCTGCTTCTTGCTTCTGTCTCAACCAAGGAAGGGCGCATGAGACAGTTAAACCTAAGAATAAACAAGTGCTCTCCTCTCGTTTTCTCTAAAATTAAGTGTTTGGACTGTGGACTGTGCACTCATTTGTTTGACTTAAAACAGAATAAAGCTATTCTCTTAAAAAGGCTTTTGAGATTAATGTTATCACAGAAATAAAAGAAGTTCGTTCATTGAGAACCACAAGGCTTGGATTATAAGGCTAACTTTTAAATACGATTGCAAAAAACCTACGAACCCAATTCACCCTTACTCGTGCATAAACTATTTACGCCGTTAGGGGGCGCTTGGGAATCACTGTTTTCTCATTTTTCTCTTTCAATGCCATCCCTAACTAATTTCATACAGCTCGTACCACATTTCACAAGTCAGAAATTTTAGGTATCCATACTAAACGTAGAAAAAACAAATAAGTTCAGTTATATGGTTTATGATATTTGTAACTTGTGTGCGTAATACACATTTCCTGATTTTACAGACAAAAAGTTTGTTTGGGATGCTGACCTCAACGTGTCCATACAAAAACAGTTTGTACATATTCCATTTATTCATAAAAAATACATTAAATTATATTTTTCTTGTACAGTTGCTTTGCATTTCCTAAAATAGATTATTAAGCATGAACTAAAACAAGTGCTTGATATACATACTACACAACCCCAAACCCCAGCGAACGGAAAAAAAACGAAAGTAATAAAAGAAAAATAGCCTATTTTCAATAAGAACTTAGCAAATTAAAAGAAATGATATGAATAACCCACGACACATTAAAGTATATATCATATATTTTAATATATCTAGCATTTGACAGAGATGTTTTTGCGGGAAACGTTATTAGATTAGTCTTCACACCACAGTAACAAAATCTGAATGTATTCGGTGATATTAGCCTACTGCTTTTTTAAAGCAGCATTTATCGCCTTTTTGTGCTGTGATCGATCTCAAGTGCTTCTTAAGACTTCTTAAAACATCATAACACCAATTGATGACGATATAAAATAATATTGTTTAAAATTCGTGCCAACAGCTACGTTTATAGACTTGTTATGAGACAAATAAGGACCTTATAAGACAGTTGATTAGTAAATCACGGGTAAAAAGACATTTCAATATAATATTCATACATCAAATTAAATTCTTAAACATATTTATTTATTTTCTCTGAAATTTTTCGAAACTACCTTATATTATTTGGTTTTACTTATTTTGTGTAACTTAACAGTGGGTTCAGTTTAGTAAGATAATATTATATAGGAGTAAATGCTTATAATTAAACACTTGCATCGTGGTGTAAAAGTAAATGCTGAAAAAACCTCTCGTAGAACCACAAATTATTCCTCTCATATATTTAACGAATAGGTAATGAAAATGGCAATTCTGAATTTTATGAACATTTTACACATTTTTAACTGTGTTTGGAACTTATTGTTGTTAGGCAGGAAGTTATATTTGACGGACATAGCTTTCATGTATTTTTTTGTCTAAATGATGTGCCGTTTGGAGTCTTTGTTGCAAGTGTTCTATCACACAATCTCTATATTTTCATTAATCTAACTTCTTATTTAATCGTGTTTAAATAAAGATGAAAGAGGGTTTTTTTAAATAGCATTTACAACATATAATTTACTTTAAAATACTATAATATTTTGTTTAAATGTTGTTTATTCTTTTTTAGGGGACACGATCCACAAGTAAAATGGTTCCTTTTGCGCTCCTGACCAGGAGTAAATTATTTAATTTTATCGTGCATAAACATTGAAAAGTAAATGACCATAAATGACTGCATAAAGTCGAACACATCCGCCAGACGCTTTTGATGTAGGAACCGTAACAACATATTTCATAGGAGCATCTAATGAAAGTTGTTGGAACACTACGTGTATTTCCTTCACCATAAATATGAGTTTGCCGTGAACATGTGCTTCAAAAAAGACAGACGTCATTTTCTTGTATATATGTTTTATGTAAGTAATAAAATATTACTATAACATAAATATAAACGTGACTTTGCAGTCTACATTTCGCAATAAACATACAACCAATGTAGTAAACAAAACATTTGTAATCCACTGCAACATAATCAACAGAGCCGAACAAAAAAGCTCCAAACACACTTAGGAAATAAATATATAGATATATAAATGGTCATAAACGAAATATTAAAATATCTTCTTGGAATTAGTAAGTGTACAAAACTGCCCGGAAAACAAAACGAAACATAACAAAACGAACCCAGAACAAATACATATGTTTACATATTCGACATATTTACATATTGGAAATAATCCTGACAACTATTTATTTAAAATCTTTTCTCTTGTATTTATTTTTATTTTTATTACTTTTTTGGAAAAAGGTTGTATATTCACACTGTTTCAAATAACATTGCAGAAATGAACACCTGCTGTCCAATGAAAAATGCCAGACCTTGAGAAACAACACGAAACAAGAACGGTATCAGCCTCCTTTTTTACCCCAGTCTTGGAAAGTCCCAAATACATCCTTTATTCACTACCATGTCTACTTTTGTCTGTGTCCAGGCTCATGAGGAGGATGCAAAATGTAATCACCAACTTGCACAGCTGACATAGAGAGTGTCATGAATTGGCCAATATTCAAGAAGTAGAGTACAGCACGATATTTGGGCACTGAAAATAATTACCTGAGATATTTCTGTCTTTTTCGTTTTTGACTCATTACTCTCATTAGATTAAGCGCCGGAACAGACTTGCTGGAATAGTGCCGATTCAAAATAAGACGAAATTGGAAAAGTTAAAACAAGTAAGCATTGATGGCGTACCTCGAACAAATACGTTATAATAAACATGAAAAGAAAGAAAATAACAGTATTAACGCAATAATAAGTGCCTCATGCAAAGAGGGAAGAAACTATAAACCCAAAAACGACTAAATATTAATTCAGACAGTGTATTCCACATTTTAACGTCATTACATCTTTAGACGATATCAGGTGCTCAGAAGTGATCATTGTAAACATTTTCTGGTGCACTTGTTTGTATGGAGGTTTTGACCAAGTGCCTGTTCTTTCGATAGGAATTTCAACTGTCTCATTACTTGAAATTAAAATCAAAAAGTCCTTAGACAGAAAAAAACGTTTTGCTCTTAATGAGAGCTCTTAACGTTAAAATATCCGAAATAAAGTAAACGTCACAAATAATATCAGACACATCACATTGTAACAATTAATCTGGTTAATCGCTTTAATAAAATCACTGTCCACTCTCCTTTGTTGCTTTACATGATACCAACAGCAAGACGGGCGAACCCATCCCGGGAAACCACGGCCCTTTTGTGGCGTATAGCTCCCTTTGATCGCCGGTGAAATAATCGCTTTTTTCCAGAATGGCACAAATGATAAGATTTTCGTAAACACGTGTAGGCCTACTGATTTCATAAATGCAGCTGACTCTGTAAAATGAATGCATTTTCATGTTATTCAGAATTATTGGCGTCCTATAGTATGCGGTGGTCGCATCTCCGGTCCCTGTGAACGAACTCTTCCCAAACTTTCTGTCTATGATCTCTTGGGATAACAAAAGGGATAAACAAAATCCATTGTCCGCTTATCAGCCTAATTTCTTTTCAAACAACGACACTGTTTATGATAAAAGCAGTCACTGGACAGGACTCTGTAATGTGTGATGAAGAGGGGGTGTCTCTGCCTGTGAGTATACGTCCTCCATGGTCGGGTGAGGGACCCCCAAGGGCGTCATTCTTTTCTCTTTCTGTCTTCTGTTGCAAAACCATACACGCACGACCTCTTTTTCCAGCTGCAGAGTGCCAGCTAAGGCGGTGATTTCGTGGGCGGACGGCTTGGGGCACTTTAAGAAATGATTTTCCAAAGCCCCTTTCACTCCTACTTCGATGGACGTCCTCTTCTTTCGTTTCCGTCCCTGTGCTGCAATCTTGTCCAAATTTGTGGGGCTGCCGGTGTTTGAATCTGTCTCCTCGAGCCACTTGTTAAGCAGGGGTTTAAGTTTGCACATGTTCTTGAAACTGAGTTGAAGAGCCTCAAACCTACAGATGGTGGTCTGGGAAAAGACGTTTCCGTACAGGGTGCCCAGCGCTAAGCCCACGTCCGCCTGCGTAAAACCAAGTTTGATGCGCCTCTGTTTGAACTGCTTGGCGAACTGCTCGAGGTCGTCGGAGCTGGGAGCGTCTTCGTCCGAGTGGTCCTGGTGGTGGCTGAACGGCTGCTGAGGAGACTCCATCTGGTTGTCATGGCTACCCGCGTCGTCGTGGAGCGGGTCCCGCAAACCGTGGTGCAGCGAAGGCTGTGGGCTTAACATGGTGTAGCCCGTCTGAGAGTACACCAGCGACTGGTGACTGTTAGAGGCAGGAGAAAGTGGGGACAGGTGGTGCGTTGTGGTCGGTGCCCATGATCCATGGTGGCTGTTTTGCGTCGCCTGGTGGACCAGATGCGATCTGTGATAGCCGTTCCCCAGGTCCTCTCTGCTCTGCACGCTGGCTTTGTTGTGCTCCGGTTGTCCGATGTGGGTGCCGCTGGTCCAGTCGGTGTTGGAGGTTGGCAGCCACTGGTGGTGCGTCAGGCTCATCGGATGTCCCGTGTTGGTCGCTAGCCCTTGTAAGTACTCGTGGTGCATCATTTTCTGCACCTCTCTGTAAGTTGTCCCCTGGTGCATCCTGTCCGAATCCGGATGCATTAGCGGGTTCGAAGGCAATGAGTTATTCCGCGGAATATACTGAGCTGTTGTCGCCATGGCTCCGACTTAGAAAACTGACAAGCACTTCAGAGATCTTTGAGCTTTAGAGCCAAAAACGCAACAACCTGCTCTGGGAGGTCTTAGGGAAGAGCTAAGACACGCCTCCCCTTCGCGCGCATTGGTTCCTCGCCGACTACAGCCCACCAGGTTTCCTTATCACCTCTCGCGGGCCGCTTGGTTGGCTGTTGGGCGCGTGATCCCGGTTACTCGCAATTGGCCGCTTTCACTACGCTTTCTCTTTTTTTCCTTTCTTCTCTTTTCCTCACTAGCCGAGACAGCACGAGCGGCAAAACCGTAGGAAATTACTGGGCTTTGAGGGTTTTTTTGCAAATAACCACGTGGGGGAGTGTGGTACCCTTTTTGGTGGGGTGGAAGAATGCCCCTTAACCGTCTAGCATTAGTAACTGTACTGCTCCTCTTTCAAGAAGAGGTTAGTATTATGAAGTCCTAAAAACCCACCCACGAGAAGATAAAGAGTACGCAATAATAGAAATTAATTTTTCGTGGAATGTTAATAATATTGTTGTAGTTGTACACATGTTGTTTGTGTCATTCAAATACAGAATTATTTATCCTTGTGATATTAATACAAGTAAAAAAATCAACAATCACGGCACCATGGATAGAATTAATAAAACATAATATAGAAATACATCCCCCCACTCTGTAAAACATCAGAAAGACTTCATCATAAAATATAAATGCATACACACAGCTACAGACAACTCTAATAATAAATGACTATTCATGTAGGGCCTAATTTTATTTGCATCCACAATACTTGTCACTTTTCATGCTTGACATTTTGGAGACATTTTCCAAAACATTATTAAACCGTGTGTTTATTTTTTCCTCCTTTCTTTAAGTCAACCCAATTTTTCAACCAGAAAATTTAGACTACCGTTACGCAAACATACGAAGTCCACATTTGGTGGCGTGTTGATAAAATCTTCACTCTAAGCATTTTTCTAAGAAGCAACTTCGAGAGAAATCCCGTGCTTCTCCCTTCTGGCCTCCTCCGTACCCCTTTCCCGGCTGATCTGATTATTTTTCCCTTCACGTTTTGTCCCAATAGCAAATTACCAATTCTATGAATTGCAAAGCAGCCTCGAAGACGCTGAGGGGTAGAGAGGGGGAGATGCGAAGATTGAAAGGGATCTTTGCAAACACAATCACGTTCTTAAATGGAAATGTGGGGCTTTAAACAAATCTTACATCTCTCCTGTTTCAGTCGTCTAAAACTCCGCAATCAGGAACACGGTCGACTCCATCTAAAACCAAAGCTTTTTAAGAAGATTTTTTCGGTATCAGTTCTATTTAAATTATTTACCTCATTGTATTTTCATAGTACACCTTCGTGTTTGTGTGTTTGTATTGCTCTTGTTGGCGTCTTTCCACAGGCTTTTGAGAGGAAATGTGCTGTTACACTTGGAGAATTCAGGCGTCAGATCAAACCGCTTCTCTGTGTGGTAAGTTTTTACGCGGCTTTTCCTATCTGTCCATCTGCACGAGCTCTGCGCGTTCATGTAAGTGTAACCTAAATGATGTTCTTGGGGTCACAAGTACTCGTCACTACTCTGTCAAAGGCGTGGTTACGTAAAGCCACCATTTATTTATTTGCCGCAAATGCAACAATACCGGCATGCGATGTTAAATGTGCAACTCAATAATGATTGATTGTAGCTAACATGCACTTAAACAATATTTGTTTTTGTAGCTACTTTAATATGATCTGCACATGTTTTCTGTAATATTGTAAATAATGCATGCATTATTGTAATTAAGCAACGATGTGCAGAAAGAGTTTTATATTTGCGTAATCTTTTTTTAAGTGTTTGTGTGTCTTTTTTCATAATTTTATTAAAGTATAACACCAAACATTCAAACTAACACAAATTTTCTTTTATCCTAATGAATTACCTTACATCTTCTAAACCCACCAAGCGTTATAGATCACTCCTTCTTCACCTCATTTTGAGTAAATAATTTAATTCTTAACAACTATTATTTTTACGAATACTTATTATTGTTAAAAAGAGGGCTATGTACAGGGGTGAAATTAATATTACGAAGTTACAGTCAGTCAGATGACAGGATGGCCATGCTTGAAGTGTAGCCTATAGTGGAACGCAATTCAGTGGTCGACACTGCCCCAGAGAGCTACAGTTAATGAGGATGCTTCGATGTACAGTTACTCTTATTTGGAAGTCTATAAAAAGATCGGTCAATTCTGCCCAGAAAGCTGCGTCACAGTAACAGCACAGTCAAACTCTTGTGCTTCGTTTGCAAGCGCAAGAAAGTGTCTTAAAACGCACCCAGATGCTTCCTTTTTTCTTCGGGAAGAATATGGCCTTGTGTGCAGCGAGGTGAATTTTTCCTGGGATGCATGAGGTTGCTATGGAGAGCGGGTTAAAAGACTCACACTGATCCTGCATATGAATGATTTGCCATACAGGAAAAGACAAATAATAGCCCTTGTTTTGCAAGATGGCAATGAAAGACAGTAGGGAACAACTGTGGTCTTTGAGTATCCAGGATGTACTAAATTTGGTCACAGAATTTAATTCTCTTAAGATTGGGGGAAAAGTGCTACTTTTAATTTTCGGCAGGCTATAGCCTTGTACTTGCAGCTTTGAATTCGAAACTTTTAAGAAGTCTTTATCTTAAATTACATTATTTACAGATCATTTATTATTATTAATTTATTATTAATAATCTATTTTATAAAATTCCCTACATAATCAAAAAGGTCTCATATAAGAAACGTTTACACGATATAGACCATTTAGCCAATAAGATTACATTTACATAAAAGATTAAAAGAAGTGTTCCTCATCATATTTAGAATCCACTGGGTCTGTTTCTTTTCTCACGATTCTGCGTATGTAGTCACGTGCTTTAATCTGCACGATAGACCCCTCCACTTGAATATAATTAGAGTCTGGTTGGTCAAAGCCTCCATTAACTATAGGCCATAAAAGTGCAGAGGAGAAAGAGTTCAGACAACACAAATATTACATTGCGTTATCTGTGGGTGCCAACTGCTCAAAAAAGCAACGTGAAACAAATTCATTATCATTATAGTGATAAAACGTTTAAAAGTTGTGGAAATTCAAAAATCTGAGTGGGCAAGACTTTTGAAGCAGTATAGGACTATGAAAAACATCCAAGCTAAAAAACACCTTACAGCCGGCTTCAAATTGTTGTGCTCCAGTTCTGCCTTCACACTTTTTTTTGCTGTTGCCAATTTAAATTTTGTTGTTGTGCAAAATCTTTCATCCAGAAACAAAATGCTTTGCAAATTTTCGTTAAATACCATTATTCAATAATGTAATCAATTATTATATCAAAATAATGGCAGAACACGCGAATAAGAAAAAATAATCAGATTTGTCTGCAGGCTACAGAATTGTTCAAACTCTTTCTCAAGTTTACCCAACTTACTGACATCCGGGCTCATACTTTAATCAGTGCTTTAATTAAAGATTCTCCCCACTAAAGATTCACCTCTCATTTCATTTACGCGTTTGTTTTTCACCAGCTCGGTTTGACAGACATGCGTAATGGGTACCCACGCTTCCAAAGCTAAGAATTTACAGACACATCCTGCGCTTTCAGGTACCTCTTTCTCTCTTTTTTGGTTAATGAACTCAGGCGATTCCGCAAGCATCCCGAGGGAACGGAAAGGGAATGTTTTCCTTTCGGTAAAAGGTGTGGGCTATCTCTCCCCAACTCTCGACTTATCTTTGGGCTAATTAGGCGGGGCCCTCAAGACGCGCGCATGAATATTCATGTGAAAGCACCGGCGCGCAATTAGCCACGGAAAGAGTTCCGAACTTCAATCGCTGGCCAGTGCGAAGAGACAGGGATACTCTTCTGCACAGCTAGACAGCCGAGGTGTCGCACTAAGTCGTGTTTAAACACAAAGTGTGTAAGAAATAAAAAAAAACATCCTGACATTTTTGCTAATTCTATGCGCAGCTGGTACTTTTTTAATGGATGGCAACCCTATTTATAATTTAAAGACTACCCACAGTCAGTTTTTTCATTTGATGAACAGCATTTCTGAGAATTTTGGATAGCCATGGTCAGAAGTATTCCATTTCTATAGAAGATATTGTATTGTATAGAATATGTTTATTATCTGAAATCCTACATTTGTACGTCCTAGAATGTTTTAAATTGAACGCCGACCCTTTGACACTACATTTCAATGCTTTAACTTATACTACTTTCGCATGTTTCTAGATGATGGATGCCCATCATCCATTAAGTGTTGGTAATTTCCTAATTCTTATGCTCACTTAGCTTTTGGATTGGATTTGGATGGTTTCCAAAATCAATAATACTAACTTGATGCAGTGTTTGTGGGTCTCTGCGATCTCCCTTTCTTTCATCTCTTGCTCTCTTTCTTTGTTTTTTGTCATCTTTTAGTTAGGGGCCTTAACCTGTGTTGCTCTCTATACTGAGCTCTAAGGCCTCGATCCTTGCTTTGAATTGAAGGCGATCTATATCTTGTCCCCTTCTGGGTGTGCGCTTGCCACTTGCTTCCATAAAGATGCATTTATGTATGTATGTATGGGGGTGAACAGGGGGCTTGTGAGATAAGCAGTGGAATTTGTGCCGTTTGAATATGGATGGCAGCCAGACCGTTGGTAAGCAGCTGATAGAGTGGTAAACAGCTTGTGGGCTGAAGGGGTTAGGAGCATGCTCCTGAATACATTGGGCCTCTCTTCCACTGTCTGCATGCACAATGGTCAATCAAATCAACGTCACTTTCCCCCAATCCCTGAGATGCTGTGGGTCTGTAATGTTGGACAGGCTGTCACAACACCCATCCGCTCACTTATCAACTTCTGAAATTAATGGTCAGACTTGGTAGATGATTGCAAGGGCAAATATTTTCAGTCCAGCTTTTATTTGATAATAAATTATATAAACCTCTTCCTATACTATAGACGGTTGCATGTTTTGTTGTACAAATTCTCAGCAATAAAATTGTTTTTGATATTCTGATACAATATCTTTATTTTATGTAAATAATATTATTACACTTTAGCATCGATTCCACTAATAAGTAATTCAAAAATACTGTGCGTAACACAAATATTTTACTACTGCACACAGGTATAAATAATGGAAACATGTTATTCTTAATTTCATGACATTTTTACCTGATAGAATAGGCTACATTATCTAGCAATACTACGATCGGAAATGTTTGATGACCTATTAATGATATTTTTTATAATATATATATTCTCAGCTTGATGTTGATTGACCATGAACTTTCCTGACAGAACTAATCGAGTTGAAAGTTTATAAAAGAAAATGTAGTCCAAACTATATTTACAATACAATACAATACACCTTTATTTATATAGCAGGATTTAAAACAACCGAGGTTGACCAAAGTGCTTTGCAACATGCTAAAAAACAATAAAAAGCCAAATAATAAGTATAGGCATAATAAAATTTAAAATAGAATAGAATGTACACAGGCTGTAAAATGTGTGGCGCTCCTCAAAATCACACTAAAAACTGGTTGTCAAGAGAGAAAAAGTGGGTCTTTAAGGTAGATGTAAAGACAGAAAGGGTTGGGGCCGTTCTAATATGGGGGGAGGTTGTTTCATATTCTCGGGCCGGCAAGTGAAAAAGCACAGTCGCCTCGTGTTTTTAGCCTAGTCCTAGGTACATGCAGCAGGTGAAGTTTATGGATCTACAGTGATTTTGAGAGTATATAAGAGATTCAGATGATCATACAAGTTTTACAAAATTTACAAGCTTAAGATGTTTGTCCACATCAGTAAAATTTGACTTAAGTTTATGTGAAGATTAGTTTCCATGCCGCCAGAATATAAATTAAGCAAGTTTTTGGAATAACCATGATTTAATTAGGACATATTTTTTATTGTGCACGGTAGCAATAATGAAATCAAACAAAACATATTCAGAATAACCATTTCCTTTTACCTTCATTACTATATCCATTATCCATTACTATTAAAACCACAAAATACATTTGAGTAGTTTGTTAAAAAAAACTGAGTATAGTGACTGTGAGTTGAATAAGTGTTGATAAATTAGTTTTTCCTATTCACACCTGTTTACTTGTGTGTTCCAGCATAAATAGGCGTACCATTCCACAACAATTTTTTTTTTCTTTCATCAAACGTACCCAAGTAACAGTGAAACTGCTTGGAATCATATGTAAAACATCGAATCATTATTCAGCCACTTAAATATTTAATGATTGATTTGATGAACCTTTGTGGATTTCTTCATGTAAACTGACTGCTGCGCTCGAGTATTCTAAGAGCCGTCGTTCTTCCCCAGTGGCATCCAGAATGAGGCTGATCCAGCATAAAGCGGCAGAGTTCCACATGTCACTGCTCACTCAAGAGAGCATCCAGAGGCCCTCGCTGAAGTTATTAATGAGTTGCTTCCTTTTAATTAGATAGTAATTCATGTTAATGCATGCCTAATGAACCCAAATCGTTCCCTTTGGTCATTCTGTGGAGTTCCACTGTGTTTACTTATTCTGTCTGTTTTCCCGCTTTTGTGTTTTATTAGGCTCGGAGGGGCCTAAAGGATCCAGCAACTTGCTTTAGAGACATCTGAAGAGTCCAGTTAAAGAGCCAGTAACATTTGCTTGAGGGGTCTTTTGGGAACGAATTCCACCAAGAAGACTTTAGGGAGGTCGCGACCAGGACCGAAGTCGCTACAGTGCAGGTTTAGAAACAGATGTCTCGGGATCACAACAGTATGTTCACGCTGAACTTCTAACCACGAGTTTATGTACAACAAGGAGGTCAGATTCGCTTTTATGTATGTTTTGCATGTACCGTTACAGTCTAAAAGAAGGCACCGGTGTATTTGACCCCACCATAAAGTGAGACGGTGATGGTAAAAGCCAGAATGACCAGGCCAACTCAGGGTCACGACCAGACGCCGAGTGCTCCTGTCTCGCTGTCGTCTATGGTCAAGCACTTGCCGGCAGGCTGAATTAAATTAGACTGCTGTTAATTGAGGATTGACCAGTCTGAGAGCAGCTGACGCTTGGGTCAGTCAAGATAGCAAAGCCTGAATCCCTCAGGCCCCTATTGCAATTTCAGCCCTGCAGGTCCTGGAATGGGACCGGAGGGAGAGAACGCAAGGGCATGCTGGGAATGCACGGCTGATGATTAGCAATAAGAGTTTATAGGAAGGCTTAGATGAGATTTGGCTTGTTTGCTTGAGTGGAAAGTGTAGCAGCACAACAGGCCCACACACACACGGAGCGAAGAGGGGAGGTCTGTTCCATGCCAAAGTAGACTCGGAGTAAATCGGCTTAAAGTTTGCACCTCGCTGAATATCTGCTCAATCGCCCAGTCGACACAATTAATCGCTTCATTAATTAACAATTGCGCCGCGATATACCACCCCGACTGACTTTTGGTAACCGTGGGCCGTACAGCTAACCTTCCCCAATCTCTCCTTTCTATTCTTAATTTGTTTTATTTCACTCATCCTCCCTAATTCCCTTTATCTCTTTTTTTTCTGTTCTGCTTCTCTCTGAACAGCATCGCAAAAGCCGACTCCGCTGTTTTTAACACGAACAGATGCACGTTTCTCTCCGCAAGCAGGTCAGAACGCTCCGCAAACATTTGTTATCTGTAATCCTGCAGGTCCCCGCACAAAATGAGCGTAGTAAACTCTCGCAAAGCCCTAATCTCACCATTTCTTTCAGATGCGCTTTTTCTAGCTTTCTGTTCTTTTTTATGTATGGGGTGGGAAAGTGGTCTTCAGAGGAGCTGTCTCTGATCGCAGGGCTTATTTTTGTGGCATTCGGAATAACAACAAAATCATTTACAACCTCCTTTATGACAATTAAGCAGTGGTGGATTAAGTTTACGCAAGAAAAAGAAAAGATGTCCTAAATATTGGTCTTTCAGGAAAGTAATAAGTACTCCTTTTTAATTTTACTCGCATAAAAATGAATATCATTTTACAAATATACTTGAATTTTGAAAATACTTAATTAGGATTTAAAGAAGCATACTTCGTAGTATACTTCGTATACTAGATCTTAAATGGGTTAAAGAACAGTCTGACACTATACATTTTCATGAAAACAATAAGGAAGCTTCGTGAAGGCATACATTTAATTACCAAAAAGAATTTTATTACAAAAACCTGTCACACAATTCAAACATTTAACCACAAACTAAAATGTCAAGTCAAGTTACTCATGACGCATTGAAAAAGATTTAAACAATCGATTCACTTATTAACTGGAGACTCTTTATGTCACTTTATGAATCTTTATGTCACTGAGTTGTTGAATCGAGACCTGACAAAGCATTGTTCACAAATCATTGCTGTAATGTCTTGAAGCAAGCAGTGAATTTTTAGTTTTTGAGGAACAGTATGTCTTTATGAAACGCACTAGAGCAAACCAAATGATATGCATATCACATAGCTTTCCAAATAAATACTCTGATAAAATGTACTTGGGTAGAATAACAAAGTAAAACACTTCCAATTAAAAAGCAGGGGAGTATTAAGATTTATTTTTCACTGGCAAATATTGATGAATCAAATCCCAAAGCCAAGATTTTGTCAATTTGCTTTATAGATTTGGTGTGTGGTTTGCAGCTTCAGTGAATACGTCTTCAATGTGTTTTTGATTCATCTTACTATCATAGAGTGATATGTAATAAAATTACTGTTTTCTTTCTCCATCGGTCTCAATTATCTACGCACTGGTTTGATTGAGTTCGATACCAAGCAACTGATGTATTTGAATTCTCCCATGCAGCTCTGGTGCGTTTTGTCTTGGTCATGCACACCCACACATGTAGCAAAAGTGGTGGTGTTTGTCTGTTTGTTGTTGTTGTTCGTTGTTTGTGTGTGTGTAGTATGGTGAGTAATAGCAGAGCTCAGTGGAAGACTGTAGTGTTGACAGCATAGTAAACGATGCAGCCTGCCTACTGCAGCAGTATCCCTGCTAATCACACACACCACATGATAATGAGAGCAACCCCATCCTCACACACACACACACGACTAACCGCAACAAACACACACAAACACCCTCACACACACTGACCCATACTTCTGCAGACAAATGGAAGACATAATGGTAGCCGGAGGCAGTGCGCATACTTCACTCTATCTCTCTCAAACCAAGCACGTCTCTATCTCTTTACCCTTCACACATACACACACACACACACACACACTTGATGTTATAAAAACAGCTCACTGTCTAAAGAGTTAACTGATATCACCTTCCCTCACTGAAATTCAGTTTTCCCTTAAAAGCCTCAAAGTGTATAATCCACATTTTACACACACATGTACAAACGCAGCATGTTAAATGGGACATACGGTTAAATTAAAAAGAGATTATGAAAGAAAGTAAAAATGCAAACCATCAAACTCATTCTGGTGGTCCCATGGTTAAAAGATTGGGTGACATATCCTTTCTCAGTAGACCAGCTCCTTTATAGGAGGGGCTCTGCTCTTATAAAAGATTTGAGGAATTGTTCACCAAAAATTTTTGAGTCTGTCATCATTTACTCACTCACTGTGTTACTTTCATCAGTATAACATGTAAAGAGGTAGTAATGAATCCACGGATCTGGTTCCCAATCACTTCATTCAATTTCATTGTATGATCTTAGTTATAGTTCACCCGAAAATAAATATTCTGTTACCATTTACTCACCCTTGTGTAATTTCAAAGCTGTTTGACTTTCTATCGCAGAACACAGAAGAAGATTCTTTGTAAAATGTTGTTAACTGGCACCCATTCACTTGCATTTGTTTCGTGTCCATACAATAGAAGTGAATGGGTGACGGCTTTTTTCAGTTACCAACTTTCTCCAAAATATGTTCTTTTGTGTTCTTCCGAAGAAAAAAGTCATACAGGTTCAAAATGACAACAGGGTGAGTAAATGATGACGATATTTTCATACGAACTATTCCTTTAAAGCATTCCACTAAATTTCTCCTTAATTTTCAATGCAGAGAAAAAGACAGAGGTTTGTAACATGAGGGTGAGTAAATAGATTTACAGGACAATTATTTATATTCCTGTATTTACCAGTTGTGGAAACAACAGTCCCTATTTTTTAACCCATCAGGATAAACAGGAAAAAGGAGGAAAACATTCACAGTTTGTGACACGACCCCAAGATTGTCAATTAGAAGATCTTTAAGGACTGTGCCAGGAAATGAAAGTTGGGAAGAACATTTTTAAGGCCATTTGTTTAGGGTCTGCAGATTTCTTGTACATTACCATTGATTAACGCAGGTATAAATAAAGAAATTATTTTACGGAAAACATGCACTCTGAGGAATGGTTATGTGTAAATGGGTTAGTTCATTTTAAGAGAGGTGACACTTCACACACTCTCACATTCACACTTCTTTGTATCTTGCAGGGCGGCATGTGTGCTTAGACAGCAGGATGTTAAGAGAACAGGTGTGGTGCCCGTAGGTCCTTTTTTAACATATGTACACAGGTAAGGCCATGGGGCATGATGTCACACAAAGCATCACTTCCAAACACCTTACACACCCCTCTCTCTCTCTCTCTCAAGTACAATTTAAGTGTGTTTTTTTGTCATGACCAAAAATGTACATTTGTATTGCCAAAGCATTTTCAGCTGTGCTGTATACAAGTCTACATCTGTATTCGAAAACAAGTGGAAAAAGTATGCACTGCAACTAAATAAATGAAAAAGCAATTTTAAATGTGTTGTATTCCTCCTCATACTTCAATGTGATTGATTTCCAGCCTCTTGATATTATGTTATTCTGATTATAAATACAATTTTCAAGTAAAAACGGCCATTTTTTATTTATTGCATACTTTCCTGTCAAATTCTTAGTTAGGATTGATAGAAAGTTGTCCCAAATGTCTGAGTGAACCACTTTCCTCCAAGCTTACCAGCTAATGTATAACCACCCTTGCAGAAAAGTGTACTTGTGTTGAGAGAGATTTTAATAATAGTGTACTTTCCTTAAATAATTTAAATAGCCTTTCATTTCATTAATATTATAATATCCACAATTACACATTCTATAAAATATACTTATTATATAAAGGGGCCCCAGCTGACTTTCAAATGGGGCTCAGGATGACTAAAATTATAACATTTGTCAAAACGAAGATTGAAATTATTATTATTTGGCCATTTCATAACGAATAAATAAAATGTTTTTTCTAGTTAATGTTAAGCACTGAGATATTAAATTGTGTAGAAATGTTGAGTTTTCGAAGTGGGCAGTCTTTGAATATTGTTGAATACAATGGAGGACTTTGGAGACAAATAGATTGAGGATATATTTTCACATATTTGTGCATAAAATGATGTGTTAAATGCATTTATGGATTTAAATGATGGATTATGATTTAATTTAAATCGAACTGTTAAATCAATCGTTCTATAATCAATAATCTGCGCAAAAGATTCTCAATCATTCAACAATTCATCCGTGGTGCATGCAGAAATGTAAGCGTTATTTCAACACACCAACAGTCATATTTAAACTGTGAGTGAAGTTTGATCAGAGGCAGAAGTCCTTGGATAGTGATGTTCGAGGGGTGCCCGCCATCACCAAACGCTTGCACGTGCACACACTCCAACTCCCCCTTACCAAAAGCGAGAGGAGTGGAAACGGTTCCCGCTCTGATGAAAGGGCCCCTCTGATCGAGATGACAACAAAGGGCTCGGCCGCCTGTGTTTGGAAAAGCTTCCCCTTTCTTCTCGCCTTCCTCCTCCTCCATCTCCTCTTCTTTCCTCTCTGATCTCTCGCTCTCTCTATCTCCCTCTGCCCGATGCCACTCTGTTTGGCAGGGCCACGCTCAGCTCGTCGTTAAGGTGGCGATACAATCGGGGGACCGGATTAAAAATCAGTGTGCGTCCTTGTCGAAGGGGCCCAGGATGGCACACTTTGATGTCTCTCGGCAAATTTGAAATTCATATGTTGTCACACTTCATTTTATTCTCCCTTATTTTTTCCCCCATATTCCAACCCCCACCCTGTTTCATTTCCATCTTTGGTCGTACACATGTACTATGTAAAAATGTGAATGAGAGAAGATGTTAAAACAGATCTCGCTCATGCCTTTCTTTATGTTTTAACATCTTTTGGTAGGCGGAATGAAAAAATGAATCATTTAATGTGCTTTGATTGAAGGAGGAGTTGGTGGGACTTCAGCGTGGAGGACAGAGAGAGTTCAGAGGAAACCAGCGTAGGAGGATTCATACTTTGATGACACTTCAAAAACTGTGTGGCAAGACTAAGCTATCGGCCCTATCTAAAAAGTGACTAACGCATGCGAGCCCTTTTTGAAAATCCCTTGCGATAACAAAACACAGCACAAAACAATGCCTTCTAGTTCTTCGACCAATAAAAATAGGAATTAGGCAGCCTGTAGTGATCTCATTAGCTCGGCAATTAACAACGGTTCAATACACTGGACAAATTCACTGCAGTTAGACTTTAGATCAATGTGACTGATCATTATCAAGCTCAGTGGCAATGGGTTTACATTCTTCTCCTCTTCTATCCCAGAACTGTTAGGCGGAAAATGGGACGATGCATCCTCCAACTTCCATGACCTCCTCAGACAGAAATAAATGGGTATGAGGGCTGAAGTGGTATGGAGGGGGTTTGTCCTACTAGTTGCGCCAACCCAAGCTTTGTCATCAATCTCTTGAATTTCACAAACCTTCCAGAGACTCAATCCACGGGCACTGGTGATACACCCTCCAACTCAAGCCCAGCCTCTCCTCTTTGGGCCAACCTCTCCGGAAACCCTCTGGTCCCTTTATGACAAATGGGTTTTAATAACGGCGGACCAAGTGATGAAATTAAAAGTGCGTCCCTTGGCCTCAGATTGCTCTTGCTGCTCATTTCGTAGGCTTTGTGTCACATCACCATTGATGTATGATTATTTGACTGATCACCCATAGACCCCGTTGTTGATGTTCTGATAGACATCCAAAGAGATGCATAACGCATTTTGTAACCTAATAAAATCTGTCTTACTAGACCTTATTATCTGGTATTACGTTTTATTATTTCTCATTTTATGATTCATTATGGCGAGCAGCGAAAAAGTAGGTTAAGAAAAACAGTGTGTGTCTTTTTAAGGTTAAAGTCACCTCAGACTTTCATAAGAAATCAACTAAAAGCGCTTTGGCAAACAATTGCGCACAAGTTTTTTAAGTGAAGTTTGCTTTATAAAATGGTGTGCAAAAACTTGACCAAAAATAGTAGTAGTAAAATCATTTCTAATGTCTTTCCCATTATGATCCTTTTGGTTGGAAATTAGATACTAGTGGCTATATTTAATAAGAAATTCATGAAACCTTTACGAAGACCAACTGCAGTTTGTGAGAGAGTTTGGAAGCAGATCCTACTACTTTCAATATGAACGTAATGTCAACATTCCTAATGTACAGACCCATGTGACCCATCATAGAAATGTATCTACAAATTATTGTTCTTTATATGTGTAGATGAAAACATCCAAATGACGGCATATGCAGTCTGTAAGGCAGCAATTCATGTAGATCAATCGAACACAAATACTATGGGCAACAATACAGTGAGTACAAGTGGAACACTAAGGACAAACATTAATTATATTTACTCCACACCGGTAATCTGAGAAGTGATTTAATTCCTTTGAGAAAACAAACGCATACATCTAAGTAATGCAAAATTAGGTGGTTTACTTTATCATGATTGTTTGAGGGAGAAAGTGAGAGATGTAGAGTATATTGGTGTACTGTCGGGGGCGAGGGAATTGGAAGGCGCGTTGACTATCGATGAAATAACCTTGGAGTGCTTCCAGTGTGACAGAATGAGTGGCAGAGACTTGGAGTTGTTCCATGTTGGACCTTTTGTGCTTGTTTCCACCACATTCCAATCAGACATGGACGTAAATACCCTTTCGGTAATTTAATGTTTGGCCTGAGAGCAATCTGTTACCTTTTCACAAACTCGGATTTGTTTGCACACAAAAAGCAATACGAGGTTCAATACAAATGTCAATACAAGTGTTAAGTTCAATCAATAACATTTGCTGCCTGGGTAATTATTTAATAAACGATTATATTTCTCATTACATAAATTGCTACTTAAAGGTCCAGGGTGCAATATTTAGGAGGATCTTTTGACAGAAAAGTATTACAATATGATTTTGTTTCAGAAGTGAATAAAGACCTTACATAATGAAGGGCGTATGTTTTTATTACCTTAGAATGAGCTATTTCTATCGCCATCCACCCAGAGCCATTAAGAGAGAGAGTTGCGTCAGCAATGGCGGTTCATGGAGCCTCTCAATAGTTCCCGGAAGTTACTGGTAACACATGGAGTTTCACCTAAACAGACCAACTGAGGTGAAATTTTATGTATGTATTTTATATAACATATTTTAATGTTGACCTTTAATGAATAAAATATTAAAGAAACAAACCATTTAAAGAGAAAACAGAACTTCCTGGAACTATCTGAAGGCTCTATGAATCATGTGACACACAAAAGTTTTGAACTTCCGTTGACGTGACTCTCTTTCAACCCGTTCTACAGATCACTTTTCGAAGAAAATTGTTATCTCCTTTGGCAAAGAAGCAAAAACATAACAATATCTTTGTCCTGTTTGAGTCGTCATAGTGCTTCGATAGGGAGGGGTGAGCGGTTGGTTGAATGTAGTTAGCAAACTCACAGCTAGAAGCCACTAAAATCTCCACATTGCTCCTATAAATGATATTATAACATTTAAAATGCTTTTTTAGTTGATTTTATTTTGTAAAAACATGATTTACACATATCGTGCATTGATATTTTTTGGCAAAATAAAGGATAGAGGGCGTACTGCATATTACTGAAGCTTTTCACTTATCAAGTTTACAAATTGCTATTCTAAATAACAATAATAATAAAAAACTTTTTTAAAAGTCAGACATTTCTTTATATTTTATAAGGGTTAATTATTATCATTTATCCACACTTTTGAGCCTGTTAAAATGTGTAAAACATTAAATACAAAATGTAATTCAAACGTGTAAATGTTGCTCCAAAGTTCTGTTTATCAACATTTTAAATATACAAAATTATATATATAAACTGCTACATTTATTAAATTTTCTGCTGGATTGTGTGGGCATTATTCCAACTTGGACCAGAAACTTGTTTGCGTTTCTCTGCCAGTTGGCACAGGCACAGAGTTCCCTGTTAATTCATGACCCACCTTAAACTTTCCTACAGTTTTGTTTAATGGTCTCCGTCTACATTTTTCTCTGGTGATTTGCGTATAAAAGAACACGTTTCTTTGTAAAGACAAAGCCATAGGTCAAACACAAAGTCTCAAAGGGCAACTGAAACTTCTCAATGTTCACACAGCTTTTTAAAGTGTGCCGTGGTGTGAAATAAACTAAATCAGAATGCATCCCAAATGAAAAAAAAATATTTCACTGTTCATCCGTGACACAGCAACATATTTTTCAGTGATGTTTAACATGAGATGCATGTCTCAATGTTTACTGTATACTGTTAAGACAAATGTCGGTAGCACTTTTATGTTCTTACTGCGTACTTATTACTGTAAATAATATAATAACAGGGTAATAACTAGGTACTAAATCTGAACCTACCCCTAAACCTAAACTTATATCATGTAGTTCCTTATACTACCCAGTACTTTATAAGGTAAGTACACAGTGGGTACACTATAGGTACACGTACTGTAAAATAAAGTGCAACCCAAATGTCTTACATTTTTAAACAGCCAAAATCTGAGAACTGTTACATTGTAAATATTTTCTTATAAGGTTTAAAATGTTTATTTTTTTATAACTAGTAATGATCTCGATTGATATGAATAAAATGGAACAATGTGCACTTTTAATATATGCTACAGCGATTCAAAGAACTGTCCGGTTATAGATTTCCCATAAAAGCTCATCCTCATGGAGCTTTCATGACAACCTGTTCTGTTCTCAGAGCATCTGGATAAGTGAAAAGTACTGCATTATAGCAGCAGGTAGAGAGAGCAGGAGAACTAGCACAAGACTGTCTGAGAGACAGCGTCTCAATGCAAAGAGGGAGGAGTAAGATAATTCTCCTTCATCGCTCTATGCCCAGACTTCCTTTGAAGCTTTGCCTTTACCTGAAAGCAACCGGACAATAGATTTTATTTGTACCAGGCGTTGGAGGCCATATTGTAGATGCTAAAAGACTGAGTGGGCGGGATGGGGAACCGAGATAAAGATTGAGGTAAAAAAGGAGAGAGGGAGAAGAACTATTAAGACAGAGTACAAGCACTCTGCAGCTTTCTTGCTTTCTTCAGAAGAACTAAAGGAACTAAAAGCCCAATGCACTTAGTATCCATTTCATCTTACGTTTTGTGAAGCCAAGTTTGTTTTGACAACTTCACTCTGAGGGCAGAAGACACACAAGCACTGAGAATCGAGCTTGATGGGAGATGCTGCCCATCAAAACTCTGACTTCGTCTGATCAAAGTTATTGAGCTCCACGGCAATCCCCACAGAGGTAAGCCGGGCCGTGCAGGCGGTGGAGACAAATTGATACATCGGATCCACAAAGCACCGAATTGCCTCCACCACCTGAGGGGATATAAACATAAACAGCAAAAGAGAGCCGAGCCCCAGAACCAGAAGTCCAGGGAGGATACGCTCCCTTCTTCATGTGAAAAAAATGGGAGGGATCAGTTTAGGGTGTTTTTAATAATTACGCGTCTGGATCTGAGTTTCCCTCACTTTTTCACTCCAGTGGCCTGCCAGTCTCTTGGGTCTCAAGGAGATCTGAGGATACATACGGGGAAGCTTACAGGAAGAATTTTAGTCCTGTGATCAGCGGCTACATTCGTTGCTTCAAGAGCCCAAAGAACATGGTTCTGTGTCCACCTTACCTCCCTGAAACTAGCAAAATGACTAAAGGTGGATATATTAACAAGAAAGTGGAAAGATGCAATGATGTGTTTATTGACTGCATACTCTACTTCAGACTTCCATGGCTTATAAAGAGCGAACCCCAAATAAAATTGTATAACATTTTGAAGGCATTTCCGCAAATGTGTCTACAACTGTGAAATCTCTCGAGGACGATGTGTTGTGAGTATTAACGTGCGGGCCAGGCTAAAAACCGCTGCCGAGACCCAAAAGGGATGAGCGAATCATCACCCTGTACGCTCTCAATAGAGCCGGTAATGAGTCGGGCCATGTTGGACAAAAAAAAGGCCTCGTAGGGATGAAAAGAGAAAAACGAGGAACAGGAGACAGCAGGAGAGGAAAAGAAAGAAACGCTGGAGAGCCAGAAAGAAAAGAACGCCCGAACAGAGAAGGCTTGATATGATTTCAATGGAATGTTTGTTGACACTGATTCATGGCCCGGGGCCTACAGATAAATGATTGAACAGCTAGGCTGTCAAAGCCAGAGTGTTTTTTTGGGGGGGCTTGTGTTTTACTGTGCACTTTTAGCTGGAGGGAAGGTAACAGTCAACTAACTGACACAGAATTAACCATGAAACCCGCTAAGCGCTCCCCCTCCTCTACGAGCACGGCAAAGCAGACGCGTCTCTACGACAGAGACTGATCTAGTCACACCATACCCACACAAGCCAGCGCACTTGAATGCTGTGATGGAAAAGCCCAACAGGCGTATACATATATGTAATCAATTTGTACTTTAAGGATGCACACTGAACCGCTTGGATCTAACCTCCTACTGTTGTGCTTTTCTCTGGGGTTCCACCTACCACAACCAGGAGGTGTTCAGTTATGTTGTCGAATTTGAGAGTCACTTCTGGGTCAAAACATATCCTGATGCACCACTGGAATACGAATATTCATGCCTCTGCCGTAACTAAAGTTACGAGATGAAATAGAACAATTTCCTTAAATAACCTTACAAAAAATGTATTAGTATACTGTACTTACTTTGTACTTAGAAATATACTTCAATTTACACTCAGGTATTCTTGACTACAGACAGAACGGTTTAAGTAAATTTGACCTACACTTGCACTTTTGCTAAAGACATACTTACAGTTGAGTTTTTAAGGAAAAGTACATACCAAAGCTCCAAAAATATCACACCCTTTCTTAAAAGACAATCACGAAACTGTGACTGTCTGGTCAAAATCTTACAAATTTCGTGAAAGTCTTCTTTTCTTTTGTTTGAGTTTTAGTTTACCGACTTTTCGTATATATTTTTGATACAATTTTTTTTTTGTCAAGCACCCGCTTCACGTTGATGTGCATGCTTTTGTGGTATTTTTGTTGTCGTTGAGTTTACTGAGTAGCATTCCAAATACTTTTTCAACACACTTCAAGTTTATATAGGTACAACACAGCTTTTGGGTGGAATAGCTTAGATCAAATGAAACATGTAGAACTAAACATGATCCTATTTGTGCAGAGTGATAATAAAATATACTTCACATCTAAGTTTTATTTGAAAAATAATAAACATATACATACACTACCGGTCATAGTTATTCCTTTTTTACATTTTATAAAACTAGTAAGCTCATCAAAACTGTAGAAGAACACAAAGGGAACAATGAGGACAAAACAAAATTGTCATAATTAATCATCTTCAATGTAGTCACTTTTTTGATATGATTTTGTCTAAAATTGTTAAAAATGTTTTTCTCAAGCAGCTCTTGGGGTTTCAAAAATGATTTACAAACAATATTACTTGAGTAACCGTATATTCTGTGCTTTAACTGACTTCTCTTTTTTCCTTATTTAGTACTTATTATTTAGTAAAACTAGTTAAATTAATTTAAAATTAGTCTATAATTATTTGCACAATTATATTTTTGTCTATAAAATTACGTTCAGACTTTTAAGCATAGAACTTTAGATCAATGAGATACATTTCATTCAATTAATTCAAGTATCCAAAAACATTTGGCCAGTAGTGAACACAGTGGTATTCTCAACTTTAACTAAGAGTATACTTAAAATTGTACTTTCAAAAATTAAAAATATGTTACAACTATTGAACAACTAAACAAAACTACGTATGTCCTTAAAGTTTACCACACTGTTTGCCTTAAATTACTGTAGATGCCCTAAAAGTATACTTTTATACTAAACAGTTGGCCGATTTAGTCTTTACGTAGTAGCCTATTAAAATAGCACACTAACAAGTATACTACTATACCTAAACTTTACTTAGGTATGCATAATGATATGAAGTAAAATTAAAAAGATTAAATAAAGATTTTAAAAGTCTTTATTATGTTTTAATGTTGAAATAAGCTTAGACTAATTCCTGTCCCAGTTTGCACGGTGTAATGCAACATTACTCTCAAAAACAACAGTCATTGACTGGCATTATTTGTGCAATACTCTTTGCTGCCACTAGTGAAACAGAAATCACACACAATTTTAAAACAGGCTACGTTTTATGAATCAAACACTGTGTTAAGCTGACAACAAAGTGTGAACAGCAGTACCTGGTTCAAACAAGATGTTCTCAGCTAATTAAGTCTTGGATGGGTGACAACAAAAAACAAATGACTAAGCAGTAGGCAACTGAGTCTGAATACAAGTGTGTGCGTGTGTGTGTGTATGAGAAAGATGCGAGGGCCAAACAGAAGAAGAGAACACCACTAGTTTGGCCACCTCAGCTTCTGTATGTCCTTGTGAAGGAGCCGAGGAAGAGGAGGGGTGGGGGATTGGGGGTTTGGGTCAGAGGGCTGCCATTTAATGCTGACTACCAACCAATCAGAGGGTCCCAGACCGTCAAGGACTGTAGAGGAGAGGGGGTGGGCTGCTCTGAGACAGACCCTGCAGGTCAATTATCTCCAGCAAGGAGACACCGTCGGCGAAGCTCCCAAATCTAATTTGCGCAGCTGCGGTCGAACTGCACACACCTGAGCATGCGTCGCTGCCACCCTGCGAAGGCAATTAACGTCTTCCCTAAACGACATGCGTATTTGGAGTGACAGCTCTTGCAGTCTGGAAACCCAAGCCGGAACCACCCACCAGGTAAAGGTAGAAACGAACCTTAACTCGTCTTCCCGCAGAGACTAATTTTAGGTGTTGTACGTTTTGCTCTGCCCTGCAGCCACGGATACGGTGAGAGAGCTTTGCACCTGTTGAGTCACGCCAGTGGCTTAAAGTGTTCGGCTGGGAGCTCTGACTGCCACCTTGACATAAGAGAGAAAAGTAAAGCTTATGAGCTATTGAACCAAAAGGATAAAATAGATTTCTTCAGTATCTATCTTAAATCACAGCACACAGATCTGTGGAGCAGGCTACATGCACTTTTTTGAGGTTTTTTATATTCATGCTGACCTTGACTCTAATAATACATGTTTTCACAGAAGAGATCAGTTAAAAACATATAGCAAAACCAAGTTTTTTTTTTAAATGTTTTTTTTTGTTAGGGCATGCTCTTTAAGTAGTCCTGGAAAACATGTAAGGGAAAATGGTCACATCGCACACAGAAGCATTATGAACTGGTCCTCACGACCACATGCAGTCCGACCAACCCAGAGTCAAGCACAGATAAAGCAGCACTTCAGGTTCTTAAAATGAAACAGAGAAAGTTCACATGGAGGGTTTCTGAAAACAAGCAGACTAATAGCAAAACCAAGGTAAATTATCCGCTTGTTAATTTGTGAGGAATACTGTTATCAGGCTCATTTCAATTGAGGATATTATTAAAACAGCCGATTATGAGCACTGTTTATTCATATCACAAATCTAAGAGAAAAGTTAATGAACAGTGTCTACAGGCTCACAGAATCTCCAACATCTATATTTTCATAATTTGTAAAAAATTAATCACAGTGGGATTTTTTCCTATGGCATCTGATAGACCCGTAAAAGGTATATGACCTTCCAGATATGGTGGTGCGTGACGTCACATGCGGATTTCTGAAGATATGAATCCACAATGGTATGCGATTGTTTTGACGCGTACAGAATCTGAACATACACAAATACAATTAAAATAATACTTTATTATAAACTGAAACACATTCAAACAAATTATAACAATGATTTTTACAAACATTTTATGAAATGTTTATCATAATAAAAAAAAATTGAAATTAAATGTGTTCAGGGTGTTCTACAAACTCGGTGTATATTCAGAATATCTCTCATGTTCTCCAAACACCCTGCAAATACAGTAGTTTATTTCATAAATCAGGATGTTCCCACTCTGCTGGATTTATCTATGTTTGTGCCTCATTCATGAGTAAGCAGACGTGGGTTAAGAACAACATTTGAGGAATAGAATGCAAGCAGAGATACAGAAAGAAAAAATAGAGATGAATACTTTAACCTTTCATTCACTAACACTACATACTCTATATGCTTCTTTTACATTTTTTACAATTTTCACTTAGGTTTACAATTGTCACTCATAGAATCCGTGAAAGAAAAAAACAGACGTTCACCCTCCAGGATACACTTGCGATAATACACGTACCACTCCTTCATTTGTTTTCTTTAGCCTTTCTTTATCTCTCTCACTCGCTCCTCACACGTGTGGGCCATAACAGGCTCTGTGTCAGACCAGAATAAACAAACGTATCAGCGGAGCCGGAGAACGTAATGCCCCCGGGACTTCATTTACCTCCCGTGTTTTCGGGGGAGTCTGTCTATGTTTTACTGCCCCACATAATCTACGGTCTGTATACATTTAGCATCTCCTCAGCTTCCAGGATTCTGCCAAGGTTTAAAACACAGAATCATATACAGAACATCCAGACCCTCAATCCCAATCACGTCTCTAAAGGCTAGCATGCTTTTAACTACGAGCATTCATTAATAAAGTAGGCAATGCCATCTGTTAATACTGAGCTTTTGTCTTGACTGTTGGCTGATGTGTTGCTAAGAGCCCTGAAAGGTCACATACAAGAGGCCTCTTTTGTTGTTTTATTTGGAATCGCTCTCACACGGTGTGTTAAGAAATCATTAAAAATTGAAGGACGCAACGCAGGGAGAGAGAAAATGCATATGTTTGGCACATTATTAATATTAAATAATCATGTTTGTATCCTAAATTGAGAGTGACTTGCACCACAATATAAGTAATTAGATGAATTATAGATGGAAGAAGGACGGGCAACTGGCCGTCTGAGTAAATGTAATTGCCAAACCCAATTATGCCTCTTTTTTTAAAGTGCAGCCCCATTAGGAGTGTCAATTCAACGTCCAAATGGCACCACTAATAAAACCGCAACTAGCACTTAACCGGTTTAATTAATAGTAAAATGATTAATATTAGAATCGTGGGCATTAAACACCACTCATGCTGAAAAATGTTTGACAGAGTCAGGCGAGCGTGCTGGCGAGAGCAGCATTTTTAGATGAAGTACTCTCTTAATTGCAGACTTTATAGTACATGCTGTGTTACTGTAAATACAGTGATACAAAATTATCTTTTTGCAGAACAGCTTATAGATGGCAGACCACCGAGTTGCCACAAGGACTTTATACAGATACAAGGTTTTGCGTTAAAACACATTTATCAAATGTTTGACTACACAGGAAGACTTGGTACATTTTTCATAAATATCATATTAGGGCAAAATTTGGGGAATTTATAGATTTCATTTCATTAATTCAATTGATTAGCGAAAACATTTTCCATCATATTTTATACTTTCAAAATAACAAATATATATATCGCCGGGTTTGCTTCAGGGAATATTAATTTTTAAGAAGCTTCCCAATAGAAACATCGACAAGACTAAGGTTGTTTGCACCTTGTGCAATGCGGAATTGGTTTAAAAAAAACACTTTCTCTCAACAGGTAGCGGTCTAGCTTTAGTTGAAACCAGTAACTTTGTATTGAGATCTAATGTATTATGGCTCCTGTATGACATATCGCTTGTTGCTCCCTCACTCTTTGTAAGTCGCTTTGGATAAAAGCGTCTGCTAAATGACTAAATGTAAATGTACTATAGGAGCTCTTCCAGTCTCAAGTACCACCTAAATGGAAATCATCCCTTAGCTAATGCGGAAGTAAACACAAGTTCATCTTATTGAACATAATTTAATTTTCATCACCAATTATCATAGTAGAACAGCTTTCTCAAGCAGTTTGTGATGCATTTTGGAAACAGTAGATGAGCCCCTGGTCTAATGCGCCACCTGGCTTGAGAAACCCGTTCTCAAAGACTTACTATATATATATATGTTTTTTTTTATTTAGCTGAAAAGCCAGTCTTTATTTAGTATTTTTTAGCACAGCTTTGGTCTCACAACATGACATGCTATTCAGTTAATAGTAAAAAGTATTACAACAAGTTCTATGGAAAGTTTCTTAGTATTCTGAGAATGTTAACAGATACTCCATTTGTAAGCACTAATTTATTATTTATTGAACCACGTGACATCTAAATTCTTTCCGATGTGTCTTTTTACAGTATGATCAGTATACTTAAAGATCAAAAGAGAAAGAGAGACAGTGATTTCATCACATCACGCATCTAACTGGACTTGATAATTTGACAAAATGAAAAACTCAAAATGACTAAAGGCATATCTCAGCGTATGTGCTGTCGGAAAGCTACAGGGCGAGTAAACACAGGATGTAGATTCCACTATATCGCTCTCTTGGGCACACCTGAACTCTCTCGTGGCATAACTTTGCCGCATACATGCCTGAAGTGGTCAAGATGTAGCCAAATGGCATCTTGCCAGACTGTTCGGTTTCCCCAGGAACAGGAGACAGACCCCTGGGCACAGCCCCTCTGAGACCGCCAGAGCCACTAACAGGCACAGACTGAGACAGACAAACACACAATGCCAAACACCTGGAGACAAGCGCTTCAGTCTTAAACAAAACAAATTACTTATTCAAAAGGAGTGTTTGTATGTACATTGCGTACTCAAAATAAAAGAGACCCAGCGGGAGTATGTTCAAGTTATCACACAAACAAAGGTCAAAGTGATTTTCATGAATTACCTCACAAGCTTAAAGCCAACAATACGTTCTGTGGTATAAATCAAAGACACGCCAAGGATAACAGGAAAGAAAGAGCATTGTGGCCTAGATGCACCACCTATAAAGGGTAAGGGCAAGGTTGACTGGAGTAAAACGGAGCAGAAAGCCGTGGACAAATTGAGAAATTAGGAACGCATGGTAAGGATTCTCTGAGGACCAAGCAGTGAGGCGAGACCTATTACAACACATGGCACCAGACAGCTGTGCTGGTAATTATCATCTATATGTTTAGCAGACGCCCTCATCCAGGGCACGGCTTATAGCTCCTCCATTTAGTAAACCTATTTGGAGCCCTGCAGGGGGCAGAAAAAAAGGACAGGGTATCAAATCACTCAAAAGATCTCAAAATATCAGGCGCAAATCAAAAACCAAAAGAACTCTGGTCGCAAGGTGCTTTCGCTGTGGATGATGGAAAACTGTTCTAAGAAAACTCTGGAGTCACAACGTTTCCATGTCTTACTGTGTAAGTTTGTCCTACCGATGTGTAATTGGGAACTTACAAATTGTGTATCTCGGTTTTCCATTAAAGACTGCAGTGTGACTAAAACCCAGATGTGCCACTGATGCTCGGCTGCATCCAGAGGTGCTCGCAGCCTGTTTTTTGTCGAACAGCTGCATCCAACCATCTGCTTCACCTCTGTGCTCTCTCTCTCTCTCTGTTGTTCTCATTCTTAGAGAAACACAGACTCCCCATCACAGACTCCACAGTGGTTTCCTGACAAAGCTCAGAGCTCATTAGAGAAAGTAAGACAAGTGGTTCTTCACAGAAAGCACTCAAGAAAAGACAAAAATGGTCTGATGCAGATTTGCATATTTCAGCATGACCTACACTGAGCAGTGAAGAATAATAATGAAAAAATGAAGTTTCTCTCACCTGGTCTCTCACCAGAAGCGCTGTAGTGGTTGTTTGAGGCGATGGTCACAATTGTCACGTATCATGCGGTATAATCTTCGGAAATCACAGTTACGTTCTGTCAAAAGCTAACAAAAATATTGTTTAGCCAATCAGACGACATTCAGGCTTCTTTTCGGACAATTATTCATCTTGATCGGAGAGTAGCCCATATATGACTAACAGAAAGTTGGGATTGTAGTTGAGCACCATATCATCCTCCTCATATAGACAGCTTTAGCTGGAACATCATAAACAACGTTATGCGGTCCAAACCTAACTTCAGGTAGACCTCCGCAAAACTCAATAACTGTTGAGTAGATTTAATTTAATACAATGAAATATTACAGTACTGAAATAGCACTGAAAGCACTGAAATATCATGCTGCTTTTCTCCTAAAACATCTCTGATATGAGTCCTAACAGTTCAAAGCATCATTGTACACCATTGTTTTTGGACAAAGGGGTGTGTCAGTTTCAGAATGGCTCACATAGCTTAAAGCATCTTTCTTTGATACGGTTTGATGCATTCCTTTATCTGTGATTCTATATCTGCAAATGTAAGAAAACACAGAGAGAGTGAGACAGATAATAAATAAATCTAATCTGAGTTGTTATATCATATCGGGGATGACATCATCATTGGGGAGGAGGATGATGAGGAAGAGATGAAGGGAGAACACACACGGACTGTTCACTCCAAATATGGTTAGAGGTGCAGAACAAGGCACTGGCCGTCGGCCCATTATTCCCTCTTCTCTCTCTCTTTTGAAGACAGGCAAGATTTTTTTTCTACATAAAAGTAAACAACATTGCCTGCAGGCACAATTTCCCTGGCAACACAATAAAATGTGCAGTGAATTTATGATGGTCATCCATTAGCTCTTACCAAGGAAACATCACCCATTTCTGTCGTCCATCATTCTAATAGAGGGTTAATGCACCAAATTTACATAAAAAAGTCATATTGTCTGCATGAATTATTTACACCCTCAGCTGTTTTTTTTCATTCTCTCTTTCCCTCGCTTTCTTTTTTCAGCAACTTGGGGTTTCGCGTTGGATTCTGAGAGAAAATTCTGACAGTAAGAAGGTGTCCCTGTCAACTTTTCTCTTTGTCCTTCCTAACATTCATTTCTCACATCGGATGGAAGAAACGAAAGTTGTCAATCTTTTGTGTATTTAGAACAATTTTAAGGAACTCACGTTTAATAAAATTTGGTTTGTAATCATACAGAAAAATAAAATATCAGTGACGTGGAAATATTAACACTAGAACCAAAAAAAAGGAATTGGGAATCCCCTGAATGATGTAACTCCAATACTTGTGCTATGACATGAATTGTAAAAATGCCACTAGGCCCTTGGGATAAGCTTTGTGATTGAGCAATTATTACCAGCTCAATTACTATCATCACATTATCACTGCTAATCCATCGGTGTCAAAGACGTTATCTTCACACACCCTTCCTGCACTCGATAAAAGATACTCAGCCCCTTGCCAAAAGACTAAAATGAATACCTCTGCGACTGTGTCCTCCCCTCCCGACGCACTGTAAAGTTGTCTCTAGCATGAGTGCCTCCATTTTTTCTAATTTCACCTGACAGCACTACAGGCGTTTCTGGCGAGCAGGCGCTAATTTCTGACATGCCTGAGCAGACAGAGACTCGATCACTCGGTGCCATCTGACAGGCACGTGCAGAAAAATCAGACGTGGGGACGGAAGTGAAGATGCGGGATCAGTTCAGAGAAAATCGCTCAAAGAGCGTTAGACATGTTTGTTTTTGACAGTGAAGATATCTGTACGTAAAGTTTCTAGACAGTTTTTTTTTGCATTCATCATTTTCACAAGTATAGCCTAATTATGACATTATTTGACAGATAACATCATATTATCATTATTAGCAGTGGTGGTGGTAGTAGTAATACTTTTCAATAAGAATAGCAGTGTTTTAAAATGTCTGACATTAATGATTAAGGTGAGGCGACAATAAGGGATAGTTCAACCCAAAATATTATATATGTTTTGTCAGCACTTACTCACCCTTTAGTCATGCCAAACCTGTATGGCTTCTTCTTTTGCAGAAGATATTTCTAAGAACGTTGGTAACCAAACCGAAACCCTAGACTTGCGATGGTTTTGTGTCTGTACAATAGATGTAAACGGTTGCCACCGTTTTCCGCTAACCATTCTTCAAAATATCTTCTTTTGTGCTCTGCAGAAGAACGTCAGACAAGTTTGAAAAACAAGCAGTTGTGTAAATGATGATAAACATACAAATATGGCTAAAAAATGCAATATGATGATGAGTGAATGCTCTCCACACGTAGTATACATTAATCAATTGTTTTTGCTTTAAAACCCACTCGATACCACATTCTGCTCGGTCTGAAAGTAAAAGTATGAGCCTGATAAAAAATGCTTGTTTAAACGAAAAGTCATCTGACGGATACAGAGGGTTTTGCATATATTTTGTATTAATTGCTTTGTTGCTTTCCTCACTTTAGCATAAAAGTGCTTGTTGAATGCATAAATGTGAATGTAAAATGTAAATATTATCACGTGCATTATCATAACAGCCTACTTTATATAAAAGCGACTGGGAAATACTTGAATTGTATATGTCTCTTTCTGTTTTTGCACTTCTGTAATGAAGTAAGGTGGATCTCCAGGGGGTTCTGCGTGGTCTTGGTTTAGAGCAGTTGCTTTAAGCTGGTTAAGCTGATGGATCACAGCCTACCTACGCTGCCTCATTGATCGTCATTTCTGGCGCTTTCGGCCTGGAATGGTGAACTGGGAGCTGCCTGGTTTGAGAGCAAGGTCAGGGTCATGACCTTCGGTGTTACACTGCTGACCCCTTCGACCCCTTAAATCTCTCCAGTTTTAACCTCTCTGCAAGTTCACTGCCTGAGGCAAATGCAAGACATTGGTCTCTCTCAGTCTCTCTCTCTCTCCCTCTCTCTCTATCTCAATTTACACTCAACAATTTACTTTTACACCTCACACAGACAAAACTCTAAGTGGCCTCATCAAACCAATAAATGAACAAAAGCCTAAATAAATCACTTATCAAATGAGTACGCTATTGAAACCTTGCAGGCAGAACTGATACTAAACAAATTTGAGACCTGACATCCTCTAATGATCCAGTTATGTAATAATATTGCTGTAATGACACTGTACATGCTTCATAAATTACAAAGCCACCAAAGCAGATTCTAAATGGTATTTGCATGCTCACCACCCATAACATAAATTTACATACAGAATGGTGACTGGAATTGAAAATCAACTTTGATCCACCCCACTAATGAACAATTACAAACCTGGTGCTCTCAGGCTGTGATTTGCATTCTAAGAGCCAGGCAAAAAAATGTTACTGCTAAGCATTTATCTCCTTCTGCAGAGAGAACTTGTAATTCCTGACAGCTGGGTCAAAGTTTCTGTTTAATCTGACTCGTAATTTTTAAAATCTGCCGATGAAGTGAATTTTAATAGAATAAAACACGATCCGTCTGAAAGAAAAAGTAAAATAAGACACGAAAAATAGGAAACGCGTGTCTCAGAGTTTGAGTTATGGCGTGTTGGGCGGATCGAGGAATGCAAGTAACGCCATGTTTGTTGGAAAATGGTGTGCGTGCGGCGGCATCAAAGCCTTCCCATAAGGCCAGGTGCTTCTGAGGTGTAATATAAGCCCCAGGGTATTATGTTTTACCTTTGCATATCAAAATGCCACATGCTGGGTCCAACTTATCTTACTTTTAGCTTTTTCCAAAAATATTCACACATCCTCAGACTTAGGATGTCTGGACTTGGCTTAACTTAGAGATATACTTGCAGATGTTGTTAAGTTTTAAATCGGATCACAAAAATATCTACATTTCTTAAAAGTCCAGTGTTTGTATTCTAGCGGCATCTAGCGATGAAATTACGAAATGCAACCAATGGCTCACTCCACTGCTCATCCTCCTTTTCTAAGTGCTATTGTGGCTGATACAGCGATAAGATGTTGTCACGTTTGCGCTTCTTGTCTGAGGGAGATAATGTAATTACACAATGCACTCTGTAGAGCAGTTTGTCCGTTTTGGGATACTGTAGAAACAAAATGGCGAAATCCATATAAGGGTATGAGTAGATAGATAAATACCTCATTCTGCAGTAATAAGAACATAATGCTTCATTATGTAAGGTTTTTATACACCTCTGAAGACATAGTTATGTTTATTATATTGCATTTCTGATAATAGATCCTCCAGAAAATTACACATTGGAGCTTTAATATCATAAAAATCCGTTAAACATTGTAAATCATTGTGTGAAAAAAATTGATAAAGTACTGGCAGAAAATTACCATTTTACAGACATTTCCGTTAATGCTAAAATGTATTTTAATGCAGTGCAAAATGTAAAATACAGGTAAAACAACTGTAAAAAACGAATGTGGAAAATTCATATTAATCTTCATATAAACCTTCATATTAATAAAGTATATTGCCCTATAGTGCCCTACTTTTACATTTTTTTATAGTGCAGGCTTTAGCCCTATAAACCATTTGTCATAATGTAAGAACATGAACTGCTGTTATATTCTAATTTATTTTATTTTTTGTATTCTTGCTTCTACAAAGGTTCGAATTCCCAGACAAAACATATAGCCTGAACCCATTGTAAGCTACTTTGAATAAAACCTTCTGCATAAATGTAAATGGCACTGGTATGAGCCATACACCATCTAAAGAAAAGAGTTGCTGACTGAGTGCTTTTCAAATATTACTGCGATAGTGAGGCTTGTTTGGGTAACCTCTTTCAATAAAACGTTCCCATGAGGTGTCGAATCTGGCTTTCACTTACCTCTTGCGGCTCATGTGGTGCTAGGCGTCTTCCTACCCCCATCGATCAATACTTACAAATGCCAGCATCCCCCTGACTAATGTGTTTGTGTAATAATATCTGTATCACACACAAAGCAGTATGTCACACACACGCAGACACAGACATGCAGTAAAGCAATAAATTAATCAGGAGATTAAGAGGAAAAAAGCCATTGATTTTTTTGTTGTGTACAAATAGGCATGAAGGGAAAGGTGGGGTTGAGAGCATTGAGGCGGAACAAGCTACAGATGTTGTTTGTGCATGTGTTTGGATATAGATTCAAATGTTACTTTGGCCACAATATTGTGTATGTATGTATGTATACAATACCGGTCAAACAAAAAACAACTAAAAGTTTTACTTATTTCGATTTTTATTTATTTTTCAAAATAGTAAACTCATCCCACCTATCAAAAGACACAGATTTAACTATGGGAAATGATAAGATATATATATATAAAAAAAAAAAACATAATAATAATAATAAAAAAATAGAAATAGAAATATATAACTAAAAAAATAATAATAACATAAAACAAAACAAAACAAAGCAGACAAAAAAATAACATAAAATAAAATAAAATAAAAAAAAGTATATGAAATAAAATAAAATTAAACAAACAACTGAATATTTTGAGGAATAAACCTTGGAAACGTTTTAAAATACTTAAAAAGTGTCTTTTCTGCACTTTTACTGGTTGATTTTTTTCATTCTTTGGTCTGGTGATAAACAATTTCTTTTGTCAAATTTTAGTTTTGTAATAAAAAAATAAATTTAATTCAAATAATATATTATCAACATTTTTTTGCTGTCACACTACAGGGCACGGTCTGCTTTATTTGTCAACTGCCCATATACATACATGCATATATACATACATATGTACATACTTACTTGTGTAAACACTTAATTATGATAAAGGGCGACATCAGGAGATCACAGCGAAGTGTAAATTAAGCTTATTGCGGTTAATGATGTTTAGTTAAGAGCTTCCATTCCCGCTGTAAAGGTCTCACCCTTCCCCACCCAGAACTGGTGTTGAGGAAAGGAAGGATTTGATTTCTTTGCCAACTGGCTCGTGTTCCATGGGAAAGCCAGCCAGCATCATCCCAGCATGATACAGCCTGGTCTGGCAGAACTCCATACATCCTGCAGACGTCCCACTGGCCCCTTTTACAACAGGAATCCACAGGTCCTGTTGCACTCCAAGCAGCCAGACGATGCATTCGTCTTTCCCCGCTAAACTCAGAAACTAAATTTAACCACAACAAAACCACAAGATTTAAATCTAAGGTAACAAATTTAAATGATAGCCATCATATAAACCAGATTGATCGCTGTGTGGCTCATTCATGCTACTACAGATGTGATAAAGCAGTAAAACATACAAACGCAAAATCCCACAATGCATTCAGGGGCATAAAAAGGCACAATGTCGGTGAGCTTCCACATACACATGCATCTGATTGTGAAATGCTCGCTTTTTCAAGTTCTGTATGGTTTACCCTCCACGTCCTGGTGGCTTGCCCTCTCCGTCACTTCTTGACTGGCTTCACGTATTTATTTGCATTTCCATGCCTTCGTTTGCAAAGGCCACTGGGAAAGGAAAAGAGGGAAGGGGCAAAGTGGAGCAAATAGATGTAGAGGAGAACGTGTCATTCCCGGACTTAAACAGCTCCTTCTGTACGCCATTCACCTTCACACACACAGAATACACACACGCACACACTTGCTTCTGTTCTTGACCTTACAAAGCCATCACTGTTGAGGGCAAAGGTAAAGCAGATGCGATCGTCTCATTGCTATTCTCTTAGCAAAAGAGTGCGGATGAATAAACAGCGTCCATCAGGCGGCCAGAATACAGTTCAGTGAAAGAGGTGTTTCTGAAGGGGTCAGAGAAAGGTGATTGTAACCGTGTCAAAACCAGAAGCGAGGCTATTGGTAGTCAACAGTAAACAACAGGTGGACAGATGGTACAATTGGCCTGAGACCTTATGAACAAAAACTTTTTGATGCTATCTTTATTATAGAGACTTTTCGTGGCTCTATGAACACAAAACATTACTTTAATTCAGCCACTTGCTGTCTTGCCTTTTATCTACAGCTGTCGTTCTCTCTCTCATGCTGTCTTTCTTGAACACGCACACACCTGCGCACTTCCGTACTTTATGCCTTGAGCGATCCAGCCTCTCTCTGACAAGGGGAACGGAAGCACTGCACTTGATGCAGCAGATGGTTACTTACCTCAGCTGACTCAGGCACCTGCCTTATAAAATAATCATAGCAATCATGTGTTCGTTTGGCAAACGAAACATTTAATCATCTAACGTTTAAGAATCCACATGCAGGCCATACATAAAACTCCATTTGTATGCAATGCTGATAAATTAAACACGTTTATTTCGTTACCGAAAGCTATCAATTATACAGTGAATGAATTATCCAGTGAATGTCTTTACGGAGCATACAGGACTGTTTAAAAAGCATTACAGTAATATATGGCCCTGCTAAGTGACAAAGGGGCTTGGAAGGTGTGTTTTGGTGAGTGTGTAAGAAGCACCTGGGTTGTGGTGGTACCTGCGGTAGAATCCGGATTGGGTTTGTTAAATAATGCATGGCTCGAAGGACAGGCCTTTGATAAAGTGAAGTTGTCGTGGAAAAAATTTAGAGAATTTTCTAAATTTACTATTTTTAGGTATTTAGGTAAATTATAATGTTTTTTAATTCTGTAAAACTACCAACGATATTTCCCCAAATTTCAAAGAAAAGTATTGTTTCTGTTTGCATTTATTTGCAGAAAATGACAACTGGAGAAACAGGTTAAAATAACAGAAAAGATGCTCTGTATTTTCTCAGTCGTCAAATAAGAAATCAAGTTCATATTCACTTGTAAGCCAGGTTTTTAAAAGTTAAAAAATATTAATTGATGTAATAATTTTTCTCACAGTTTTCATGTCTTATCCTGCAGTCAATCTTTCTCATTCCTGTTGGGGGACTTTAGTTCACTATTGTGTAATTCTGGACTGGACTGGAATTGCAACAAAACATCTAAAAATGCTAATTAGATGATTATTTGGAATGGTCTCTTAATTTTTTCCACGACTGTATATATTCCTTGATCAAAACAAGATTTATGCCCTCAAGATTTTTGTCTGTAAGATGCCCCTGATGTATGTTTGTTTATAATCACATATCTACAAAGCGATCTTTTTATTTGCGTATGTTCTAGACTGTCAGTTAATGATATTCATGCCCAGTATCTTTGCAGCATCTGTAAATATATTTGTGTGTGTGTGTGTAGCTCTGAGCTGCTCTGTGGAACTAGGGAGGGTCAAGGAGCTGTCGCTGGGGTCAAGGACGGCTCTGTACATGGAGAGATGCAAAGCTTTCTGTGAGTCGCTATCATCATAAACAGTCTGTGTATGGAGATACATGCAAAATAGCTTCTATCTTAGTCCGCCCACCTCATCATTGAGCAGTGTCACCCTGATCCCCATCATCTCCAGTCTTTCTTTTTCTTTATTAATCTGTCCTTTTTTATCTTAGTTATTCACCCATCGTCCTTCTAGTTCTACTTTTTGGGATGGGACTAGTTTTCTAAGCAACATTTGACCTCTGTCTGTGATTAAATGTACCAAGATGGGTTTGTGATATCTGCTGATTTTACTATTGTTTTGATGTAGGTGTTATGCGCTCTACATGCGTTTGTCATTAGTTGAAATAACCATGAGCTGGTTGTGTTAAATTATGTGGATAATTTAAATGCTTGAGAATTAAAGTAAGGATTAACTCCTATTTTATGTAAAAGCATAGCAAATGTTAATACGCAATGAAAGCGCACCAGGCTTTTTTGCGAAAAATTTCCTGCAGGATTACATTCTTAGAAAACTGCTGAGTTAACCAAAACCAGTCAGTAATTTGCCCTATGAACTTAACTGAGTTACAATGAAAAAATGCAGAGGTGAAGGGATTAAAATCACAAAGCGTGGCTGTCAAATAAATTCACCTGACCTCTTCAAAGGTCATTATTTAGGACCTCCACTCTTTATTTAACCCAACCGCGGATTGGGGAAGTGTGTGCAGTACCTTGGCATGTAATATTCTCTCATTGCTTTAGGACTAGTGCTTATATCTATTTGTCCTGCAGCTAGATCTACGTTATTACCCACAAAATCATACCAGACATTAAAATATGCTGCGGGTAAAAAAACACTTTTGTTTTTGTTTGGTGTTTTAGCTTTAATTTACCTAGTCCATTAATATTTCAACTTTTGTTCTCTCTCTCCACCCTCCCTCATCTCTTTGAGTGGACACGTTGGCGTTGGGTGTGCTGGACCGTTACTCCCTTGTTGCTTCAATGGCATAAATATTTTAAACTTCTTTATTGGAGACCCTTGTTTACATCACAAAACCTCTGTAACACACAGTCTCACCTCAATCTTTCTCTGATTTTGTTCCAACTCCTATCAAACAAATTTTATATACACTTTTCACCATTTAATGATGACAATTATTGCAATTAATTATTTCTTACTTCATCTGTTCATCTGAGCTTGTTGCTGTGCATTATGGGAGTGTCATCTTCATGCGAGGTTATATGCTGCCCTAACCCTCACATCCTTCTTCGCAATCCTCACAAATACATCTAAATTCTCTCTCTCTTTGCACCCATTTTCTCTTGTATGTTTTCATTCAGCGTTCTCTTTTGGCGCAGGTCATATCAAAGGACATGAGTGCGGTGATCATCCGTGGAGTCCCAGCAGAGCTTTTCCTATTTCAAATGTCCAATTTTATCTCCTCTCTGTTGAGTATTTACTCTAATATACCTCAAATGAGGCGTTGGGAGCGAGCATCAAACACAAGATCATTAACCTGCTGCTTTTCTCAAGCATTCTTCCTTTTTTCGCTCATCTTGGTAATGCGCTCTTTCTCCCTGCCTCAGTCATTATCTTTTGCTCTTTTGAGTGTGTCGTTGCGGTTGTACGATTGCCTGCACGTGTTTGTGTCTTAGTTACATCTTAGCATCACAGCGGCTTTGCATGCATAAGCCCACACGTGGTGCACAAAAGCGAGGACGTTAAAGGTGATCTTCGGCAGGCAAATGGGAGTTATGAAGGAGCCTTTGACTGGACTAATACACTGGCAAACGTGCCGCACATACACGCACACCCAAGAAGAGGGAAAACAGAGAGCAATAAGCAATTTAGAAAAGTTGGAATTGGATTTTACAGAGAAGGAGGAGGGAACGGAGCGCTTTTTCTCACAGATCACTGCCTTACACAGAGCATGCGCACGTAAGCACCTGACAGGGCGGCATATTGAATTGCGGACCGTCTCACCCCTGGGTAATTTTTTTAAACGGAAGGGGGTTGCTTTTGCTCACTGACCCAATGGCCTCGGCCCAACATCGTCCTCAATCCAACCTGGACCCGCCCTTCCCTGGACACCCCCACGCCTCTTTGACGAGAATTCTCTTCTCATTTGCCTATTCATTTAAAAACACCAAATGCCCACTGAGATCCAATATGGGGCAGAGGCAGGGGGTTTGAGAAGGCCCGCAGCGGGGAAGAGCTGAGAAATCGAGGGGGAGAAAAGTACAGAACAACATGGCAGAGAGGGAAATAAAATAAAGAAGAGAGGTGAAGGATGACCACGCATCAGGAGGAAACATCTTCCAGCTCTCTTTTTTCTTTTTTAGGCGGGTGGGTGGTGTGTTGATTGGCTCAAACTGCATGCTTTGCTTCATGTGTGTAGACATGAATGGTGCTCTCTCTCTCTCTGTCTTTCATTCTGTAGATGAAATGTTATTAAAAGACACATTCTCACACACACAAAAATGGCACACCGGGTCAGAGAGAGTCCTCTCTGCATGCTGTTTTCAACACTTTATAAAGGCCGAATGGAGTTTTAAGGTAATAGCTCAACTAAAAATGTACGACATCTGTCATCATTTTTTATTATCATGGCTTAAAGGTGCTATATGTCATTTTTTGAGGATCTATTGACAGAATTGCAATATAATATACGTAGCTATGTCTTCAGAGGTGACCTAACATAAAGAAGCGTTATGTTTTTATTACCTTAGAATGAGCTATTTCTATTTACATACACCACGGGTTGCATGGAATTCGTCTAAACTGACAAAATGCTCTACAGAGCGTGTTTCATAAATAAATAATCTTCTTTGGCAAAGAAGCGAAAACGTGAAGACATCTTAGGCCTTTGTCCGCCAATGTAGTGCTTCAAAAAGGAGGAGTGGAGTGAGCCGTTGGTTGCAGTTCGCAACCTCACTGCTAGATGCCGCTACATTTCATACACTGGACCTTTAAAAGGAGAAATTTTGGAGGTTGCTGATTTTTTCTGAAATTACAGTGAAGGCGAAATGAAGCTTTAGTCGTTCATTCTATCAGGACAACTACCAAGGTGTGGAAATCAAAACTGTCATTGAAAAATGACCTCATATTTATCAAATGGTTTTAGCAGACTGTTACCCACTGCTCCGGGTGAACGCGTGTTCATCACTTGATGTGCTTGTTTTCACTACTCTCTGGATGGGTTAAAAGCAGAGGTCACATTTCGGGTATGGGTCACCATATATGACTAATAGGTCACTTTCCCTTTACTTTCACTTCACTTACAATCTGACTTACTAGTCATAGAAACAACGTTGATTCAATTTAAAAGACTTTAAAAAGTCTAAATTATTTGTGGTTACATTGAAGATTTTGACCACCATGCTTAAGACATTCCTGTAAAATATAAAATAAATGAACAAATCAATAAATAATAATATTTTTCTTTATTTCAATTTCTCAATGTGGAGTCAAAAGTCAAGTTTGTCTTTGTGCAATAGCCAAATCTGGCAGTTTTAAGCAGAAATACAAATAATTGTACATTCCACAAGCTTGATTTCATAAATGCCCGAAAAGACATGTGTTCTCCTGAAACAGCTCATTCTTGTTCTTCTCATCAAATGTACACCCGCACACACAAACGCACACCCGCACACACACACAAGTGCACGCACACACACACACACAAGTGCACACACACACGCAAACACACGCACACAGACACGCACACACATAAACACAAGCAGGTTATTAGGGCTAATTGCAGAGGCGATGCTTTCTTCCATGGCACACACAAAATCAAAGTGAAGCTTTCTCTTCTTCTTTTTCCTCTCTTCATAAGCTGAAAAGGTGTGCTTATACCGAGACCTCTCGTTCTGAACACTTCAAGCGTCAGTAACAATGAGGCCAGTTGCAAAGCTCTTAAAATGCAATAATCTCCATATGAAACAGAAATCTATTGTAAAATATCTCGGCCCTATACATTAGAAGTGTTGTGTTTAAATTAAGAGGTTAGAACGAGGAGGTAAGAATCTCTTTGAAGGAACACTCGCCCCTAAACCGAACTGATGTAGTAGAAGCACACGCAAGAAAAACAAAGTATGCCGTGCAATTCTGTTAGCTAATCCTTGTAGAAATGCAGGAGCAAGCACAAAAGGGCGTCCCATAGTGAGGAGCATATGCAAAACTTGCTGCCACATAATAGCCTCTATATCCTTCTGATATTGAGAGTGTCCCACCAGTGAATACAAAAGGAGTAACCTTACCATTGGCACACCTAGAGCTCACACACCTTCGCTAATGCCGACATCAGGGCTTATGGTGCCAGGCTTGGAATACCTGTACCCCACGAGAGATAAGAGAGAGCGGCGTTCAATCCGCTGCTAAGCCATGTGTCCCCAAGTGAGATGGCTCACCTATTGTCCATGCTAATGTAGGCCATGTTGTCTTCCCTATTTCGCACCGACCATTCAATTAGCCCCCATTTCCATAGTAATTGAGGGAAGCGTTAGAAGGGTCACCACCCATGAGAAGGAGATGAGAAGTGCCCGACAAGACTTTTATAAAGGGATGTGTTCTGGCTGGCACACGGGCAGGGTCTTTAATGGTGTCTCTCTTTCTCTTTAGCAGTTCTTGGTCTTTTGCAGATCAGCAGTGGAACGGATTTACGTTAGTTATTCTTAAGCACTGGATAACCCGATTTTAGTTTTCATGTGAGCTTGGATTGCGTGGTTCAGGTGTTCCGAAGGTAAAGTAAATTTGTTGAATGTTAATTTAGATTGGGGCGGGTAGAGAGCTAAGCATGGGGTGGTATCACAGAATTTAAAGGTTACGTGGTTTACCCAAAAACTGAAATTCTATCATTATTCGCCCTCTTGTCATTTGAAACATGTATGACTTTCTTTATTCTGGAGAACACAACAGAAAATATTTTGAAATAAATATGTGGATGTTGATAACCGCACAATGGTGGCACCCATGATCTTGCATTGATTTTGTGTCCATAAAACTGAAATGAATGGGAACAGCAGTTGTTCACTTACCAACATTCTTCAATATCTTCTATATGTGTTCTGCAGAAGAAAGAGAGTCATACAGGTTTGAAATGACTAGAGAGTGAGTAAATAATGAAAGAATTTTCTTTTTTTGGGTTAGCTCACTTTAAAATGTCACGAAACCTCCCCTTTTAGCTACATTCTACCTCAATGTTGATTTTGAAAAATGCAATTAAAATGGGCGTGAACACTGTGAGAAGAAGAGCCGTTAAGAGACGGACACTCTATTCACAAGGCGCTGTCATGAATAATTTGGAGAATTGTCTTCTCATTGGTCAAGAAAACACAGTCTCATTAATAATAATGAGACACCGACGCGCCATCGATGTCTTATAGTACATCACCACGTCACATCCTTTGACGTTGGCCAGATAAGGATTTTAAACCAGGAATGCAAAAATAGCGCAAAGAAGCTAAAATGTAACTAGTTTTCTCTACTGTAATAACTCAAAGTTGCTAACATTGTTTTCTATGATGTGCAATACAACCAACTTTGTTTAAATCTAAACAAATGTTGTTTAGTGTGTTGTGGCTCTTTAAGGCTCATTTCTGCTGGTATAGTATCGGTTCTCACATTATAAGATACACTTAAGTCAAAGATTTGAATTTGTTTTTATTTAAATAATTCTTATCACTTAAATTAGTGGAGGTGAGACTATTAATCTTACAATTAAATATAGACCACATATTATGGTGCCGTATCAAATAATGTTACAGCTAGCTGTTGAGTATTATTCACTCAATGAAGACTATTTAACTCACATTTGGGACTTAGCGAGTGTTAATTTTGCACCCTTGGTGTAAGACAGGGTGTGACAGATCAGTCAGTCAATGTAAATCCTATATAAAACACGAGCCTGTCACAAAATGTCTAGAGTCTTCTCTTCATCATTAGAAGGAATTGCATTTTACAATCTCTGTCACTCTCTGATCCGTCTCTCCCCCTTTCACACAAAGTGACATGCTTTCATTACTAAGAACTTTATTTTGCTGTCTCTATCTACCTCACTGTCAGAGACAGTGCCAATATCACTGGCAGTCAGTGCCAAGCTCTTATGTAGTGCTGTATACGCCACCCCTGTCTGGCACAACGTACTGCTGAGAGAGAGAGGGAGGAGGAGACAAATATGGAGAAAAGGAAACAGGGGATCGCATGCAGATGCAAGACCCTTCTCGTTTACAAATATGCAAATAGTGTTGCCTTTGTCATATGCAAATGAGAGATTACAGACCGCTAATTAGGGTCAAAAGAACTGTTCACGTCAATTAGGGGGAATAAAAAATGATACCCCGATCGGCTGGCCCTTTTCCCTCCCACCCCATCACCTCCTACCCTTGCCACTCACCCATGCCATGGATCTCCTTTTCTTTTGTCTTAAAAAGACGAACAAAAATTAGGAGTAATAAAAGCGACATTAACACAGGGGGCGGGGAGCATATGCGTTCAATCGGGAATCTTTTGTAAGGCCTGTCCAGCTGCACCTCTGTGGAAAGTCTCCTTCTCCTCTTCGTCCTCCTTTCTGCTGTGTACCTGTCGGACGAGGCTGCAGGAAGAGCGCGGCTAGGATTTGCATTCTAATGACCCCCCCACCAGCTTCCACTCCCTTTGCCTGGCCCCTGAGACGCAGCCCCCTGCATCACCCCGAGATCAATTAGAGCAGTCCCACCGCCTGCTGAAACTCCTCTCTCTCCTCATGCTTTTCGCTCTGCCTTCCTTTCTGCAGCTTTTCTGTTCTATTCTGCATTCTCGTTCCCTTCCCAGAAGTCTTTGCCCCTCTGGAACTAGTGATTCTCTTTACCGCTACCCTATCCAGTTGTCTTGCTTTGTAGTCCACTATCCCTCAACTTCTCTTTCAGTATAAGAGTCTATTCAAGAACATATTTATTAAGACTAAATAAACATAGGCAACCTGACATATTAAGTTACAACAACAAAAGCTCCTTTTAAGATGCTTGACTCAAAATTGATTGAGTTTGGCATTACCATGTTGCTAAAGTGAAAAAAAGTGTCTCATCCTTTATACACCCTCTTGTCATTTCAAACCTGTATGACTCTTTCTTCTGCAGAACACGAAAGAAGATAGTTTGAAGAATGTTTTTAACTTGCCCCATTCACTTGCATTGGTTTTGTGTCATATACAATAGAAGTGAATGTGAGCCAGTGCTGTTCGGTTACCAACTTTCTACAAAATATCTTCTTTGTATTCTGCAGAAAAAAGAAAGTCATATAGGTTTGAAATGACAAGCAATAAGCGTATTAAAAAAATAAAGACTACACAAAAATGTTGAGTAAATTTATATTTAACTATTTTTTGCTGTGATTTGACTGAATAGTTGTATTGATATTTTAATGAAATATTTAACAATATATTATGGAACATTCTTGAAAAAATCTTCTTTTGTATTCTGCAAAAAAAAAAAAAATGTTTGAAATGACAAGCAATAAGCGCATTAAAAAAATAAAGAGTATACAACAATGTTGAGTAAATTTATATTTAACTATTTTAAATGCTAGGTAAAATATTACATTTTTGCTGTGATTTGACTGAACAGTTTTATTGATAATTTAATTAAATATTTAACAATATAATATGGAACTGTCTCATTCAGAAAACAATATAAATATTTCAAGTTTGGCAAGCTAAACAGCTTTTCACATCAGGCAGCTCACTAGCTTTTTGAACAGACCGTTTGTCCCTTCTTCGCATTCAACCTCTGTCCCTGGATCTTTTTAAGCTGCATATTCTGTCAATACTCTCTCGTCTGATATCCTCAGGAGAGTGTCGAGAGCAGGACAGTAACCCTATTCAGAATCATCAGCAGGTCTGCTGAGCCACAGCTGGATCCTTCTTACAGCCTACAGTTGGGCCTGCTGCTCATCCTCTGCCAATCACAGGACCAGCCAACCAGAGGATGAGCGACAGATCTGGACTTTATATAGATTTCTGGTGCCATTGATCCAGTTGATCAGTTAAAAACCAAAATCCCCCTCCTGTCCAGCTGTCCCAGTGTGCAATGTTGTGTTTAAATACACATCTGTTGTATCCAGATAGTTGAGTCAAAAAGTATTTTTTTTATATAAATGTATAAATAACAAGTGTCCCAGTTTTTGTTGTTGTTGATCTTAATTGGTCCTTCAATTTATAGCTACTTTTTGTCATATCAGACACTTGTTTCCAAAGCAACTTGCAAATAAACAAAACAACAATTTAGAATATTCAACACTCAAATTACTGCTACGGCAAGTTTCTAGAACAAGCTGTAGTACAGAATCTACATCCTAGGCACAAAATAGAAGCTTGCAAAAAAAGAGAGATAACCATTTTTTCATGCAATAAAATTAGACAATAGGATGTGCCTGTGTATACCCCTATATGATGTGATGTATACAATTTAATATTTAAAAGCACAAATCTTCGATACAAAATGCAGATAAAAATAGTTTTCGACGCAGCAGAGCTTGTCACATTGCAACCAAGGTCTCAGTCCACCGCTTACCCCTTTCAAAGCACTACAGTGGCTGACACAGGACAAGGCGTTTTCACTTTTTTTGCTGAAGGAAATAACACATTTATGAAACGCGCTCTGTAGAGCAGTCTGTCCATTTAGGGACCCTTTAGAAACAACATGTTAAATTCCATGTAAGGGGACCCGCAGTGTAGGTAGATAGAAATAGCTCGTTCTTAGGTAATACAAACATAACGCTTCATTATGCAAGGTCTTTATACACCTCTGAACACATAGTTATTACATTTCTGTCAATATATCCTCCAAAAAAGTACGCATTGGACATTTCACTATACAGCTGTGACAATTCGTGGAAGTTCAAATCAAACTGTTACATTGAATAAAGCAGGTGGCACAGAAAGATGCGTGGAAACAGGAGGGAGAGAGGTGAGGAACAGATTAAAAGGTCAGGGCTGAGAGCAGTCTGATCTGTGTTTGCTCTCTCTGTCTCAGGTGCTATTATTATGGAGGTCTGGGCCGGGTGTGGAGGTCTGCTGACGATGGAACAGCTCACTATTAGTGGAGTCCCCACACCAAGTAACTCTCAATTACGGTCTCTGCCTGCACTGACTCCAGACACACTGACACTCTAGAAAAAGACAGAGAGGAGGGACCCGACAGGAAGTGGAATTATATGTATCATGACTGCGTGACACACAGTGGGCCTGCTCTCTCAGTAGCAAGGGTAAAGAAATGAACAAATGTTTGAAAATCTAGAAATTCAGCACGGGGATCAATTTCTTCACATTTGGAATACCTTTCGGTAAAGGAATCAAACCAATAACCTACCCCAAAATGATTGTAAAGACTAGAAAATTCTTTGGTGGAAAATTCTGATCTTGTGTGGTGCACAAAACCGTTTTTCATCCAACTGTGATGGATCGGATAGATTAGCCGAGTTGTGAAATTTCCCCTTAGACTCAATGGCCCCCAAGGCTGAGGATTTGGGCCTGAAAGGGGCCACGATGGGGGTGCCGGGGTGTCACTGTGAGGATTAATGCCGCCCCACCCCAACGCACACGCACAGGCACAAAAAACACACAGATTTCTCCCTCCTCCTAATGATCTGTGAACCTCAGCCCTTCTTTAGCTTCCCAGCGCCTGTCAATCAAAGTCCAGATGGAAAAAGGAGGTTTTGGGGTTAAGGAGGTGGAGTAGGGCAGGCCGGGAGGGTGAAGGAGGGGGCTGTGTGTCTGAGAGGCTGGTCATCATTCACAGGCTGCGGGCAGTTCCCAGTCTATTGATATGACCGGCCGAAGAACGGGACAGGGGAAGGAATGGTGGAAACGGAAAGGCGAAAAAAATGGGATTTGCATAACAGAGCCTGTCTCGTTAAAATGAGCATACCTCCCCATCCTTGACATCCTTCTCTGCGAGTACTTGAGTTGTTTCTACTTTCAATTCTGTTGTGTTGGCATTTCGATATCTCCCTAAAATATTTTTTTAAAAACTGATAAAAACAAGAGAAAAAAGTCACAGATTTTTCAGATATTCTCTTTTCCTGTTTTTTTTCCTGTTATGATGTAATTCCCAGTAGTTCAACTGTAGTCAACAGCTTATCAACTACAGATGAACAATTGAAAGCTAAATCTCAAAACACGTCTTTCACACAAAGTCTGGGATTTTTTCACGTTTTTTTGTTCTCCTCCAATCTGTTTATTGATTTTATAACACAACGTCCGGAAGATGTTATGTCCATTAATCACATTCTTTTTGTAGTATGTGCTAACTGCTTCAGTGAGTAAGGATTTTATGGAGCTCACCAGCAGGAACAGGTGTCATGCAGGCCATAAGATGAGAGAGTTCAATAGAACTGCTGATCATCTCAATCGATCCGCAGGACCTCCAGCCGATAAGATCAATAAAGCATATGTATGCCTGCATGCCAAATGCTCTCTGCCTGAGCTCTTAGCATGGATCTCCTAAGCTCTGATACATATGCTAGGAAGACGTTCTGAAGGGTGTTTGTTGATTCCAAAAAATGGTGAAAATGTTTGCTTTTTGTTTCGGTTTTGTTTTCAACCCTAATACAAACTGATTCAGCTATGCTGATAAGTATGCAAACAAACCGTTTATATGATACATTATAAACTAACATTTGAAGGAAATATCTTTAATATTTTGAATATCAAATAAACAATAATTCGGAATGAAGAATTTCTGCTCACCTTAATATGACATTTTGTGTGACGTTCACAAATATCTTAAAGTCATGATGAACTCTTTCAATTTCCTCAAATTTGTAATGTTGTATATGAACTGTACAAAATTGTAAATGTAGATCATAACTCATATACTTGTGAATAGTCCCATATAGAAAAACACATTTTACAGTTACAAATCTCTGTATGTTTTACATAACATTTGTAATTCAAATTAATAATGAAGATTTCAACATTTCTAACTTATATTTCAGCAAACAACATCGAGACAGTAATGTTGCACAAATGTGTGCTTCCAGAAAGAAAAAAAATGAATAAGCATAATTTATCTTTAAATATTTTTTCTTAATATATGTATGAGTCATAGTGGCCTGCATTTACCATAGAATATTCATTGTATGTATGTTTGCTTATATTACATATATACAGTAAATATTTTTATGAAATCTATTTCATAAGAATCAGACACAAAGTTATTTCATGTTTTGATCGAAATTTCCAAGGTTAAAGCTATGCGTAATCTAAGTGTCGTCTAAATTCACTGATCCCTAACAGGGTTTAGCTCTAAATGTCAGCAGTAGTCCAAAGGAACCCCAAAACCCCGTCCTGACCCTGGGAGTTTCTCTCACTCCGTCTCTCTCCTGGCCATGGCTCTTTGTGAACTTTCACTCTTCTTTAGCTAGCTCTGTTGGAGCGAGGCGTGAATGCTCGAGGTATTGTCTCTTCATCATGACCCTAGGTGACCTCATTCACAACCCTCAAAAACACCATCTGCATGATCCAACAGTCACGGGTTAAAGGGGGTGGGTGGGTGCTAAGGTGGCAAGAGCTGATTGAAGGAAGAAACTAAAACCAATCAAAAGGGTGAAAGGAGACCTGATGTGTGATTTGTTTTAGAGAGACTGATACATACAGTTGATTTCCTTGGTTGTTTTGCCTTCACTATTCCGTCTACTTACTGTAACTGCAATCAATATTTGCATTTATAGACTAATAAGCATATAAATATACAAAAACCTAAAAAAAGGTACAATTTTGTTGTAAAAGCAGATACATTATACACAATTTAACAAACATCTTGCAGAATCTGGAAAAATTATGATAATGATACAAATTCAGATGTTTGCATTATAACATTTACAAGGTATGTATATTATATTTACATAAACTTAATGTACAAAATTATCCAAGTTTAAAAGTGTACATATGCTTGATTCATAACTATGCAATACTGCTAGGAAGATCAACGACTGTTTTTGTGTTTTGTGAGTCTCTTGTTTGTCCAGAAACATTAAATTTTTTTATTGTCTTAATAGAAATCAGGTCATAAACATACTTTGTATGTTTAATGTTGTGAACATTTTAAAATGAGGAAAACTGAGAGACTCAACTACAAAAAATGCTTCTTTTATTATAAATGCTAAATAAAAACAAGCATCATTTTTATGCACGCTCACATTATTCTTACATTTTTCGAGATTCTTCAATTTGTACTGTAAACTAATGAAAGTGTGTATACAAACAAACATACATATCTCCCTTTTTCTATTTAGCGCTTTCATTCCATTCTCTCTCTCTCTCTCTCTCTCTCTCTCTCTCTCTATGCATCTGAGATGGAGCATTCCAAGACCCAGCCTGTAGTCGGCTGCATGTGCGCATGAGGCCGTTTTTTCCCATGGGGTTGCAGGTGAAAAACCAGGACTCTCTCAGCCCCTGCGAGGGACGCCATCTGTCCCCACAGCTTCGTCTGCGGGGCCCATCACCCTCGAAACCTCCCCCACATCCTCCATTCCTACCCACTCTCTCCCTCGCCTCATGCCAGCCCAGCGGGGTGCATTACCCTGGAATGCGATGCAACTCTCCTCTGCACCATCATATTTTAGCCTCTGCAAAAATATTATAATGAACAGGAAAGTGATACTGTTTCTTTGTTCGTTCCTGCTCAGCTCTGTCAAGAGGCTACAAACTGGTCATGTACACAGTGTCGCTTAATATGCTTGTCACTCATGTGGAGTGCTTACTCCTATTCTGCACAAAGAGTTTGGATAATTACAGGAGTGACGACTGCCTTCTACCAACAAATCAATTTCCCCCCAAAATTGTCTGTTAGATTAGGTAAAATTGTCCTCATATTTAAGTTCATTTTCTTTAGATGGTAAAACACTCAATTATATTTTTAACGGTCTCTTATCATAGGATGTGGTCAAACTGATTCGTCGATGTCGGAAGAGGACATGGCTGCACTAACGGTCAGATGGTCTGTGCCAGAGTGAGAGAGCACTTTCACGTGGGAACCCGGCCACGGCGCGCAGACAGACAACGCAGGGGCAACTAAGTGTGAAGCTTCCAAACTGTCACTTACACAGACAGCCTCCCTCCCTCCGCATGTCTCTCCCTCTCCTCTCGTCACACTTTATCCACGGTCCCTCACAAAAACCAGACAGGCACACAGGCACGCCATACAAACACACACTCACTCCTCTACACACATAAAACACAGAGCGTCAATCACCACGCGCTGCTGATAGAACAGGAGGAGGCAGAAAAGAAATAGGAAGGAAGAGAAAGAGAGACACCGAGAGACAAAAAAAGATAGAAGAACGAGTTTCTGACATCCAGCAACTGATACCTTTTATGTCTCTCCATCAGCTGAAATGCAAGAAAGAAGACTGATCGACAGATACCAAAAAGGAAATCTACCATGGGAAGACAGCGAGAAAAGAGTTCAGACATGAAGCTGAGAGAGAGAGAGAGAGTTTTGTGGGACAGCAGCGATCTGAAGTGTCCCCATTCTCTCAGTAACGGGGCGTAACAAAGCAGCAGGCAGGCTAGCAGGACAGTGGAATGGGCCGACAGTGGGTGGCGGTTCGCTGGGGCCCTCGTCCCCCCGCGCCTCTCTGGGGTCACCCTGCCGGTGACCCCACCCTGATTGTTTCCCTTGGCTCTGTCAGATCCCATTGTCGCTGACTGGTTTAATGGGGAGAAAAACGAGGAGGGGCCGGCCGGGCAGGGAGACGCCCCCTGGTCTTCCTCTGTTCGGAGAGTTGTGATATTTGACCTAAAAAACAAAATGTTCAGGTGTTATGAATCGTAGAGAAGTGAGGGTGGGATGAGGGGTAAGAGAGACACAGCGCCCCCATTTGTCAGGGCATTGTGTTGACTACAATTCATTTCAGGGACAGACATATTTTATTTATGCATGAACTCTCATCTGACTCAACCAAATACATTGGCAATGTAGGAACAAACCTTCACAGCAAACGACTTATTCTATGGCACAAAACTCACTTGTTCGACTTCTGTCCAAAGTGTTTAAAGGGCTGTAGTGTCTTCTTTAGATCAATAAAGCAAGAACATCTATTCAAGCAGGTCCCCGAATCAAATGCCTCAGCAGCACCTCCGGAAGGGCCAGTCGCCTCTTAATTGAACAAATGGCTCGGTTAATTGATCATTGATTTGAGATCAATAAGGTACATGTGTTCTGGATCTTTACGAGCAAGTGATGGAGAGTGAGCAATGAAACCTGCAAGCTGGTTTGGCAGTTGCCAATAATCTCACATGGTCTGGGTAAAAGGGAAAAGATGTTGTAAGCGTGGAATGTCCTGAGTTACAATAACATTGTATATTCTGATATTTAAAAGCTTGGAAATTTGCTTGAAATTTTGCTTTCGACAGCGGGCACGCAGACACACTGCTGACTATTTCTGATGCCATGTGCTATAAATGACACACACACAAACAAACAAACACACAGGTGCTGTTTTCAGAGTGGCACAGGTCCACGTGGTGTGGGGTATCACTTGGGTCCTCAATCTCCACTCCAAGGAAAACATCAATGGCTCTCTTTGATCCCCCACTCAAGGTCTGTCTTAAAAGGGCCATGGATGGATGGATAGATGGGGGAGACACTCCACATCAGTGGGCACGGTCGGCAGCCTCAGGTACCGTCTCACCACACTCGTGCCATCCCATTAAATATGGAACACAAAGACAAAGGAGCAGGGATTGGGAGTGAGCGCGGGGAGGGGGCTAACGGGGGGAGCGCCACTCCGTCCCTTTGAAGAGCAGAGCTGATGAGGAAACCTACACAAACACACACACACGGCTTACAAACAGGTCCACAGCACAAGGTTTTTAAACTGTCCTTTTCAGTTAGCGAAACTCTTTAGTTACTGAAATCCATCCTGAATCAAACATCAAGTAACAATATGAGTCGACAATTTGTTTTAGGCCAGACGTCTTGAATAAACTGCTGAATCATTATGTTAGAGACAGGTTGCTCTGTTATGATGCCATTGAAAAAGTTTGTAACGAATATGTGAGATGTTTAAACAAAGATCTCAACTAATGACATTAAAACGGACCAATAGATATTCCATTCCATTCCATTTTCTACCGCTTATCCGAACTACCTCGGGTCACGGGGAGCCTGTGCCTATCTCAGGAGTCATCGGGCATCAAGGCAGGATACACCCTGGATGGAGTGCCAACCCATCGCAGGGCACACACACTCACTCATTCACTCACGCACTCACACCCTACGGACAATTTTTCCAGAGATGCCAATCAACCTACCATGCATGTCTTTGGACCAGGGGAGGAAACCGGAGTACCAATAGATATACAAAATGTAAATCAAATAAATAGATGCAAGAGTTAAAAAAATAAGCACACCAAGCTATACAATATTAACACGCAAATAAATGAATACAAAACTACCGGTATGCATGTTTGTTACATATTCATTTCTCTCTATTCTGATTAATCCATGTCACACGCAACATCCTGTAAATAAATACAGAGTGGCTTTTTCTTTCTTGTTTACAACCAAATGTTAGAGCCTTTCCCCCTTCTCTCTTTTTCTATGTCTCTTTAAGGTCGTGGGTGTGTGTCCATGGGTGTCTGTGGTCAGTGTGGGCAGGTCAGTCATTTCATCTCCATCTGTGGGTGATCCATCTCCTAGAGCTCTTGCTCTTCTATTAAGCTCTGCCAAACCGTGAAATATGCGGCCGTTATGTGTGCAGGCATGTGGGGGAATGTGGGAATCATTGGCTTCCCAGCGGCCAGTTAGAGTTGGACAATACACACTCGAGATTGTATTTGTTAAGGGATCAAGACATGTTGCACACACAAAACCACACTAAAATGGTAGACAACATAAAATTAAAAGTCTGTCATCATTTATTCACCAACATGTTGTTCAAAACCTCGTCGCTGTCCATCTGAAACATTGGATGTCATAATTCTCTGGTTTTCAGGAACTATAAGAAAAACAATGTACTTTTAAAATGATTGAATACTGTTGTCAAAGCACTTTTTAATACTTTAGATTGGTGACAAACATAATGAATTATGAAAAATATATATATATATATTTAGATACAAGGTTTGAGAAGGACAGCAACGATTTGAGTCACAAATGAGTCTGTGAAACACAACTGAAAATATTTGGGGTGTCATTGGTTTTGTGTCCATAGAAAGGAAGTCAGAGGTCTAATGTTCTTTGGTTATCACCATCTTCAAAATATCTTCTTAAGTGTTCTGCAGAGGAAAGTCATACAGGTTTGGAATGATATTTAGGTGAATGATGAAAGAATTTTCATTTTGTAGAGGACACATTTTAATATTCATACACAATCCCGGTCAATAAAACAGCTTACTGGCCCATTTATTAAACACACAGTTTGACACTGTTTGGAGCATGACAACTTCAATCATTTTAATTTTGAAAGTCTTTCATAATAAACTTATTGTCAGTTTACTATAGCCAGTCACTATATGTAAACCCAATATCAAATGTATATCATATATCAGAGATGTACACAATTATGTGTGAGTATTTATGCGTTCAGTTTGTATCCTGGTTAAACAATCCATCTCACTTAGGTCCTTTACCTAGAAAGTGATACTTTACGGGTAAAAAAGCCAGGTGGGTCTTAAACACAGTAGCACAAAACACACACACTCACACAGACACACACACACAGACACACATTCTTACAGCCCTGACATGATGCAGTTAGCCCCGTGTGGCTTCAACCAGCAACTGCACACTGTATCTGAAAACATCAGCTCCCTGTTCTCCTAAAATAACTCCTGTTTTATTTCATATTCAACTCAGAAATATGATTTTTAAGCTTTTCTTGTGCTTTTTAAAAACTTTAAAAAATCACATTACAAAAGCATTCGAATAATCAAAGAGTTGTAAAAAACAATTAGATTAAAAAAGCTCCATCTAATTCTAAATTTGTCTGTGATGACAAAACCCACTGTGACCGCACTAATTCTCAATATCAACTTTTTTTATCCCCTAATCCCTCTTTCCCACCTCTTTCTCTTCCGTCTCTCCTGACTCCTTATGCAGATCGCAACACCCAACCATCCACGCAAACAGACACCGACACAAATACGCAATGGCGTCTCCCCAGGGGCACAGGGGAAGGGCAGGGTGGATGGAAATGAATTCAGCGATGTTGCAAGTGGCAACACGCATCTGCATCTGTAATTAACCCCCTGAACGATACACTGAGCTCGGTACCATTCTCCTCCATTCCTCCCTCCTTTTATTTCTATCTCTCTCATCCTCTCTCAAAGGTTTTTTAAGAGATGCTTGGTGGGCCAATTAGTGTGAATGTCTTGTGTGTACGTGGTGTGTGCGTGTGAGTGCATTGGCACATCTTGAGTGTGGAGGAGTGTATGTTTGCATGAATTGATCTTTAAGTGGGAGTGAGTGAGAGTGTGTGGATGCGCGTGTGTGTGAGTGTAGGTGGGTAAAGTGGCTTCTCTTTGTGTCTGGGACCGGGCACATTTGTGTGTGTTTTAGTGTTCCCCCAGGCCAAAGCAGGTTGAGCTCTCTGCCCGGCTTGTATTTGATGACATTTCCATAGGGGATATCTCTGACATCAGAACGCTAGCCAGCAGCACAAAGACACAAGACTGCCACTCTGCCAGACGCCCAGGCCAACAGCCTACGAGACAGACTATCAAATGAAAGTCATAACAATAATCATCAAATTACATACTGTGTACGTCCACACGGCTATGGTGAGAGAATATACCCACGAGTATCAACACAGACATTTACTTTTATTATCTAAGCAGTTAAGGCCAGCTTAGAAGAAATATTATTGCTCAAAGCTCATGAGATTTTATGGAGATTTCAGTTACGACGCATTTAAATATTGGCTAAAGCGTCAGATGTTAGATACAGTGTAAGAGAAACAGTTGAGACGATTGAAACGACATGACGAGTAGAGAGATCATTTGTTCTTGGAGAAATTTGAAGAGACATGCTTGGATGTGTAGGTCCAACAACAAGACAAACTTTCATGAATACTGTAATGGAAGAAAACGTAATAAGCAGTGAGATACGTCAAGTCCTGCCATGACGTATGCAAGATAAAGACTCTTTTACAATGCCAAGCTTTTTGAATCTGAATCTATTAAAGAGATCTGACTTGTAATTTCACTTTCCTCGGGGAACTCAAACATTCTCGGTGGCGGAGTTTAGTGGGTAGAGTTGACTGCAGAAGCTCAGATCAGGAAGGGACCCACTGCCTCCCTCTCATCATGAAGTGAATGTGATGGGGGAGGTTGATGTGGATCAAGAGGGACCCCCTGGGTGAGGAGAGGAGAAGAGAAAAGGGTAGAGGGGCCCTCCTTCTGTCTCTTTAGAGGGGTGCATCACTGTGTGGCCAATTAGCAGCGGCCAAGACACAGGGGCTGAGCATACAAATGTAACCTCTACAAAACCACACTGCAAAGTCACGTTTTATTCTCATGGTTATCCTCAACATCAAAAAATGTAACCTTTTAAAACATTTTTAACATTACTTTTAAAGGTGCTGTGTGTAATATTTAGGAGGATCTACTGACAGAAATGCAATATAATATACATAACTATGTCTTCAGAGGTGTTTAAAGACCTAACATAATGAAGCCTTATGTTTTTATTACCTTAGATGGAGCTATTTCTATTTACGCACAGAGCGGGTCCCCTTGCACAGAATTAGCAGTGTTGTTTCTACAGTAATGCTAAACGGACAAACTGCTCTACAAGGTGCGTATCTCCTTCGGCAAAGAAGCGAAAACGTGATGACGAGTAATGGTTGAAAGTTACATTCGATTCATTTCTGTTGTCTGAGAAGTTGAATGTGCCGGCTCAATTTGGGTTTTAAAACATAAAGACTATTTAGTGATACTTTTTTTTTGCCTAATAAATTGCCTTAACTTTTTTTTTTTGACAGATTCCACAAATCTTTGTGCCTTTTCTCTTTATTATGACAAGAGGTTGAATACGTTTGTTAAGGACTGTATGCATGTAAAGTTATCTGCAATTTCATTTTTAAACAGAGACATTGATGTAGAAGCAGACTTCACGGATTGCAGGTTTACGAAGATCATATTTAATTTGAGAAATGTTAAACAATGATCACGAAGAAGCCCGTTCTAAACAAAAGATGCTTTCTAAAACTCTCACTGGTGAAAGTCTGAAAAAGATACATCCTCATGGTTCACATCTATCCTGATGACTTACACATAGCCCTGGACATGCATTATAAATGAAAAGATCATTAACGTTGTGCAATATGATGGGGAATATTAGCACTATAAGGAAAGCATCTGCCATATGCACAAAAATAGAGCCACTGTGGGTAAACAGAGAGGACTGTGGGTAAACAGAGACGTCTGCGGGTGTTCCCTCGCCCCCTTCCTGATGGTGGGGTGTTGTGAGATGGAATAAGATGGAAAATGTGGAAGGTAAATAATGGATTACCCTGTTGGTCAACAGTTCCTGATCTGCATTAAAGAGCAGACGACTCCTTGGTATCATGAGATTAAAACCAATCTGCCTTTGTTCAGAAAAAAACACGACATTACTGAACATGTCAACACTGAGTTTCAGGCTATCCATACATCAAAGTGCAGCTGCAGTTCAGCCAGACATATTTCTATGATGTATGAATGAGTGTTTGTGGGGGATTGGGGGCGGTCGCTATCAAAGATGTGAATGAAAGTCTTGCTTAGATTTTAATTTTTGCCCTTTTGTATTTCAATCAGACATTTCAGGAACGCTCAAATCAAGCTTCAGATTCATCTTAATGTAATATCCATCATGAAGCATATCAAATGACATCATAAGTAACTTTTAATCTTTGATAATGATTTAAAGAAAAAATAATGATATTCAAAAAAACAGTGTTTAGTACTCAAGTATTTTACTTCACCACATTATAAAGCATTAACATATTAAGTTTAATCCACCGCATTTCATAATTTTTTAATTCATAAATTTTTTTTACATGTTTTTTACTTTAAATACTTAAGTAAATTAAAAATCTACTATCATACTTTTATTCAAGTAAAATGATTGTTGAGCAAATTACTTAAGTAACATAAGTACATTGAATTTTAATGTACTGTTTTACATGTAAAAATTGCCATGCAGTTTTCAAATGTAGTTGAGTAAAAAGTATGATATATGCCATGCTTTATAATGTATGGAAGTAAACAATTTCCAAAGTAAAAACACTACTAAACAAGAATTAAAGATACCTGATCCTGAGAGTAAACTACTTCTGTCGTCATTTACTCATCTTCGAGTTGTTTAAAATCTGTAAAAAAATGTTTGTTCTGATGAACACAGAGAAAGATATTTGAAAGAATGCGTATAACCAAACAGATCACCCATAGTAGAAAAAATTGACTTTGTCTTTGTTTTGTTGAACACAAAGAAGACATTTTAAAGATGTATAAGCCTACAGCAAACAGATCTGTGGCACTTTTGACCCCTGTTGCTGTTTATTTAGTCAATGGGGGCAAAATCTGTCTGATTATAATAAGCATTCTTATAAATATATTTCTCTGTGTTCATCAGAACAGACATTTATACAGATTTGGAAATGATGACAGAGTATTCATTTTGGGTGAAGTATCTCTTTAAACGTTGTTTGGGTGGGCTTGTGAGGGCCACGGAAATGTCAGTGACACGCTACGATCTGTATCTTAATTAGATCTTGCCAAAACTGAATGAACATTGTCAAATTACGACAGCCACTGACGTGAAAAGAACACAAATAAAATGAAGCGAGGAATATTGTTCTTAAGTGCTTGTGCTTTTCCACATGAGCAGCTTTAGTGTGACATAAAATCCCTGCTTTATTGAGTCCTCTCAGGTATGAGAAAGCTAGAGAGAGAGAGAGAGAGAGAGAGAGACCTAGGTAGCTCATTCTCAGGTAATCATTCCTCAGCTTAATCTCTGCGTAACAGCGTTAGCTCCAGTCTGCCAGAGAAAGTTAAATATTCACGATACAAGGCAATCTACTCAGTGTTCAAACAAAGAGCCTTGCCAAGTTCAGCCATGTATGTAGCGACTCGCTGAGGGAAAGAGAGAGAGAGAGACTAAGGGATCTGTTTTATTATTCACACAAGGCATAATAAACCAGGGCTGCACGGTTAGCGCTTAAACTCCAAGTGCTTTAGTGGTTATCCTTAATGCGACAGCGCTGATTTGAGCGTATCCTATTAATAGTCCAAGGGTCTGTTCTTAATGCCAGGATCCATGTTAATAAGTGCTCGTAAAAAAACTATTAATAGATGCACATCTATAAGCTGCTTGGAATTAAGGACACATTTATGCATGTGTTGTAAGTGTGCTGTTTGAATATAGGAATCTGGGTTTGTGCTGCGCAGAGCAGCGGGACTGGATGTGTGTGTGTGTGTGTGTGTGTGTGTATTCTCCAGTATGCTGCCCATACAGGAGGGAAGGAGATATGGGTATTTAATGGCAATGGACATAGATGCCATTCACCATAAAACCTCACAGTCTTTGATTTATAAAAATCTTGTAATGGAAACACCACCGGCATTTATACTTTTCAAGTGTAATTAATAACTAAATACTTAATCTACAAATCCAAATTGAGTGTATGGAAATCAAATTTTAAACATGACTGGTTATGGGTAGTTGACAAATTAACCATACATACATGTTACTATACAATCTCAACCTTCATTTTTTTTGGATTACAATCAAATTGTTATGTAATCATTCGAATTGGACAGTCAAACCTTTTCAGATGTTGTACTGGATTTGTGCGATTTAATATCTTTATAGAGGTTTAAAATGACCGGTTAAAAATAAAGCAAAATATATTATTTTTATAGGCTCTATGTACTGTATAATAAAATTATATATATTGTATGTACAATTTATATATAATAATATATATGAAGAGTTCTTTTCCAAAACGCTATAAATCCATTTTTGTAGTTTTCATGAAAATGACATTTTTTTACCTAGACCCATACATTTTGTGAATTTTCAATTATTCTGTTAAAATGGTCTGTTGGCTCAGTTTGAACATGTTAAACAATGATTGTTAAATGAAACAACAATATTGTCGATTATAAATTCAAAATTTATTTTTATTTTTTTCAAAACGCAACAAATCCATCCTTTTTTTTAAAAAAAATGTTGGTTTATTTCTTTTTAAAAACAAACAAACAAGAGAACATGCAACATATGACATCAGGGACTCATACTATAAATTAATATAAATCAAATGCATGAAATAAATAACAGCCAAAAAAAAATAGTAACAAACTAAATAGTCAAATATAATAAATATTTTAAATTTCATGTTTCAATATTTTCCACAACATACAACAAATACGGGCATACAAATACCACTAACAAGCGAATTCTGATTGGTCGAGAGGACATATCAGGCTAAAAACAGGTTCGGTACTTATAGCGTTTTGGAAAGAAACTGCATCTTGCAGAACATTTTAAACAAGGAAATATAGCGATTTGGCATGAAACATTGATGGAGCAGTGAATAGGTTTAGTACACAGCAAAATGGCACGACAAACTCATTTATTTTATTTGCCGTTTAATGCGCTTTGGAAAAGAGCTCTTCATATTTACAGTACCAGATAGCAAGAATCTCTTTCAATTTATTATCAAATTTATGAAATTAAACATAAAATATAAAAAATGTTACTTTTAAAATATTTGTTACATAAAGCATTAAAATGTGTAACAATTATAAACTAAGACAGCATAGGGACACATCTGGCTACATTCCAAGCAGGTACAAACTGTCCCATTGTTTTAAAAACCTTCTGGCTTTTTTCTCCAAACGCAACTGGAGAATGTGTGTGTGTGTGCATGCACACTTCTGTGTTGGGCAGGTGTGTTTAAAAAGGTGTGCGATTTCACTCTCCATATTTTGACACCTATATCTACATCTAAATAACATATACGAACACATGCACATACACACCCAAAGTAACACAAATAAACAGCCAATATGAAATCCCTCATCTGCATTTGTTCTCTCTTTGTCGTTTCCTACACTTTGCTAATAATTTTGCAGGAGTTAATTACACTGACATATAGCAGCGATCCACTGTCAGCAGCCAATAACTCTATGTACAGACAGTTTAATTGGGATTTTATGTAAGGCAACTGGGCCACACACACACGCAGACACACACATCGTATATGACACCTGAGTTGTTTTGGACAGCCAGGGGATTTTTTTGTGTGCTACTTATGATAAGGGTAATTTGTTTAGTAGGTTTAAACAGGAGAGATAATGCAGCTATAATGAGAAACCTGACTGAAGAAATGTTCAGTGTTGCAGAGTGGTCATTTATAAAGATAGAGCACAATTCTGTCACTTATTAGAGGAGCCAAATCTGACACATACCACCTGAACTGAATGTATGAGCTTGCGTGTGCAAACACACAAAAGTGTGCAGGTACACTAAGCTCGACGGGGGTAACTGATTCTGTAACCTCAGACTTTGGTGTGATGTCTTCACACTTGCAGTATGGAAATAATGCATGGGAGAATAACACCCGCATGGTTCGGTTAGATGTGTGCATGTTTGCGACGTGTTTATTTATGGCTACATGCGTTTCTTCATCAGCATGGCTCTTACACAGGAGAATGGGTGAAATGCATGTCAGGGCCCTATGAAATGAACTAATACTGTTCATATATACATTTAAATTTGAATGTGTCCTTAAGTATCCAAAGTGACTTACTAAAAAAGGAAAACAACGAAGTCATTTTTCTTACAGGGCATTTAAAACCGAATACTTTTACGCAAAAGATCAAGATCTGTTTGTTAACAAATGGGAGTTTTAAACCGTCATGGACAAGGGCTGTATCACTTTTGCTTTCCACTTACATAATAAAACATAGTAAACTGGTTTATAATTACATGAGGATAAATGACAGAAGCCTATTTTTCTGGGAGAACAGTACAATTTTCTTCATGCGTTTTACGCTATTGTTGTTTTTTTCTGCCCACAGCAGATTTTGCTGTAAATTCCCATTAGAGACAAAAGAGCTTTGTACACGTACAGTAATGTGTGAGCAAGAGAGGAATGAGGTAAAAAGATCCATCTCAATGTGCGGATTCAAACACACAATTAATAATCGCTGTTACCACCACCCGCCTACCGCTGACCGCACTGGAGCAAAAACAAATGTTGCGAAAGGTGCTTTGGCTCCCTCATTAATTTGAGAGTAGAGTCATTACTTGTATGAGGCAGAGTGCATTAGTCGTGTAGACAGGAAGGAGCAATGATGCGGGCCACCGCCGACGGGGGATGAGGACGTTTTTCCCGATTTTAAGCCTAGACGGGAAGTGGAAGGTTGCAGGTTTTACAAGGAACGGTCGAGTGTGACCTTTACTAGCTGAACTCTTACATTACTGTACAAATTCCTTTTGCATGAGGGGCGGTTTCTTTATTGACACTACTGTATTTATTTATTTATGAATCATGCATCTGAGTATTCCTAATTTTTCCTAATTGAATACCCAGTGTAAGCCGTGGAAGAAAATACTAACCTCATTAAATTTATTGACAGGACAACAGAGTAAATATCAAGGGCCATGTGCAATGGGATTAATCCATAGATTTAAAAAAATAATAACAACATCTCATCAAAGTACGTCTCTCTCTCACTTTATCTCTCTTTCTCTTTTTAGCAAATCGGAGTGGGGAATAATGTGAAAAAATGCTTAGCGCATGAAAAAGCCAGTCCATGCAGACATGCAAGTGGGTCCCTTGAGGGTGTCACCAAGCCCCACGTACATAAATCTAAAGCCAGATGCAAACAATCAATTTTCAATTTTAATTATTAACCATGCCCTGCCAGACAGAGGCATTCATTTCCCCTCACTGTCTGGATTAAAAATAAAAAATTAGTAGATTAATATTTTGGCAGAACATGTTAGGGTTTCCCCCTGTTCAAAATTTTTATTAGCACCCCTTTTTCGCTGGATGACAAGCTGAAAAAGCAATCGATAGCTTAATAAATTCTTACTGACCCCTGTGTTGGCCCCACAATTTTAAATTATCGTGCACATATACCGTCAGCCTGGTAGCCCTTGTATTTCAGCAACTTTACACACACATGCAGTAAGTCACTAACAGAACACTGATATTATTTTGTGATTTAGGTAGTGGAAGCTTGAAGCAACATTTAACTTAAAAACAAATTTTCAGCAGTTTCAGCAGTTTTGCTGCTTCACCTGCCTGCCGTCATATCCTCTCTCCAAATCAATGTAATTTCAACAGATTATGTTGTATGAGGCTGGCCTATATTCTATATATACACATAACAGACAGATTAAAATATGCAGAAGCACATACGAATTCAGCAATGATGAAGAAACAGAAAAAGAAGTCTTTTCAGAAAGTATGATTAAATGTCTAAACTAACCAGCCGCTATGACCCTACACTAGCTTGAAAAAAGAAGAAACTGAAAGGGATTATTCATCCAAAAAACTAAATTCTGTCATCATTTACTCACCATCAGGTTGTTCCAAATCTGTGTAAATTTCTGCTGAACACAAAGGTAGATATTTGGAAAAGTGTTGGTAACTCAACAGATCTCATCCACCATTTACCGGTATAGTACGGAAAATAAATACTATGGGAGTTTATGGGGGATGAAATCTGTTTAGTTACCAACATTTTACCAAGATCACAGATCACTGATCGGGCAGAGAGAATCATTACCAGCGTCATTAGATTTGCAACACAAAAATACGGATTTAATACTTATTGTTTGTCATTTCGTTTTATGCTTTGTAACTGTAAAATAGAGATTGAGACCCTTAACGTAAAGCTAAATGTTCATTCGCCATTGAGCAAACCAAATAATAGTTGTCTGCGCTTGGCTGTAAGATATCCCAAACTCTCTGGTATTTTAGCAGTATTTTGTTTTGCTGCCATCCGCCATCGCCTTACATCACTCCTGTATTGTGCGTGTGACTGTCGTGTTCACAATAATGCTACGGCAGTAGAGGCGGCGCAACCATGACGATATAATCCCCACCTACTTTGAAGCGGTACTAAACTGCTGTGGAAAAGCAACCTGAGCCGAAGTGAAATGAGCTGTACCGAGTCGAGTTGTATTAAGCCTGACGGTACCAAACAGTGGAAAAAGCGCCATAAGGCTGGGGTAACACGTCCCTAACCAGGCAGTTAGTAGATATTCAGAGTAGTTTCAAAAATGTAACCAAGCTGTCCAAAAAGAATACATTTGCATTTAAAGAGTACATTTTAGTACCTCAAACACACGTATTGGTATCAAATGTATATCTGTATCTAATGGTAGATACTAGAACCTTTTTGAAGGGTACTGTCCCAATGACAGCTTGGTTACATTTTTGTGACAACGTATGTCCTTGAATTATTAATGCCTCGTTTCCACTGAGCAGTACAGTTCGGTACAGTACAGTATGGTACGCTTTGCTACGGGTAACCATTATCAGGTTTGAGTTTCCACTGACAACAGGTAGGCTTGAAAGTACCTGATCAACATCATTGTCACACAACATAGCAATCTGTAAATGACAATGGCGCTTCCTGTGTTGTCGTTCCCCCAAAGAGTATAGATACCAAGAGGCGCAACTCTGGATCTTTTTTTTGAGAGAAAACAGCGCGGACGCCATTTGTGTTTGAGTGAAAATGCTTGATATCCGACAAGGTTTATAGCGAGCCAAGGCTTTTGTCGTCTAGTATTATCATCATTCAGGTTGAAATTCAGCCTTAATCTTTTATTTTTCAAACAAAGCAGCTGATATTGCCATTGCCAGAGCAGAAAGTAGGGTCGCTTTCACCCCAAAATGGCGGAAAATCAGGGCGCGGGTGTTCCAATGGAAAGATCTATTGAGTTTCGCCTCTTGGCTGGCATCTATACTCTTTGGTTCCCCTTGTAGTACACGCAAGTGACGATTCTCTGAAAACCAATCAGCGTTCTACAGTGAGACTAGCTCCACCCATTAGGTTCTGGTTCTATTAGTACTACTGCTAGGTAGCCTTACGAAAGTGTTCTAAAAAAGTGGTACGGTACAGTTCGCTATTTGGGTACCGTTCACAGTGGAAACAGTACAAATTGCATACCGTAGTGAACGGTACTGAACTGTACCACTCAGTGGAAACGAGGCATAACATATTACACATAAAACATAACAGTCAGAAAGTTAAGACGAGAGAAAACACACGCACACAAATACATGACCATATAGCCGAAAGGAAAGTCTCTTTAGAGAAATAAACAGCAGCAGTCAAGCTTACTTGCATTGCCCTTGTAGCTGAATAAGACCTTTGACCTCAGCAAAAGCAAGGGCCATAGACACCTGTGCAGCAAAGTGAAAAGGTCTGACCTTTCCTAAAATCATTCTCTGAAGTTCACAACAGCACAGGTCAAGAGGCCTCCGCCTTGGCAGGGTGACCTCCTGTGATCAGCCACTTGACCTCGCTTACTGTGGCCTCCACAGGGGCTCAACCACCTCTCGGCCACTACGGGATAGCATTGACAAATGAGGTCAGGTTAGAGGAAAGAGATTTATGTCTCTATACACACATAATATGCTCCAGTAGACAGCAGAGTTATAGCCAACAGATACAGCAAACATGTGAATGTGAGAGTGATGCTTCTGCTATGACAACAGTAAACAGAAGTAAACAAAACCGAAGGTGTCTGGAGCTCATTTCTCACCGCAAAAAGTTGATTTCAACATTCACTTCAAGCTCCAGACGCAGCAAAAGTTTAGTGTGTATGTGTGAAAGTAGAATGGTGGAGCTCAAGGTGAGGGAAACTGCAAATTCACGACCCTTCGCTTACATTTCACACACACACAAGCGTTTGTAAAATTAGCGGCTAGTTGGCAAATGAACAATAGCTGTCCGGCCCTCCTCACGTCTGCTCCTTTATTTATTCCTTTAAGCGCAGCTCAGGAACATATAAATAAATAAATATACACACATATCAATCTATCTCTATCTTCCTAGCTCTCTTCTTCTCTTTAAAGCGATGCTGTGGGCTTTTACCGGAATGGTTCTCGGGCACGGGGATCATTTATAACCGAGCAGCGGTGCTAATGCAGCTTCTGCAGCTCGCCCGATGTTTTATTCATCGGCTTTTATTATTAGGGCCCCACTTAAAAAGGTGAGCCTCAACTCGGGCCTAGCCGGTCCTTCTCACCCCACATATCTATCACCCTGACAAGAGCGTCTTCCTCTGGAAGTCTTTCAGAAAACTTCAAACAGAGATGCTATTGATTTTTTGGCCCGATCCTCCTCCCTCCCACACATACCTTCGTCACTACCCTGCACCTGGGCACCAGCATACATCTTGTCTGAGAGTCTGAAAAGAAATAGAAAGGGAATTCGAAAAATGGGGAGGTCTAGACGTGGCATAATGAAGGCTGAGATGGCAGGAAAGTTTGGGTCTTATTTGTTGTGTTTCTCTGACCTCAAGAGGATCTCAGAAGTGCAGAAGTAAAGGCGGGGTGCATGAATTTAAATTTGACAAATAGAGAAACCGAGCTGCTTTCAAGAAATGTGCTTGAAATGTATGCACTCACTTAGATTTCGTATTCTATACATTGGATAAAATTTTGTTATACAAACTTTACAAAGTTGCACCTGTCTACACCACACTGCCTAAAAACATAACTCCTAATTTTTATCTACAGAATGAAAAACTGTTATTTTCTTTTCTTTCCTTTCTCGATTCTTTTATAAAATTAACAAAATTTAAAAGGGCAATTTAGCAGATGAATCACCCAAACAGTACTGTAAATCTCCTTTTAATTCTGCTGGTGAACCAAGTGCAACAAATGCCTTGCACAATTAAAAAGAGAATTAATATATACCGTAGCTAGAGGTCCATTCAAATGAATTCTTCAGCCTTCAATGCCAACAATGAAAAACTATGTATCCCTGTAATGCATCTTTTTCTTTCTGCGAGATGTCCTTTATCATTTACTTTTAAGCTTTTAGTACCATAACAATAGATAATTCGTACAATGTATGGACCAGGAGACTTTGGGTGTCTGTTACTTTTTTTGCATAACTGATATTTAAAGCGGCCCTAACTCACTGGGTTTCTGTCAATCTCATATTAATCTTGAGTACCTATAGAGTAGTATTGCATACGTCGTATCTTCGAAGAGTATTTAGTTTGATCACATTTGTAAAAGATAGATACAGCTTTACGCTTACTTCCGAAATCATACGCTGCGTGCGGGGGTACCACCAGTGTGTCCTTGAGCAAGACACTTTACTCAATGTTGCTCCAGGGGGATTGTCCCTGTAATAAGTGCACTGTAAGTCGCTTTGGATAAAAGTGTCTGCCAAATGACTAAATGTAAAATGTAAATGTGGGGGTGAGGGGTAGGCTGAACTAAAGCACATACTGAACACAGACATCAGTTTCACTCCGACATGTGGTTCATTTCCGGCATCTTTTAGCGCTGGTACGGCTCTATTATCAGTTTCAAACGATCTCCAAATCCAGTGTTATATCCTCAGTTTATGTAACATTCATCACCCAAATTCAGTGAAGAAACAAACACCTGAACTTGGCGAACATATGCTCTCTCTGCTGCACACAAGTGAATGTGATGTCTCCACATGCTCCTTCTCCTGCTCTCCCTGCTGTCGCGTGGGCATGGTGTGTGCTTTTCTGGGAGAATTGTCCAATAAGGGAATAAGAAAAATTGTTACAATATAGTTTTATATGTTCGAAAAAAACTTTCCGAAACTTGTACGATCGCTGGGGGAGTGTATTGAGCACAGAAATACTACGTAATACACCCAACTAAAAAAATTATATTTTATAATATTAAAAAAATATTAAAATAAAAATTCTTGGCTCTGACTAGCTCCGCCCCAGTTCGCCCCAGTAGCTCCGCCCCAGTCATGCCCTACAATATCAAAGAAAAACAACAATACTGATCAATTGGTCAACTATTTTATAATTCTAAAAATAGACTTACGTTTTTATTTAAAATTGCATTTTATTATCAGATATTGGCATGGGCAAGAACAAACGATTGAGAAAATGGCTAAAAATGGTTTAAATTTGAGTTTAAACATTTCTGTGAAATGTTCATTAGAAGTTGAATACAAATATTTATTTTTAAAAACTTTACATATATAAAAAATGTACATATATTGAAACAACATATTGAAACTAATTTTCAAGGAATAACTAAACACACGATTTCACATATAATACCAAGTTAGTGTCATCAACTCTTTAAAATACATTTTTGTAAACTACACCCATGAGTGAAACAGTATATTCTGGTTTGCTTTCTTTCTGAGAAAGTGTCTGTGTATTTTCTGCACAGCACTTAGTCTCTACACCATTAACAGATCATAAATTCATGCCAAATCAGTTTCACCCCTTTATCATTACAATTACATATTATAACACACAAACTCATGAAATGTCTGTTAGAATATCTACAGAAAACATTTTTTCTTGTTGTTACTGTAGTGTTTGTGCTGTTATTCCCCTCACCGCCTCCAGCGCCAAACCTCTTTTACTACTTGCGTGTCGCATCTGGAGATTTTTCTGCATTTGTTTACCGGCTGACACACTTTAGTCTCCTGTCTCTCACTTTGGACTGCAGAGGAAGTGTTTATAGAGCTGCGCTTCTCGCGACTTGCAGCAAGCACCCCTACAGGAGCATAAATTAGCGCCTGTGCCAGCAATGCAGCCGTCCCTGGGACCCCAGCGAGAGGTATCAATATGGGGCGTAAAGCAAGCTGCGACCCTGATTGTGGCAGGCCAAATGTTCCGACAGAGATGTAACCTTTTACAGCTGTTCAACTCTCCCACCCCGCCACCTTCCCACATTATCGTGCCAACACAATCCTTTCCTCTCACACGTTTTGTTTCCTCGCCTTTACTTTCTTCGAACATCTTCCCTTTTCTTCCAACTTGTACAGAAGCCCTCTCGGCACATGATTAATTGTATGAAAATTTGATCGGTAAAAACAAGAAAAAACAAAGGTGAGAATGTAGACAAAGAAAAGAAAGCAGGTGGAGATGTTGAACAAAACACACGCGACACCAAACAAATGCACACCGATTAATATTTCATTCTAATTGAAATATTCATATGTATTGCCGCGTGGAGACCTTTTATCGGTCCTTTGAGAGGTGGGGCACATGGGGTAAAGGACTGGGGTATTCCACAACAGTGGGTTTCAATTCTCAAATGTCAACCTGATGTAGCTCGATGGGGTAGAAGACAAATACCTGGGAGTCATAACAGTCATTTCAGTACTCTAACTCATATTTTACAAAAAAACTCATTGAGTTTGCTTTTTTCTATCTCATGTTTTTAGTTATTTTTTCACTTCACAGATTAAAAATCACTCGAAAATATGCCGTACTTAGAATCCAATATAAACAGGACAGAGTGTTTTTCTGTGGGAAGTCACGCCCATAGACCACCGCAAATACATTCACTGACCAGCGTGATGCATATTGCATACAAAACTGGAAAATATTTTCAAGCTCTATGATTTTATAGAAGATCCAGGAGTAAGACCACATGGGATTTCTGTCTGTACAATTGTCTATGCTTTTTTGTAACTTACAGTCTTTATACAGCATAAATGTATTTGATCAAACAAAACAAACCATGGTTGGTTGCTTTACATGTCACTCCAACAGCTTTGGGGTTGCTTAATAATCATACTAAATAATACAAATACAAATTCAGAAAAAAACGGTGGTTAGCGTTAGGAGCAGGAACTGAGAGGGGGACGGAAACAGTCGTGACATTCAGAAGCTAGTAAATAATCACAACCTTCCCCCTCCTTGCTTTATTTTCATTGGAACAGTTTGTTTCTTTATTAATAGCAAGAGAAGAGCAAGTAAATGTGAATATGAATTGTGTAGAAGAGTGTGAGCAGTTAATCAAGACAGGTTTATGTGTTCTAGTTGGATATACACAGACAAAGTTTATTAATGCCGAGCAGATGGAAAGTAAACAAAGAAGTGGGAATTACATTGTCATTTAAAATATATGTGGTAGGATCTTTATGAGGTGTCTGGGTGGCTCGGTGTTCCCCTTTGTGTACCCGCCAACATCCAACGTGTCTACCCATAATCCCTTAAGGTGAACTAACTGTATGAGGTAAATGCATCAGGAAAAATCAATGCCTCTTCCTCCTTTAAGTGCTCAATATTTTTTGTTTCTCAGCAAGGGCGGCATGGCGTAGCTTTAATTCAATGCACCAATCAAAGATAGCGTCATGTCTAATTTCGGGACACTTGTTAGTGTTGTGACCTCATTCTGAAAGGGGGGGGGAAGGGGGGCATCGCTCCCATTTGACCTCCCCCTCCTTCACCCGCCCCGACTCTCCTGCGAGTCAAGGACGAGAGTAATTGACATGAAACTTTCAAAAACGAGTTTGGCCACGTGCGCCACTTACGGATGGGCTTCCCACCACTCCGCTGGGATCGTTTGTTACTCAGCCCTGATTGGCCCTGACAAAACAATACCTTAAAAACTCACCAAAGTAAATTATGGGCTTGGTAAATGGCCAGGGGGAATGGCGGACGGGGCCCCAGTGCTTTGGCACACCGCCAGGTGCAAAACAAAGTAATGCGCTTTTGATATTAATAACTGAGATGATATTGATCCGTACTGTGGCGAAGCCCTCGGCGAGCCATCCGAGAACGGCCCGAGGACGGATGCTCAAGGCACTTCGACTCTCCCTGCTGAAAGCCCCTTCTCCAGTGGGGCCATTTGATTTGAGTGTCTTTAATTACATGAAATGGATTCCATGGGAAAGGAAGAAACGGGGGGGAACTGAGGGGTGGGGATGGAGATACTGTAAGAGGAAGGCACATAAGAGAGAGAAGCGTGGTGGGGAAGCAGTTTCAGCTCGCAGCATCCCTGTCGTTCCCTGCACTGTCAACAGTTGTGCCTATCCAATCTGCTTTCTTTTTGTTTTACCTCCACATGCCAATATACATGCAATGCCTCGTGTTTACAAATGGATAGAAGGAAAGAGAAGTAGAAAGGCAACAGGCAGTGGAAATCAAGAGCATATGCTTTAAAATAAGACGATCACATCTAAAGATATAACAGTTATGGGTACACTGTATTTATATCGTAAAAAAATTATCATATTCCTATTAGTGTTTGCATGGCATGACAATACAATCAGTGATGCTTCTCAAACACACTGTAAGATTTATTAGATACGCTTCAGTCAGGTTGCCAAAAACAACATTCTTCTGTCAGATTTACACAAAGCAGTTATTAACAAGCGTGTTGATGCACAGAACAGAGACTATTTGCCACTTTTTTCCAAGTAGTTTACTAACCATTAAATGTACTGTCATCCCTTTGTGCTTCGAGTACTTAAGTCACCGTCATTCATATTACTGCAAACATGTAAATTAAGTTTGTTATAGATTGGACCTTATTTGCAAATCTCAACTGTATTGGCCTGGTGCAACAAAACAAGTGCACATAAATCAAATTTTACTTACTAACAGAGCGTGCTAATAAAGGACATTATCTATTCTTTGTGTACACAAACCCACCCCGTAGAGAAGAAAATATGATTATAAAAGGGTACACAGACTAGAGTCATGACAAGGCGTGGGGGAATGATGTCATGTATATATGTGCAAGCAGACCAATGGAATGGCTCTATTAATGCTCTAATTCTTCATAATGTAAATAGACTGTGTTTGCATTTAATAATTAGCAAAGTCTCGCTAACGGTTTAACGGTGGTAGGAGTGAGGCTAAAACGCTCTGACTCATTTATGGCAGTGAAAGCCAAAGCCCGCCGCGCTCTTTCTTTCTTCTTTCATTGTACACGACGAGACTTTGTTTTATCATCTATGTTTTCACACTAATCATGTTTTTACTGTCCTAATGACAGATAATAGATGGAACACAGCACATAACACTTTTATTTGACGTTAGCATTGTTATTTCCAGACGCAGACTGCCAAACAAAATGACCTGGAGTCTAAACAAACACAAACTAATGAGACTTCAGGTCTAATGATGATGAAGGCATTTGAAAGCCTGATCAACCAATTCCCCAAAAAATCGAGTTCTCACCAGTGCTATGGGCTCCTGTTTGTGTAAATCATGATCTTCGAATGAGGAACAGAAGAGAGGAGTTGCTAAGGGTAATGTGGAGTAAAACTGTATTAGCGTGATCAATGTATTTGCAAATGCATAATGATCAATCCATTGTAACTCAGCATCAGGACCAGCTCCCGCACACAACCTGCAAGAATAAAAGAGAGATAGAGGTTGTGAGGGTCATCTTGTGTGTCTGCAAACTGCATTAGTTCTCAGTCTATATATGTGTGAGTGCATTGGTGATTGTAAGTGAGGGTGAATGTGTGTAGACATCAAATTTGTTTTCCCTTCAGTCTCTGTGTGCTTGCTCACACATACACACCTTGTGATGCTTTCCAATATATATGCAGAGAGAATTATTATGTGAAGCAACAGAAGTCCTTCCACCTGAGAAAAAAAGCAGGAATCTAAATAAATAAAGTAGGAAATCAAGGTGTTTTTTTCTTGTGTCGACATTAAATATTGAGTTGCTGATGAGCTGGAAGGTGTGTGTAAATGTAAAATAATGGAGAGGCTGGATGCATCGGGGTGAGAGGCTATAGACGCCGGATTCGTACCTCCATCTAATGCATTATTAAGAGAAGGGGGTAGTGAAGAGTGGATAGGTAGGTGAGGATTGTGTGTGGGGGGGAGGGGGGTCGCACCCATACACTTGGCAGATGAACAGTGGGCATGTCACGTTGGGTGATTGTTGGGGGGCATGGGCTCAGGGTCAAGGTGAGGGGTTCATCCATCTGCCTCACTCAAATAAGTCTGATATATAAATCAAATGCCTTTGCTCAATTATTAAAAATTTGGAGAAAAACATATCAATACATGCATGTGAGGAAGGCCAGGTCTAACACAAAGCTGTAACCTGTGCTCTTGAACATTTGTTAAATTTCATAAAAATGTCGAACTGCATGGTATGTTTTGCCTTGCACCAACTAACTTTGACTGGCGTACAAAGATGTAAATTACTAAATTTATTTGTGCTTATTGGTTTTCTAGTTCTTACAAAACAAACCCAGTAAAGATTCATGCTATACAGCCACCTAGTCTCACGGGAATTCGTCAAATTGTCACATACCGTTATCTATTAATTTGTGTTATCCAACACGAATTTCCCCCTTCTTCGTGTCAGTCAGCATGCAATTTTTGCTTGTCACCCAGCACGACATTCCATCAAAATTACTTTAATACGCGATATCTTTCATATGTATAAATATACATCAACGCAATCTGTTCGGAATTCATACCTATTTTACAAAGTGGCTCATTTTGTGAATTCCTATTTCCTACGATCTTATTCGTATGTTTGGTTATAATATGACTTCCCCTGTGACGTTAGGTTTAGGGGCGGGATTAGGGGAGCCATTTATCATTGCTTTGCCACTTCGTGAAACTAGCATTTTTAGCTAAATAAGCCTTTTAGGGTTTGAGTTGAGGTAAGGTTTAGTTAGCCAAGTATTTGCAACTACTTTTGATATCAGGTTAGAAATATATACTTTAACTGTACACACACACACGGTCTGTGTAAAGAAAAATTGTCGTGCTGGTGACACGAAAAAAAGAGGAAATTCGTGTTGATGAACACGGAATTAAAAAATATACATTTCGTGACAATTTCACAAATTCCCGTGAGACTGGGTTGTATACAGGGTGCTAGGATACAGAATACACTGGTTATGAGTTAACAAGGTTGGGCACAAAAACATGAGGCCTTTGCCTTCGGATCTAGCTAGTTGGGAGTGTACTAGAAGGTGACAGTGACTAAAAAGGAGACACGTGAGGGAGGAAGCTAAATAAATAAACAAATAAATGTTGAAAATTGGTGCATTTGATGTGGCGGTGCGCTGCTTTGGGCCTGCACAACACAGAGGTGCATGGAGGCGGGAGTTTAGAGGAGCATCCCTCTGAAGAGGTATGTTGAAACAGGGCCGGGGATGCAGGAGGTGGGGTGTCAGTGTTTACAGGGTACTGTTGTTGTCCCCATGGTGAAGATGGCAGTGAAGACGGTTCCAAACTAAGGGAGGGAGGAGCACTAGGAACCGTACAGTCCCCAAGCAGCTGGGGAACTGCTTGAAGTTTCTTATCAGGACACAGACAAGCAGACACAAATAAACACAGAGTCTCTTGTCACCAACCAGAAACTGTCATTACAGTTTTGCAGTTCACTGTTTAGTGTCTATATCAAAAGTTCTTTCAGCTGCACCAAAGCCAATTACTCATAATTCTTATTATAAACAATATTTTTTGAGATATGTACTTTGTACTCTGTTTAACTTCATCATCTGTTTTATGTATGTTTCAGTTATTCACTTGATACACGTTAACAGTTGATGTCAAGATGTTAGACATTTTCAGCAGAAAGTTTCTATAGCTTGTGGTAAGCATGGCGCCAACAACGCCAAGACCATGGGTTTGAGTCTTTGAAAATAACATAGTCTACTGAAAATGCCCATCTGTTCAAGTCATTTAGGATAAAAGCATCTGCCAAATGCCAAATGTAAGCTGAATGGGAAACAATTCATATTTTGATCTGTAATTTGTAAAGCAATTGGGGAACCTCTCAATACCTAGAGGTCCATTATTCTCGAGTGCTTTCAGTCTTTATCAAGAGGCCTGAAACGCTTGGTTTCATTGATACTCTCACTGGATACTGTCCATCGGATTGGTATTCAGCCTTAAAAGCAAAAGTTTGATAAATAAAAAGTTTAAACAATACAAACATAAATCAGACATAGATAGCATTAGTAGAGAATTTAAACTGGATAATCGTGCATGAACCAAAACAAATCAAACAATATACAATATAGTAAAGTTAGACATATTCACATAAACCTTAGTGGGAGTTCATTTATCAATCAGTTAACCTTTCAGTTCCCCCAAAGCAAAATAATAGGAAAAAGAATACAAGTATCTTGACCAATAGCTCTGTATCTTCACAGACAGTAGCCTGCAATGGCTTTTAGCTGGAAGCCTTGTGGTAGTGGAGAGACGCTTTGGTGGAATATCTCCTGTGTGAGGGGGTTTTAATCTGTTCTTGCCTATAGCTTGGGGTTTCTCTGAATAATGGAAGACATATTTGGGTGGTGGAAAAGGTTTCATGAGAAGAAACTCTATGAATATTAGTCTAAAACTCTGATGCAAGCTAAAGTAGTTCTCAGTAGGATGTTTGTTGGGAGTCGAAATTCGACACATAGTAAAACTCGTTTTTTGCAAATATGCCAAATATTGATGTCTCATCCAGCATAAATGCTCTATAGAATGAAAAGTAGGCTGACAAAGTCTTTATTGGGTTTGAAATCTGAGAAAAAAGAAATTATCGAAAAAGAAATTACACAACTTAAACGCTACAAATTAGAGGATTTGAAAATAGTGAAGTCAAAAGTAGAATTAAATACGGATGTATTCCTCTTCGCAAATGGGAGTCAATTACCAAGAACAACTGTTTTAAAGTTTTTCATACTGCATCTGTTTCAAAAGCCAGCTTACACTTCTTCTCTTAGAGTTGCCAGTCTAACACACAATATGTTGGTCTAATAACGACCACAGGCTTGGCACCGTTTTAAACCGTTCCCCCACCTGACCCTATGATGTTGTCACATGTGGAATGGCCAATGGGACCAGCTTGTACCGCTAACAAGTGCACATGGAGGTCAGGAAGTCTGAGAATATTTATAGGGTTATTACCCGCCTTCCCTCCCCTCCTCCAGAAGGTGAAATAAAACTTTGCATACAACCTTGCAGACCTCCCACTTCCCCACCCCGGCTGCATCCCTGCGCCTCTCCTGCGTGTTATAAACAAGAGTTACTTTGAATAATCCGCTCGTTTGTGTGTTTGTGTTTGTGTGTGTGTGTGTGTGTGTGTACGCTGAGGTGTTGATGAGTAGACTGATGCAAGCATGAAGGTGGGGAGTGACACATGTATAAGAAAATACATCATGCGTGGATGAATGACAAAACCCATTGTGCAGTGAGGTGGTCATCTTACATCAACATGTACACATTCAACTTACGATGCATTCAAGGTAATACTTTTGCCAATATGTGTGTTCAATGGATAGCAAACTAGTGACCTTTGCACAGCTTACGCAGTGCTACCAGCTACTGAATCAGTGTTTGCAACTCAACACTTAGGAGATAGGCGAGCCAAATGACTAGCAGATAACCAGGCTGGGTCATTTAAGGCCCAGTCAGGGGTAGGGGGGACCCTCCCTAGTGTTCGGATGAGTCGGTATGTATGAGTTAGGGGTCTGGACGGCACCGTAGCCCATATCTGCAGAGTTCCCCAAGGGTGATTGAAGTTGCTGACATTTTAAAGCTATTGGAAACAAAAGCTAATAGGCAGAGCAGTGTGCTGAAATCGTGTCTGGTTCATGTTTAACAAAACAAGGTCAGCAGAGTTGTCAGGCTGTGAATTCCATAAATAACTCGATAATGGGATTTTAAAACAAGCCGTCCACCAACCAACCGCCCCCCCCCCCCAATCTCCCTAACAGGACTGCGCATGCATGTGCGTGTGTGCGTCTTTCGAGAAAGGGGGAAATTAGAATGCAAATAGATTCTCACCACATCCTCATAAACAACAGTGTTCATTTAACCCCCGACCCCTGCATTTAACTGCCCATCAAGTCATTTTTGCATGGCGAGGCACGTGGAAGTGGACCAAGGAAAAGCGTGTGTGTTTTCATGAGATGTCTGGGTTCAGAGTTTACCATTTGTAATGCTCAATTAATCTTGTCAGCATGCATTTACGCAGGGGATTGAACACCTTTTAAAGTCCCCTTGGTTTTGTCTCTCATCCGTACCATCTATCACAGGAACTCTTAAAGAACAGGCCCTGCAAACACATAGCACGCAACACATTCGGGCATATGAAACCCGCAATTATCTAATCAGTTACATCGTTCACCCCTTTCTGAAGCTTGTTTTTTATATCAAGCATGTACACTATCAAATGCAGCATTAAAAGACACTTTTGGGATCTTGGGAGTTGAAGGTGAGGAAGGTGCACAGATACAGGCATAAGAAGGAACGACCTTAAGGTTGCCAGGTGAGAAGAGAGAGAAACAGGGGTCTATTAGAATGCTACGGAACCCCTATTCTTAATGGTGCGCCGTTTGTCGCGGCTAATTACAACGGACAAGCCTCTTTATCGAACCCGCTCCCGCCATCGACATTAGGATGCATGAGCTGCCGCTGTTGTTTTAAATGCTCTCATTTAGCACACAAATCAGCGCTGTTGACAGAGTGCTTTTGAATTAAGCGTGCAGCGCCCTCCGCGCCACTGTTGCGCTACGGCACGCTAGCAAGACCCAGGACAAGGAGCAATTTATAACGCCATTAGCCACACTCGCCGAGGTTACAGGCATCAAAATTGTTCCCGTCTAATTATTTCTAATGGATACAGGGAGGCGGAGGCACTCGGGACAGCTTTTTCATTAGCCCTCAATCAGGGAGGCATGGGGGGCGGTGAGGAAGAGGGGCCAAATGCACTGACATCGGCAAGCAGGGATTCCAAAAAAATCCAGTTTGCACACTTTTATTGTTGATGCAAGAAGGACATTCTCTTGTGAGAGAGGGAGAGGGATTAGAGATGTTGTAGCGGTGTCAGAATATGGCATATAAAAATCAATTCTTTCTTGCTCTGCTGCATTGCCTTCTGTGCTAATGCTTGATTAAGAGACAAGATTTTTCCTTGCTTTTAAAGAGAAGGATTAATGTGAGGGCTAAACTTAAAGAGGGGCACTTAAAAGTCGGACCTACTCAGCCATTTGTTCATCAAGGACAAATGACATTTAGGTATGATTACTGCTCTCTATGGATGCGCTTTATTGATTGTTAATGCCGACTGTTTTAAAGGGCTCCAAAGTGCCCTGTCTGTATCCGTCCTCAAAAGAAATGAAACGCAGTAGAAGAAAGGTTATGAAAGGGAGGAAAATGTACTTGCACCACACATTCACCAACTTAAAAGCTATATTCTAATAGACCTTAAAATTAGTAGGGAGCAAGTAATTCAATATACTATCAAAATCTTGGTGAAAATATGATATTGTGATGCTTTATGTTTAGTTTAGATTTGTTCAAAACTTTAATGTATTGTGAATTTTACTTTTTGTTGTTGCATTTCACAAATAGAAAATGTGACTTAAAGGGATAGTTCAGTTTTTCACCCTCATGTCATTCACCTGACTCTTTTTTCAAGTGAATGAAAATATTTTTCTAAAAATATCTCTGTGAAATACAATGGAAATGAGTGCGGTAAAGCTGAAAAAAGTGCACTATAATAGATCTAAATATACTTACAGTGCTTTAATTTCAAACACTTATTTTGTAATTTATCCTCAAAATTTCATTTTAAGCAGTTTTAGAAAAATAAAAGAGATCTAAGTGTACTCAACCAAGAATAGAAGTAATATTTCTTGTATATCAAGACCAAAATGCTTGTGTGACAATAGAGCGCTTAACATTCATTATAAAAGATTTTTATCTGCAAAAAAGGACTATAGAATTTACGTAAATATTTTTTGTAAATCTGCCCAAGTTTTGCACAATTGTAACGTTTTTTTACACTGTTTTTAAATGAAATTGTACTTAATTTTGTTGTGTCAAGATTTTGCACACAGTTTTTAAAAGTAAAATTAACTTAGTTTTCTGTGTAAATTTGCGCAGAATTTACACACAGTTTTTATGTAAATCTTACCATTTGTCTTTTACAGTATGGGGAAGAAAGAAAGTCATACATGTTAATTTTTGGGTAAACTATTCCTTTTAAATCAAATTTTGTCACAAGACAATACCAAAACAACGTGAAGCATTGCCAAACAATAAAACATCACTTTTTCCAATCGTAATGAGCATCAAAAGCCAATTATATTTGCTGATCTAGAATCACTTTCTTTGTACCTCTATATAAGAGATTTGCATTGGTCACCTGCCATGGATCAGATTAAACACCAGTCATCTTCCTCTAATGCACACTACAGGACTTGCTCACACAAATACAATAGATCTAGATATGACCTGGATCGAGGAGGGTGGAAGTGGCCGATTACTGTGCTAAAGGTCTGTGTGATTTCCAGCAGCGCAACCTCTGCTCCATCCCCATGCAATTATGTCCCCCCGCGGTGTCCTCCGTCATAGCTCGCGTGTCATCCTGCACAGACGAGAAACAGACGCCAAATTGTAAGTGTTAACCATCTTTTACAAGCCATTAAGTGCGAGGGCATTATCGCGTAGCAGAGTCCCTTAACGAGGACTGACATATGTGAAGGAGGCAGTTAGCGCCTAACATTAAGACGTGCCAGCGTGCTGATGGAATGGGACGTTGTCCATGGGGAAGACATCAGTGTTAATTAGAGGATAATCGCTGGCTGGTGAGCTCTGTCTCTTTCTCACACTCTCGCTAGCTTCCTCTCCAATGCTATCTTTCTCTTGCTCTCTTTGAGACGATCCCACCTGCCTCTTCCGCATCCCCAAAGGAGAGATGTGTAGATTATTGCTCATTTGAGAACTGGGTAATTTCTGAAGTTAGGGCTGGTCACGGTAGTCAATATCAGAGTACCGACATCACACTGCAGCGTTAAGAAAAAACAAAGACTTCTGACTTCGGTGAGAATCTGTGCTGCTCAGGCTTGGAATTCAGGCATTTTCCCCAGCACTTTATTTTGATCAATGTGTGATGATCAGCAAAGATGACCTGCTCATACACAAATAAAACACCATGTCTACAGTACAGAATATGACCACAGACATTCAGAGGCACCTCCTGCCCACACAGCACTATATTAAACAAATAGGCATAAGCTACCATCTATCAACCTATGTGACCCAGTCTTTGAAAACATTATGAGATAATGAGCATCAAAGTTTGATTTCAACCGTTAACTATGATTTTAATATCTGCATAGCGTTACTCAATCAATATTGAAGATATCAATGTTGTACTTCAACAGAATGTTTTTTTGCATAATGTAGGGTGATTTAATGGAGAAAACAGTAAACCTTAAAACAATTACTTTAGCTGGGTTTTCACAGACTGCGTGCAGGTCACGTCTTTGTAAATAATAACTGCACACAAACTACAGTTCTACAATTCTTTGGTCAGTTTGATCTTATGGTGTGCTTAAATGTCTAAAATTCATTTTGCAGACAAATATATAATTGTGCAAACATACCAGTTTCTTTCTTTGCAAAACTAATTAAACATATTTTATTTTATAGTATAATAGTATTACATTTCTTATAAATAACAAAGAACGCCACCAATAAGAACCTAGCGTTGATGCAAGGCAAAACAAGAACAAACTAATTCTTAGCATTTTTTCTTGTTTTTCAATACAATTATATAAATATTTTAAAATCAAAAGGCCTTGACCTGAGAAGCAAAATTACCTTAGATGTAAAGTCTTTTACTATGAAAAAGTATCAAAATAAGTTAGTTGATGCTTAAAACAAGAACAAATATCAGCCGAGATATCAACTTACGTTTATTTTTCTTACTCAATTCTCATTCTTTCCCCCAAACTTGTCAGTACTGTGGATCTTGATCTGTGAATATATTCACTTATTCAATATATCACTTTTTTTAAAGCTTATAGTAAGACCCCAAAAAACTAAGACCAAAATAATATTTTGCTAGTTCTTGACAAACATGACTATAGTGAAGATGTTATTGATACTGTAGATACTGTTATTTAAAATTGACTCTAAACCTTTGAACGGTGACATTGACACATGTGAACGATTGCCAGAACAGAATTGGTTTGTGTTGAACAACTTGTAAAAAAGGATGTTATCATGTTTAGTTGACTTCTTCCACTTAAAAAATAAACCATTGGAACAAGACAACCACACCTCATCACCCCCACTTCTCTCTCTAGTCAGAGTGATTTACCGCACCGGACGGGTCAGAATAATGCCCTCCAGCCACCACGGCCAATCAGCTTGAATTATGACCCATACAAGTGGAATGGGACACTGGCCATCGGGCTACAGGGCTAAACGCCACAGTGTACACATCAAGAGCAATTGCCCTTAGAGACTCAGTCCATCAATGAGATTCTGACCCACGTGGTTTTGACTGGCACATACTCTTGCCTGCACAGTGTACATGTGTGTGTGCGTGTGTGTGTGTGTGTGTGTGTGTGTGTGTGTGTGTGTGTAAAAGACCCGAAAACTCACAGCAACACAGAGTTTCAGCGCTTTCATCTATAAAAGGTGAGTATGGCCACCTTTGTGAGCTAAGTGAAAAACTTTAAACTTCTTCTATTGTATTTAGATTTTGCCACCCATATTTTCATTCAGAAAATTCATCTTTAAGACATCCTGATTTATTGTTATATGGAAATGGTCTTTTGTCTAGTGCAAACGTGATAAATATGGTTGGATAATATTAAAATAATAAATAAAATGTGCCCGCCACGATCTTGCTTTGTTGTATTCCAACACAATGTGGGTCTCAAAGAAAAGTCCAAATAGGGGGAAAGAACGTGCAATTAAGCATGACTAAAAGACAATGATAAGCAGTAATTAATATTCGATTAATGCCCGAGGAATTTCTTTTAAAATAATTAAGCGTTTATTAATGTGATTTGTAACCCCTGAAGTGTCACAGGATATGCTAAATGAAATGCTAATGTTAAATTGCTCTGCCCCCCGCTGACAAAGTGTTCCACTACTGCTCTTCTTATTGACGCTTAATTTAACAAAGCCTCATTCTGAACTCCGTCAAGTCTGTTCAGAACTTTTAATCTGTGTTACTGTAAATCCAAGCCAAACTTTGACACGTCTCAACTCATAAAGGTCCATGTGAATTTTTAGGAGGATCTTTTAAAGGAAATGCATACAGTTTACAGTAGCCCTAAATGGAAAAACTGCTCTACAGAGCGTGTTTGGTAAAAACTTTATCTCCTTTGGCAAAAACGGGACAACATCTTTGTTCTGAGATAGCCACATTAGGGCTTCAAAAGGGAAGGGTGGGGTGAGCCGTTGATTGCCGCTAAAATCTCCGCATTGCTCCTTTAAAAGCTGCAACACTACACAAATCAGATTTCTGGCTTATTAGGCTAAAATATCAAAGAAACAAAAAAGAACTGCAAAAACTGTATTAAAATAAAATAAAGGTTACTTTAGGAGAGTGTAAGGAAATGTGTGAGAGAGAGAGCCCATTGATTATCTTGAGGTTTTTGCCCGGAGGTCTTAGATTTCTTGTTGGTCTTCATCTGTGTAAATGCATCCGTGTGTGTTCTTGCCTGTGTGTGTGTGGTCATGAATCTTGACAGTAGGTTCTTCGGGGCTATGGGTCATGCCAGGTCTGCTCTCCAAGCTGGCTTGAGCAGTGTGCACAATGTTGACGTGGTCTCACATCCCCTCTTTCTGCCTAATTTAACCCTGTTCCTCCAGGACAACCAACTGTGGCCTCAACACACACAGACACCTTGACCCTCCCAGCCAGTCCTCACGTCTTGCTTTACAGTCCTGTATCCCATATTCTCCTTTCCACAGATCTTAGAAAATCTGCTTGAGAAAATTCTTCATAGAAAATATGAATGCGACACGACAACCTGCTTTGTCTTAATGATTTTGTCGTGTCACGTCCAGTGTGGACTAAATGTAAAATTATAACGGGTTTAATGCGTTCTTTTATCGTGTCGCATTGTATCGCGCTACGCGTCCGGTGTAGACACAGTGTAGGGAATTTCGGAGTTTTAATTTGACTGCTCCTTAGTTTCAACTGACTAAATATTACCATATCTGTATTATTTTTTAAAGGTTCCCCTCTCTTCATTTAAGAGCCTGTGCATCCCTTCATTGTGGGTGAAAGCTCTTCAGCTCCCAATCGCCCTGACTGACCAAACAGTTTAATGTCAGTTTGCTCTCTATCATTCGTTTTCTGTCTTCTATCTTTATCTGCCTATCTTGCTGCAAATGGATAAATCTCAAAGCTCACAGCCTCACTTCTACTTTGACTACAGCACGTCACAGCCTGTCGTCTATTCCACCTCTCCATTTAGACGTCTCTGTGTTTCCCTCAATCCTGCCCACACCGGCAGCCAGAGCTGATCCGTCTAAGCTCCATCGCCTAAATTTGTCTGATAGACAGCAGATCTGGGCCTTTCTCCTAGTTGACAGGAGTATCTGATCCTGCCTGCAGGTATTTCACCTATCCTCTGTTTATGTGGCCCCCCAAATCCCACTTTCAACCTCTTCTCCTGGTTCTCCCGCTAGTACTAGAGGTGTACTTTACGATAAATCTAGCAGAGGGTCATGTCCCGATTCAACTGTTTCACAACAGCTGTGAACGGCAAAGCCGCTGATCCTAGAACAGCTCCAGCTTGTCATATTGTTGATGGAGAGCCATGGATGGTTCTTGAGCAACAATATGGATTTTTGGCACACTTAAAGCAGAAAGAAAAACTGTCAAGCACGATATACGGTATAATCATTCCCTCTTATTAACCAATGCAAGTCAACGGGTACCACTTTCGTACGGTAACCACCATTTGTAGAATTTTTTTCTTTTGTGTTCTGCGAAAGAAAGGTTTGAAATGACATGACTTTTTGGTGTAATATAGCTTTAATGAGCATGAATGAGTATGGGAAGTTTTATAGCCTATTACACATTCCTTTGTTACACATCTAAAACAGACGATATAAGCTTATAGGACTTCACCAAATCCCAATTTCTTCATTTATCTCTTCTTTCCCATGTCTCTCTGAAATCTCCTCTGCCTCCAGCTGTCATTTTGAATTCAATTTTCCCACTCTCGTGCCTAAAGGTCAAAGTTTAATAAGGAGCAAAACAATAGGTCTGCCGTAGACACAACAAACAAAGACCCGTGGGATATGTTTGCTTATTCCGTCTCTCTTAAACTCCCTTCTCATTCCCTCCTCCTCCTTTTCGCGCTTCTGCCCCCCTTTTTGGGCGCTAACTGGGCCGAGCGAGGCCTTGTCAATATCCTGTCGCCTGATCACTGGTTTATACCTATTTGGGAGGTTAATTGCCGTTTCATGGGCTCGTATTTACATGAGAAAGGCTTGTTAAACAACTAATAAAGACTGGGAGGTGGCGAGCAAAACAAATTAACAAGAGAAGCTGGAAGTGAAAGCTAATTACCACATCCAGTACACAATCATCTGTGTAAATAAACAAGCTTCTTGTTTTCCTTCGATGGCTCGTTCCGGCACGTGGAACTACGCCGTACTGTCCGTTCACAAACGCAATCAGAACAGAAATGAAAAGACCAAGTTGGAAAATTGAGATGGGTCTTGTCGCTACGGCAAAAGGGTTGCTTCAGAAGGCTGGGAACAGTACAGATTGAAAAGAAGAGGAAAAGAGAGAGAGGGGCCAAATAGGAGGGGATGGGAATGGAGGGACTGTCCGCTGGTTGGCTACAAGGGGGGTCTTGTCAGTTGGAGTATTACACAGCAGTCAAGCAGCAAATTCAGGTCATTGCCTGTTTGTGTATGTGTGAGAGCATGCGCTTCTCCGGAATAGTGCCGCACCCTTTGTTTACCACACACATTAAACTTTTTAGAGCTCAGTGTTGGTGCGCTGGTATCTGTAACAGCTGATAGACTATTCAACTCAGTTTTATTTATACAGTGCTTTTCACAATGTTTCATTGTTGCACAGCAGCTTTACAGGAAGTAAGACAAAAATAAACCAAGTTAATATTAGTATTAAAATAACTTTGCTCTTGGTTGTTGACGTGGATTGCCTGAGCTGGGATGATCAGTTCACAGGATCTCGCAGGAGGATGGCACACATGAAGTCCACAGGTTCTCTCATGAGGATGGCACATGACGATCAGCTGGTGCCGGTGTAATGTGTATAATGTGTATCCTCTGGATGTCAGTCTGCAGGCTCTCACAACATTCCTTTCAACCAATCTTGCTAGGTTTACATCTTTCATTTAGATGTGCTGGACCCTTTACCTGAAACATAACCTTGCCTCAAAACCCAAATAGATTATACAGCAATAAGAATTTAAATTGGTCAAATGTGACAGAAAGGAATGACACTTCTCAACCCCCAAAAAAGGATGTTGATCCAGGAACACATCCTATTTTTGTATAATTTTATCCAAAGCCAATTTGATATTTTACTGCGTTCAGGGTTCTCATTTTATCAGCTGTTATGTGTTCCCTGGGTATCAAACCTATGATCCCTGCAGTGCTCCGGCAACATTACAGCATCCTACTTAACAAAACCACCGTCACTAAAAGCCCGTCGTTCATCACGCTTATGTTATTGTGGTCAGAACAGCTTTTAAAAGGATTCTAAACATGTAGCGATACCCTTTCAAATTTATTTATCTTTGTATTTCACATCTCGAGAGCAATGATCAAAGGTCCCCCGCCTCCCCCTCTCCCTAATTCAGCGTCACCGCTACATTTTGTCAGAGTCAGCAGCTAAAACGGATGGTTTAAAAAAAAAGCAGAAGAAAAAAGAAAGTATTGATTAGCTTTCAGGGCTCCATGTGGGCCACTCTTATCGATTAGGTGAGCTGAGCCGCTGGCCTCTTCTTCCCTCCCTCCTTCTCTCTCTCTGGGGCCTTTGTTCAGGGAGTGAGTGATATAATGGTTCTTTGAGGAGTGTGGAGGTGCTGGGGGGTGGGGGGGACTGGTTGACGGTGGCATCTGGGAAAAGGGGGAGGCAGAGGGAGAAAAGAGTGAGACAGACACCAAGGAGAAGAAAAAAGTCTCAATGACAAAAGGTCAGGGCAGCCGGGCTTAGGGCGATGGGGACCAAAGAGAGTGAGAGGATAATCTGCTAAAGCCCTGAAAAAAGAGATTCAGCATGCACACCACCCTCGTAGGGCCTAAGAGCAAATTTGCACATAAATAAAGAGTCAGCGTCGCTTTGAACAAGCAGGTCTAAGGGAGACGAAGGGATTGAAGGAGAGCGATCGAGAGAGGGAGAGAGAGAACTGCAGCTGTCTAACAGTCGACCGACTGTCTGGTCATCCTAAAGAACTTTACATTTTTATGCCCCTGTTGATTTGAGGGAGTCTGGAAGAGGCGTGTTTGGAAAAGTGAAAGGATGTTTATCATTTTCGCCCTCTTCTTCTGTTATTCTGTTGTCATTTCCTTTCTGAGCCTGAGGTACACCTTTTAAAAATTCTCTTTGATTTACCTTAGCTAGACTCCTGTATTGCTAAGTGTGCCCTCTGAGGGCAATTTATCGCTGAAAGTTTGCCTTTACACTTCTGGAGATTTACTGGGACTGGTTAGATTTCATTGAGGTATCCACTTTGACTCCTTAAATTCCAATAGAAGCGAGGAAAAGGAAGTGCTTGTTTGTTTCTGACATGGAAATCAAAATATTTACTAACTGACACACTTCAAAGAAGACCCCAAAATACTATTTCATTACTAAGAATAAACATCCTTAATATAAAACGTAATTTGTTTAGATTCTGTGCAATGCTTCTGAGTCACCCGCTTAAAATTCAAGAGAAGAGCAAACCTACATATCGTCTCTTTATACCATACTTTCCTACAAAATACCCTGAGCCCACGGCTAAAAGTATGATGCGATAACAACCATCTGAAAACAACTCACCCACACACTTTTACTTTTACCTACAAAGATAAACAATAATAAAAATGAAAAGCCTACCAGGGTTCTGGCGATGTCGATGCAAGGTGATGTTGCAACCTTGGGCCTTAAAAGTGCTCTGATCCAACCAGTGCCCTCTTGACCGGCACCAAACAAGCATAAATCAGACTCGTCCAATGTTAATGCTGGTGAAACTGGTGATTTTAACAGGTGGAAAGGGATTTAACATAGCAGGTTGTATTGATTACACAAAGATGTTATGAACTAACTGCCATTTCCCTTTCAGAAGAGGCTCAATAGGTATCGACTACCAAATGAAAAGCATGTCCAAGTGCTCGATCTTTAGGAAGGCAACAATCGAGGAGCACGCCTATGCATGCACAGGCACATACAGTACGTGTGCTGAGCATCCTTAACATGAGAGCCTGATACACAAACGTACCCAAGCATGCAACAGATCAGCAATACATAGAGGCTCGCCATCAGCCTTACCTATCAGCCAATCAATCACAAACCCAAACTGTCACTCAGCAGCTTCACGCTGTCAAAAACATAAGATTATAAGACAAACACATGGCCAAGAGCTTCTTGCCGAAGCATAAGGAAGAGGAGACAGGATCACAAAGGAAGAAAGAGAGAAAGTACGAGATTTAACAGAGGAGAGCGCGCGGCCCACGGCGGGAGAGGGATTTGAGGCGCGTGGCTGGTGGAGAGCCGGACACCGACGAGCCGACGATGGCCAGCAGAGCTTTCTCAGATCACAGACATCCTGCCAGGACAAGCTAATCCCCAGCTCATCCCTGCTTCAGGTCCTGGGCCTCCCCGCTACGCCGTACGTGATTTCACGGCACTGTTTCTTTCGAAGAAAGCTGCGGGCTGAAAGATCAGACCGTTCTATAAGTGACAGGAGAATCCTGCACGTTTCTGTGCTCTTTATTTTTCTTCTCTTTACTTCTCTCTGGGTGTCTCATCTTTCTAAAGAAAACCTAAACGTGGTTAGAGGTCTTAGGGTTAAGCTCTACTATTCCTTTATTTTACCTTGTGCATTAGTTTGTTTACGTAGAGTGGGAAAAGAGGCAATAGGTGGGAATTAGGACCTTATATATACAGTATACAGTACACAGTTCAAATGTTTTATATAGACCCATATAAAACATATGGCTCATTTCCAAAATATTATGCGCACTGTAAAAAAATGCTTTTTTACGTGTTTTTCTCTATTTATCTTGTAAATTTGCTGTCTTTTTCTGTTTTTTTTTTTACAAATTATGAAATCTTTTAAAGGGGTCATATGGCACGAATACGTGTTTTTCTTTGGTGTGTTATAAGTTGCCCATGCATGTATTAGACACGTAAAATTGCCAAAATTCAAGTGTAAGAACAAAAGATGCATTCTATCTAAAAGCGTATGCGAACCCAGACCTGCCTGAAACACCTCGTGTAACCACACCCCCACAAATCTACTTCACTTCGTGGTAGCATTTGACTATATGGTAAGAGGCGTTACATTTCTCTTACACTCTTGCAGTATTCGACCAATCACTACGCACTCGTTAACTGGCCAATCATAGCACACCTCGCTTTTCAGAGTGATGCGCTTTGTGAAAAATCAGCGCGTTGCAGAGAGGCGGGGCAAAGAGGAGATACAAACATGCACGCTATGTGGAAAATACAGCGTTTTTTTACCTTAAATCATGTTTACACAATGTATTACATCTAAAACAAACCATAATATTCGTTTCAGCCTTGTCATATGGTCCCTTTAAAACAGTAAAATTTCATAAAATTACAGTTTTTTGGACATACGTTTAAAATCGATACAAAAGAATAGCAAAATTATGTAAAAACATGTTTTCACAGTGTGTAAAATAATATTTAATCTCAAAATTTGTGACTAAAAGTCAACGCATGTTGAGAATATCGGTACAGTATGTTGAGGTAGAATATAAGAATCCTTGAAATATTTTATTTTCCCCTAGCTAGCTAATCTCATATGCCACATCCCAACAAACACTGATATATTTCACCACAATTTGTTTGTTTTGGTAGTTTAAATCTCTTTTCTGCACCCTCTCACCCTCCTCCTCCCTCTCTGCGGCAGCTGTCCCTGCTCACAGAAGGGTGCCCATCTGATCGCCTTTCGCTTCCGTCACACTCGTTGGGTCTCCTAGAGAATCAGGCGGAACGGAGTACACGCCAGGGCAAAGGAGGAAACAGAGGAAAGACAGAAAGAAAACAGGGATCTACTGACACCCCCACCACAACACCTCACCTCACTAACCCTCAGGGATATACAGTTGACAATGCAGAAAGGCCTGCAAAGAAAAAACATGGTTTCAATGTACTCTACAGCCTGCCATTTTCCTCCTAAAAGTCTGTCAGATTGCTGAATCCCTCAGAAGGCACACACACCCCGCAACTAAGCCCCCCTTGAAAACACCCCGCACAAAAACATAACTTTAAGCACGTTAGCTTCGGTGCTACCCATGCAGATGTGTGAAAGCTATAGCGGCTGAATGAAACCACGCTGCTTCCTAAAAAGCAAAGCGATTACACTGAAAGGAGCAGTATATCTGTCTGACACCCCGAGCACATCCCGCACAATTGCCACGCCGCCGAGGCCCCTCACGCCCCCGCCTGCCCCACAGACACTGCAGCTTGAGCAAACCATGAAACATTTCAATAGACAGAAAAAGAAAACACATGCGATGTCCCAATCCACAATTCAATGTACTGTCTGGACCTCCTTAAAAAGAGATTTGTACACATAAAGCCGCTGGTAATCCTTTAGAGCCTCAGTTCTCTTGCTTTTCTTTGTTTCGGCAAGACGGCTAGCATAAAACCACCTGCTTTCGCGTTTTAGCATAACGCCACCTGCTTTACCTAGCATTTCATTTCATTTCTGAACTTCCTGCCATTCGTTCCCTACCGTCCTACCATCTCACCCATCTCCGAGACACCTGGCTAGAGCGGTAAGATGAGTTCTGCCTCCCCTCCCCTACCAATAACCAGACCCTTTGATGTTCCATAATGTTAAGAGTAGTCAAGCATATAAATAAAGGTGAGGTGAAACGATGGCCCCTCTACTTGTCAGAACTGCTGAACCACAAAGAACACCTTGAAGGGCATGTTAACTGTCAATAGACTTCTGCGTAACCCTCCTAGCCATTAACATAAAACTAACCCTCCATTTCTTACCTCTCCTTCAGAGACGTGGGTTTAAACGCTGCGACAACACGCTCGCCGCGTCACCTACACATGCACATGCATTCAGAACACATGCATAACACTCGCCAAGACATTCATAATGCACATATATTCAAAGCACACCCTTGTGTTACCACAGCTTAAACACCGAAACATGTGCACATACAAACAATCTAAGGCCACGACGCAGATACGTGACCAGACACTAGAAATGCTAAGGAACTGTTTCTCAGCCGGCGTGTAATGGGTGAAGCGAGAATCAGATGCATATGTAAGGCCTGCGCTCACCACACTCAGTCATGCAGGCTATTACTGCGGTGTGTGTTGGTCTTCAGCGTGGCTCTAATTCTCCGGTCCCAGCAGTGTGCTTCAGCACAGAGATGCCTCATATGGGCCCAGACGGGTCTGACCTATAATCAGCCTCTCTGAGGGAGATGCACAGACTCCCTGAACAACAGCTTGGAACAACCAGGCATTTTGCGTGGGTTCACTCGGGAACATTGCTTGAGTACGTTGTCAGTTCTTTGGGACATTATCCCTGCAGGAAAATCCAGTTTCAGTGTTCTGGTTTCTGCTCCAATATGGTCTACAGACCAGCACAGACCAGCAAGAAATCAGGTTCCAAAACACATCTATTGGCTTAAGCCGGATTTTCCAGCTGGTTAAACAAATCACCAGGTAGCCAAACAAGGTGTTCTGTTGCTGAATATGGAGTTCCAGTCACACATACGTATGAGGATAAAGCTAAATAAGATTAATTCACAAACTGCCTGGAGGCTACTCAATATTTCCCTCCAGAGAACAGGTCCTTTCTTCAAATCTTTTTGCAATAATTGGTTTACCACCAAGTTCTCTTTGCTAATCAGTAATTAGCAAGTGATTAAATATTCAGAGGAATGAGAGGATATTGATGCACATTTAGCACGCACTGGTAAGTAAATGATTGTTCAGTGTGGTTCCTGTAGCCGTGTGCCTCTGACACTTGCCATCACTCAAGAGTGCGGAAAATGTTTAAATGTCCCAAAAAATGGCATTAGCATCAAAAACCACCAATTAAAAACCATCACAACAACTGACGTGAGACATGGGGAGAGGAAATAATACTCAGTAGTAAGTCATAAAAATGCAGAAAGATGGAATTGTGTGCGACCATAAAAGCTTAAGCAGAGCCATGAATATAAAGCAGATGTAATCCACACTCTTACAAATAAAAGTCGAACATGATTCCGTAGGAGAACAATTTTTTTCTTTAATTCAGGGGTTTTCAAACTGGTCAGAGGAACCATAACCCTGAAAAGGCCTAAATACAATACATAATAAGAGATGCACGGATACAAGTTTTCTCCACAGATACCAATGGCCGATTATCCAGAAGGATAAATGCCAATACCAATTCTGATTCTGAAGATTAATTTAACATTTCTTTCTTTCTGGATGTTAATATTTCAAACTTTTTGAATGTAAATAATTCATATAATAATTATGAATATTGAAAAAAATGTCACAAATTCATAGCATTTTCCTGGACTCTTTTAATAGACAGGATATATGGCCTTGATCATCAGCTGTTTTTAAACTATCGACTGGTAGCTGAAATTTACTTTAATCGACCAACACCGATTATTGGCTGATAAGCGGAGCATCTCTATAATAAATTAAACTACCACATACTTTTTTTTAACAAAAATGTGAAAAAACAAAAAGTAGTTAGGTATTAATGAATTCAATATATTACATTTAAGTAAAGTAAACAAATAATAATTTATTTATAAAATAAAAATAATGAAATAAAAAAACTTTAAATAATTCATAAATTTAACAGTACATCACAATTGTGAGAAGAATGGTGAAATAATATTGACACATCTTATTATATTTAAAATTCACATTGTCATTTTTAGAGTAAAATTAGTTGTTTATAAAGATATGACTTCAGTTTTAGGATGGGGGTCCCTCATACAAGAATGATGATACTTGGGGGTCCGTGGGATGCAAAAGATTGAAAAATCTATAAAAAAGCCTTCTTTGAGGAACCAAAAATGGCATTACTGTAAAGAACCTTACTATGAACTCACCACTCCACTGGGAAACACAAACTAAAACCTGAAAGACACGCTTTTTGGCATGATTTTAGTGAAAAGGGCTTACGTGTTAGATTGGTAACCAAATCCAGTCTGAGTATATGAGAAACTATAAGCAAGCTTGAATGCTTTAAAATGATTTATTAAACTATGAAACTATTGGATAAACCTTTAAACAGAACATCAATGTAAAAAAGTATGTGTCTGTAAATGTGGTCACGAATAAAGAATGAGTTCCTGCTCTGCATAGTGTACTTGAACAGGCGACTCTCAAGGGCTGACCAGAAGCTTCAGCAAAGTAACCCCCCCATCATGCCGGCGAGCCCTCCTTATTTCTACCAAAGGACCATTCATCCATCCACGCAGGTGATTTAACACTGTAACTCCACCTGCCAGCACCCCTCAGTTCAGCGCTTTTGATTAATCATGCTCTAGGGGGGATTTATTGCATGCAAGATATTTGCTTCAGCAGTTTAATAAGCATGGGGGAAGAACAGGGAACAAGATTAATCAGGGTGGGCCTACCACTGGGCATATACCAGAAAAAATTCATAATTAATGACTTTGAATATGTACATTTGTTTGTATGCTACCGCAGCATGGCCAGGGACTGTACCTTAGGCATGGAATCTGCACAACAATGTTGGCGTGGGACTTTCGGGAGTAGATGGCTAAAATATACTGAAGTTTGTGTGTGTGTGTGTTTGCGTAGACACCTTTAACTTTTCCCCACTTGCAAAGAGGGACGGACCGGCTCTGCTCTCTGTTTTAAATTGCTGACGCACCATCTTCACCTCTCTCCTCCCTACCGCTAGCTTTTACATCAGCACAGGTATGCTGTTCTTCCTCCTCCTGAAGCACCATGGCTCATAATCGTTCTAACAAGACCAGTGCACGGGGAGAAATAATGATGCACGATCGTGTTGGCCCATTTATCAGCATGTTTTACAACGGCTGCCGCGTGGAAGTAATTAAACTCCAGCATCATTACAATGAACGCGCCCCTTTAATAGAGACGCGATGAGACTCCGGAGGCCTCTGCCGTAATTGTACCTCCCAACTCTCCTATTGAGGAAGGGGTTTTAATTAGTGGAGAGACGGAGTGCTCAGGAGATAAGGTCCAACCAGTGAGAAAGAAACTCTCCTTGGAGTTTTACGTTTATCAGTTCCCATTTCAGTGGAGTGCACAGGGCAAGTGAAAGCTGTATGAAGTAAGCATGGCTCCAATGGGATGTCATAAAGCTTGAGAGCGGAGATAACTAAATGAAAACGACTGATACTGAGGATGTTTTAAGGTGTGCTGAGATCTGTTTAGGATTAGGATCAAACTGATCTTAAATAAGGCTGGTCCTGAAGGACGCTTTACAAACGTTTAAACAAAATACAACCAAAGGATAATTTATAACCAAATCAAAAGATTAAACAAAACATATTTAGGATTGTTAGATTTTACAAAATAAAAAAATCAAATTAAAAAAATGAACGGCCTTTGGTTTATATGAATTTTGGTAGACAAGAAGAGATAAGATCAGCGGTGGACTGGGAAGTAAAATCAGCCATGGATGATTCTGCCCACATCGGCCCACCCTTATTTCTGTTGACATGGGGGTATTGTGCTTAAATGCAGCGGCCATCCACCATTTCTGTGGAAGGGGGGGTGGGAGTGGGTTGTATGTCATGTGTCATTGCGTTACATGCATACGTGTCCGACTCGCTAATGCCTTCACGGTGCATGCATTCGCATCCACAATACGTCTGTATGTCCGATCCAAGTGTCCATTCTGGCCCCATACGTAAGTGGCCCACCGAGAAAAGTTCCGGTACTCCTGATGGCCAGTCCTCCCCTGGTTACGTCGGTGGGACAACTGATCTGGACTTTGAAAGAATGGATTAGATGCACTCTTTGTTTAAGCAAATGTATAGATGTGGCCCAAATTTCCGACAGACCTACTGTTAAGTACTTTTTTATTTAATTTAAAGGCAGAGTGTCAGATTTCCGAATAACGCTTGTTTAAACAAAGTCGACCTTGTAGCCAATCAGTAGTAAAGTGTACAGTGCAGAGGATGGACATTAGTCGAGCCGAGCGCTGACGAAAGCGAAAGATGGGGGTGTGTCTGTTTTGGTCATTTGAACATCAACAACGGCTATGAGAAATCGGACATCCCACCTTTAATTTACAGTATAGTCCCAGTAAATACAACAATGCCTATTTTTTTCATGAAATATTGCAGCATTCATTGTAAGTAGTTTATCAATGTGGGTCATTCTCTTTTAAAAAATCATGTGCCCTCATAATCTTTAGTTAAAATCTAAAAAAGCACTTCCGTCCTGTAATGGCGATCCATCTTAAATAACGTATGTTAGACGGCTCGGGTAGAGCATCCCATAACTCCTCCCCTTAAACTCTCAGTCTGCTGCCAGTTCCATTTCAGAATGCAAGGGCCGTTTTTTTTACATCCAATCAAATAGCAGAGAAACAGGAAAGCCACATACACTATTTTTCTCATTTCAAATTCTTTTCACACAGAAGTGTCTCAAAATAAAAAGAAAAAACGGTCGCAACTTCAAGTTCACAATAATGGCTACTAAAGAAAACATCTCCATTCAACTCCACGCACATTACATCATCACCATATTATGTGTAAACCATATTTAAAACTAAAATAATACAAAATATGACAACCATATTCCGCTGTTGTAGCCTTACAAATCCTGTTGGAACCCCCAAACTCACTCTCCACCGTCTCTTAACTCATCTCTGTTTTGAACAGAACCACAAACCAAATCATGTCACCAATTAAATGGCACACAGGGTGTGTGGTCTGCAGTGTGGTGCCATCAAACAGCGTAGCCGGTCTGTGGTGGTGTTAGCATTAGCATTAGCGACGTTAGAGAGAGAAAGTGGCTGTAAACATCCATTAGTCGTTAGCAGTCTCCTCATTATTCCTCCCAAAGCTCTTCATTAAGGAGGCACTAGCTGACAGGTAAACACGGCTAATGGCAATGGCCTATCAATAATGGCATTGTGTGTTAAAGGACTGGTCTGTAGGGAAAGATGTAAATAGGGCTAAACAGTGACGGTTTATCATTAACGGCCTTGCTATAAAGGTGTGCCAAAAAAACAATGGTAGCCGCAAAGGTAGAAGCACGAATAGCTGTAGATGTTATATCACTTTAGATATAACAAGTGTAAAGATAGTATGAAGCAGAAAAGAAAACTTGAGGAGGACCAGGGATTTCTTTTCTTTTTTGCATTTTTTGTAGGATCTGCTCTTGTGATATTGAGTGTGTGGTGTTGGTACATGCATGTGTCTGTAAATGTTTATGGCACGACGGCAGGGAGGGGACGGAAAGGAGAGAAGGCGAGGAAAACGAGATATTATTTATGTTTCCAGTGGGTTCATCCCAAGTTCGTTTTACCGTGAGATGTCCCTGGGGCGGTAACGGTCATGTTGCTATGTTTGGGATGTAGGGCTTGGACACTACGTGGCTGGTAATGGTCACAAGATG